>NC_060124.1:644862975-645174339 GCF_021461395.2 Schistocerca americana
ATTTCTGTGTTTCGTCGTCAATATGAAGGTCCAAGGGATACAATTAACCTGAAGTGAAGCATCAGAATCTAAAACTGGTCTCAAAGGAAAGTTTCAAAATATAGACAGTAAGAAGAGTCAGTCTTCTTGTACTTAAGTCGGCATTGTGCATTTTGTATTTTATTTTGATGCATTTTCTGTGTTTCATCGTCAATAAGTAGGTCCAAGAGATATGGTAAACCTGAAGTGAAGCATCGGAAATTAAAACTGGTCTCACAGGAGAGGTTCAAAACATAGACAATAAGAAGAGTCAGTCTTCTTGTACTTAAGTCGGCATTGTGCTTTTTGTATTTAATTCCGATGTAGTTTCTGTGTTTCATCTTCAATAAGATGGTCCAAGGGATACAGTATACCTGAAGTGAAACACCGGAATCAAAACTGGTCTCACAGGAAATCTTCAAAACATAGACAGTAAGAGGAGTCAGTCTTCTTGTACTTAAGTCGGAATTGTGCATTTTGTACTTAATTCAGATGCAATTTCTGTGTTTTATCGTCAATAAGTAGGTCCAAAGGACACAGTAAACCTGAAATGAAGCTTCGGAATCTGAAATTGGTCTCACAGGAAAGGTTCAAATCATAGACAGTAAGAAGAGTCAGTCATCTTGTACTTAAGTTGGCATTGTGCCTTTTGTATTTGATACCGATGCACTTTCTGTGTTTCATCGCCTATAAGCAGGTCCAAGGGATACAGTAAACCTGAAGTGAAGCATCCGAATCTAAAACTGGTCTCACAGGAAAGGTTCAAAACATAGATAGTAAGAAGAGTCAGTCTTCTTGTTTTTATGTGGGCATTGTGCCTTGTGGCTTTTGTATTTAATTCCGTCGCAATTTCTGTGTTTCATCGTCAATAAGAAGGTCCAAGGGATACAGCATACCTGAAATGAAGCATAAGAATCTAAAACTGGTCTCACAGGAAAGGTTCAAATCATAGACAGTAAGGAGACTCAGTCATCTAGTACTTAAGTCGGCATAGTGCCATTTGTATTTAGTTCCGTACAATTTGTGTGTTTCATCGTCAACATGAAGGACCAAGGGATGCAGTAAACCTGAAGTGAATCATCGGAATCTAAAACTGGACTCACAGGAAAGCTTCAAAATATTGACAGCAAGAAGAGTCAGTCTTCTTGTTCTGAAGTCATCATAGTGCCTTTTGTATTTAATTCCGATGCAATATCTGTGTTTCATCGTCAATAAGAAGGTCCAAGGGATACGGTATACCTGAAATGAGGCATCGGAATCTAAAACTGGTCTCACATGAATGGTTCAAATCATAGAATGTAAGAAGACTCAGTCGTCTTGTACGAAAGTCGGCATTGTGCCTTTTGCATTTAATTCCGATGCAATTTCTGTGTCTCATCGTAAATAAGGAGGTCCAAGGGATACAGTAAACCTGAAACAAAGCATCGGAATCTAAAACTGGTCTCACAGGAAAGGTTCAAAACATAGACAGTAAGAAGAGTCAGTCTTCTTGTACTTAAGTCGTCATTGTGCCTTTTGTATTTTAATCCGATGTAATTTCTGTGTTTCATCGTCAATAAGAAGGTCCAAGGGATATAGTAAACCTGAAGTGAAGCACCGGAATAAAAACTAGTCTCACAGGAAAGCTTCAAAACATAGACAGTAAGAAGAGTCAGCCTTCTTGTACTTAAGTCGGCATTTTTCATTTAGTATTTAATTCCGATGCAATTTTTGTGTTTCATCGTCAATAAGAAGGTCCAAGATATACAGTAAACCTGAAGTAAAGCATCGGAATCTGAAACTGGTCTCAAAGGAAACGTTCAAAGCATAGACAGTAAGAAGAGTCAGTCTTCATGTCCTTAAGTCGGCATTGTGCCTTTTGTATTCCATTCCGATGCAATATCTGTGTTTCATCGTCAATAAGAAGGTCCAAAGGATACAGTAAACCTGAAAGGAAACCTAGGAATCTGAGGCTGATCTCACAGGAAAGGTTCAAATCATAGACAGTAAGAAGAGCCAGTCTCCTTGTACTTAAGTCGGCAATGTGGCGTTTGTATTTAATACCGATGAATTTTTTGTGCCTCACGTCAATAAGATGGTCCAAGGGATACAGCAAACCTGACGTGAATCATCGGAATCAAAACTGGTCTCACAGGATAGCTTCAAAACATAGACAGTAAGAAGAGTCAGTCTTCTTGAACTTAAGTCGGCATTGAGCATTTTGTAATTAATTCCGATGCAATTTCTGTGTTTCATCGTCAATAAGAAGGTCCAAGGGAAACAGTAAACCTGAAGTGAAGCATCGGAATCTAAAACTTGTCTCACAGGAATGGTTCAAAACATTGACAGTAAGGAGAGTCAATCTTCTTGTACTTAAGTCGGCATTGTGCCTTTTGTATTTAATTCGGATGCAATTACTGTGTTTCATCGTCAATAAGAAGGTCCAAGGGATACAATAAACCAGAAGTGAAGCTTCGGAATCTAAAACTGGTCTCACAGGAAAGGTTCAATTCATACAATGTAAGAAGAGTCAGTCCTCTTGTATTTAAGTCGGCATTTTGCCTTTTGTATTTAATTCCGTTGCAATTTCTGTGTTTCATCGTGAATAAAAACTTCCAAGGGATACAGTAAACCTGAAGTAAAGCATCGGAATGTAAAACTGGTCTCACAGGAAAGGTTCAAAACATAGACAGTAAGAAGAGTCAGTCTTCTTGTACTTAAGTCGGCATTGTGCCTTTTGTAATTAATTCCGATGCAATTTCTGTGTTTCATCGTCAATAAAAAGGTCCAAGGGATACAGTAAACCTGAAATGAAGCATCGGAATCTGAAGCTGGCCTCACAGGAAAGGTTCAAATCATAGACAGTAAGAGGACTCAGTCATCTTGTACTTAAGTTGGCATTGTACCTTTTGTATTTAATGCCGATAGAATTTCTGTGTTTCGTCGTCAATATGAAGGTCCAAGGGATACAATTAACCTGAAGTGAAGCATCAGAATCTAAAACTGGTCTCAAAGGAAAGTTTCAAAATATAGACAGTAAGAAGAGTCAGTCTTCTTGTACTTAAGTCGGCATTGTGCATTTTGTGTTTTATTTTGATGCATTTTCTGTGTTTCATCGTCAATAAGTAGGTCCAAGAGATATGGTAAACCTGAAGTGAATCATCGGAAATTAAAACTGGTCTCACAGGAGAGGTTCAAAACATAGACAATAAGAAGAGTCAGTCTTCTTGTACTTAAGTCGGCGTTGTGCTTTTTGTATTTAATTCCGATGTAGTTTCTGTGTTTCATCTTCAATAAGATGGTCCAAGGGATACAGTATACCTGAAGTGAAACACCGGAATCAAAACTGGTCTCACAGGAAAGCTTCAAAACATAGACAGTAAGAAGAGTCAGTCTTCTTGTACTTAAGTCGGAATTGTGCATTTTGTACATAATTCAGATGCAATTTCTGTGTTTTATCGTCAATAAGTAGGTCCAAGGGACACAGTAAACCTGAAATGAAGCTTCGGAATCTGAAATTGGTCTCACAGGAAAGGTTCAAATCATAGACAGTAAGAAGAGTCAGTCTTCATGTCCTTAAGTCGGCATTGTGGCTTTTGTATTTTAATCCGATGTAATTTCTGTGTTTCATCGTCAATAAGAAGGTCCAAGGGATATAGTAAACCTGAAGTGAAGCACCGGAATAAAAACTGGTCTCACAGGAAAGCTTCAAAACATAGACAGTAAGAAGAGTCAGCCTTCTTGTACTTAAGTCGGCATTTTTCATTTAGTATTTAATTCCGATGCAATTTTTGTGTTTCATCGTCAATAAGAAGGTCCAAGATATACAGTAAACCTGAAGTGAAGCATCGGAATCTGAAACTGGTCTCAAAGGAAACGTTCAAAGCATAGACAGTAAGAAGAGTCAGTCTTCATGTCCTTAAGTCGGCATTGTGCCTTTTGTATTCCATTCCGATGCAATATCTGTGTTTCATCGTCAATAAGAAGGTCCAAAGGATACAGTAAACCTGAAAGGAAACCTAGGAATCTGAGGCTGATCTCACAGGAAAGGTTCAAATCATAGACTGTAAGAAGAGCCAGTCTCCTTGTACTTAAGTCGGCAATGTGGCGTTTGTATTTAATTCCGATGAATTTTTTGTGCCTCACGTCAATAAGATGGTCCAAGGGATACAGCAAACCTGACGTGAAGCATCGGAATCAAAACTGGTCTCACAGGATAACTTCAAAACACAGACAGTAAGAAGAGTCAGTCTTCTTGAACTTAAGACGGCATTGTGCATTTTGTAATTAATTCCGATGCAATTTCTGTGTTTCATCGTCAATAAGAAGGTCCAAGGGATACAGTAAACTTGACGTGAAGCTTCGGAGTCTAAAACAGGTTTCACAGGAAAGGTTCAATTCATAGAATGTAAGAAGAGTCAGTCCTCTTGTACTTAAGTCGGCATAATTCCGATGCAATTTCTGTGTTTCATCGTCAATAAGAAGGTCCAAGGGATACAGTACACCTGAAGTAAAGCATCGGAATCTAAGACTGGTCTCAGAGGGAAGGTTCAAAATATAGACAGTAAGAAAAGTCAGTCTTCTAGTACTTAAGTCGGCATTGTACCTTTTGTATTTAACTCCGATGCAATATCTGTGTTTCATTGTCAATAAGAAGGTCCCAGGGATACAGTACACCTGAAACGAGGCATAGAAAACTTAAAGTGGTCTCACAGGAATGGTTCAAATCATAGACAGTAAGAAGAGTCAGTCTTCATGTACTTATGTCGTCATTGTGCCTTAGGTATTTAAATCCGATGTAATTTCTGTGTTTCACCGTCAATAAGAAGGTCCAAGGGATACAGTAAACCTGAAGTGAAGCACCGGAATCAAAACTGGTCTCTCAGGAAAGCTTCAAAACATAGACAGTAAGAAGAGTCAGTCTTCATGTACTTAAGTCGGCATTGTTCATGTAGTATTTAATTCCGATGCAATTTTCGTGTTTCATCGTCAATAAGAAGGTCCAAGATAAATAGTAAACCTGAAGTAAAGCATCGGAATCTAAAACTGGTCTCAAAGGAAACGTTCAAAACATAGACAGTAAGAAGAGTCAGTCTTCATGTACTTAAGTCGGCATTGTGCCTTTTGTATTTCATTCCGATGCAATATCTGTGTTTCATCGTCAATAAGAAGGTCCATGGGATACAGTAAACCTGAAAAGAAACCTCGGAATCTGAGGCTGATCTCACAGGAAAGGTTCAAATCATATTCAGTAAGAAGAGCCAGTCTCCTTGTACTTAAGTCGGCAATGTGGCGTTTGTAATTAATTCCGATGTAATATTTGTGTTTCACGTCAATAAGATGGTCCAAGGGATACAGTAAACCTGACGTGATGGGTCGGAATCAAAACTGGTCTCACAGGATAGCTTCAAAACATAGTAAGTAAGAAGAGTCAGTCTTCTTGTACTTAAGTCGACATTGTGCATTTTGTATTTAATTCCGATGCGATTTCTGTGTTTCATCGTCAATAATAAGGTCCAAGGGATACAGTAAACCTGAAGTAAAGCATCGGAATCTAAAACTGGTCTCACAGGAATGGTTCAAAATATTGACAGTAAGAAGAGTCAGTCTTCTTGTACTTAAGTCGGCATTGTACCTTTTGTATTTAATTCGGATGCAATTACTGTGTTCCATCGTCAATAAGAAGGTCCAAGGGATACAGTAAGACTGAATTGAAGCTTCGGAATCTAAAACTGGTCTCACAGGAAAGGTTCAATTCATAGAATGTAAGAAGAGTCATGCCTCTTGTACTTAAGTCGGCATTTTGCCTTTTGAATTTAATTCCGTTTCCATTTCTGTGTTTCATCGTGAATAAAAAGGTCCAAGGGATACAGTAAACCTGAAGTAAAGCATCGGAATGTAAAACTGGTCTCACAGGAAAGGTTCAAACATAGACAGTAAGAAGAGTCAGTCTTCTTGTACTTAAGTCGGCATTGTGCCTTTTGTATTTAATTCCGATGCAATTTCTGTGTTTCATCTTCAATAAAAAGGTCCAAGGGACATTGCAAACCTGAAGTGAAGCTTCGGAATCTAGAACTGGTCTCACAGGAAAGGTTCAAAACATAGAAAGTAGGAGGAGTCAGTCCTCTTGTACTGAATTCGGCATTGTGCCTTTTGCATTTAATTCCGATGCAATTTCTGTGTTTCATCGTCAATAAGAAGGTCCAAGGGATACAGTAAACCTGAAGTAAAGCATCGGAATCTAAGACTGGTCTCAGAGGAAAGGTACAAAACATGGAGAGTAAGAATAGTCAGTCCTCTTGTACTTGAGTCGGCATTGTGCCTTTTGCATTTAGTTCCGATGTAATATCTGTGTTTCATCGTCAATAAGAAGGTCCAAGGGATACAGTAAACCTGAAATGAAGCATAGGAACCTAAAACTGGTCCCACATGAAAGGTTCAAATCATAGAATGTAAGAAGAGTCAGTCGTCTTGTACGAAATTCGGCATTGTGCCTTTTGCATTCAATTTCGATGCAATTTCTGTGTCTCATCGTAAATAAGAAGGCCCAAGGGATATAGTAAACCTTAAGTGAAGCATCGGAATCTAAAACTGAACTCACAGGAAAGGTTCAAAACCTAGACAGTAAGAAGAGTCAGTCTTCTTGTACCTAGGTCGTCATTGCGCCTTTTGTATTTAATTCCAATGTGATTTCTGTGTTTCATAGTCAATACGAAGGTCCAAGGGATACAGTAAACCTGAAGTGAAGCACCGGAATCAAAACTGGTCTCACAGGAATGCTTCAAAACATAGACAGTAAGAGGACTCAGTCTTCTTGTACTTAAGTCGGCATTGTTCATTTAGTATTTAATTCCGATGTAATTTTTGTTCTTCATCGTCAATAAGAAGGTCAAAGATATACAGTAAACCTGAAGTAAAGCATCGAAATCTAAACCTGGTCTCACAGGAAACGTTCAAAACATAGACAGTAAGGAGTGTCCGTCTTCATGTACTTAAGTCGGCATTGTGCCTTTTGTATTACATTCCGCTGCATTATCTGTGTTTCATCGTTAATAAGAAGATCCAAGGGATACAGTAAACATGAAATGAAGCATCGGAATCTAAAACTGGTCCCACATGAAAGCTTCAAAACATAGACAGTAAGAAGAGTCAGTCTTCTTGTACTTAAGTCGGCATTGTGCCTTTTGTATTTAATTGCGATGCAATTTCTGTGTTTCATCGTCAATAAGGAGGTCCAAGGGATAAAGTAAACCTGAAAGGAACCATAGGAATCTGAAACTGGTCTCGCAGGAATGGTTCTAGTCATAGACAGTAAGAAGAGTCAGTCTTCTTGTACTTAAGTCGTCATTGTGCCTTTTGTATTTTAATCCGATGTAATTTCTGTGTTTCATCGTCAATAAGAAGGTCCAAGGGATATAGTAAACCTGAAGTGAAGCACCGGAATAAAAACTGGTCTCACAGGAAAGCTTCAAAACATAGACAGTAAGAAGAGTCAGCCTTCTTGTACTTAAGTCGGCATTTTTCATTTAGTATTTAATTCCGATGCAATTTTTGTGTTTCATCGTCAATAAGAAGGTCCAAGATATACAGTAAACCTGAAGTAAAGCATCGGAATCTGAAACTGGTCTCAATGGAAACGTTCAAAGCATAGACAGTAAGAAGAGTCAGTCTTCATGTCCTTAAGTCGGCATTGTGCCTTTTGTATTCAATTCCGATGCAATATCTGTGTTTCATCGTCAATAAGAAGTTCCAAAGGATACAGTAAACCTGAAAGGAAACCTCGGAATCTGAGGCTGATCTCACAGGAAAGGTTCAAAGCATAGACAGTAAGAAGAGCCAGTCTCCTTGTACTTGAGTCGGCAATGTGGCGTTTGTATTTAATTCCGGTGAATTTTTTGTGCCTCACGTCAATAAGATGGTCCAAGGGATACAGCTAACCTGACGTGAAGCATCGGAATCAAAACTGGTCTCACAGGATAGCTTCAAAACATAGACAGTAAGTAGAGTCAGTCTTCTTGAACTTAAGTCGGCATTGTGCATTTTGTAATTAATTCCGATGCAATTTCTGTGTTTCATCGTCAATAAGAAGGTCCAAGGGAAACAGTAAACCTGAAGTAAAGCATCGGAATCTAAAACTTGTCTCACAGGAATGGTTCAAAGCATTGACAGTAAGGAGAGTCAGTCTTCTTGTACTTAAGTCGGCATTGTGCCTTTTGTATTTAATTCGGATGCAATTACTGTGTTTCATCGTCAATAAGAAGGTCCAAGGGATACAATAAACCAGAAGTGAAGCTTCGGAATCTAAAACTGGTCTCACAGGAAAGGTTCAATTCATACAATGTAAAAAGAGTCAGTCCTCTTGTACTTAAGTCGGCATTTTGCCTTTTGTATTTAATTCCGTTGCCATTTCTGTGTTTCATCGTGAATAAAAACTTCCAAGGGATACAGTAAACCTGAAGTAAAGCATCGGAATGTAAAACTGGTCTCACAGGAAAGGTTCAAAACATAGACAGTAAGAAGAGTCAGTCTTCTTGTACTTAAGTCGGCATTGTGCCTTTTGTATTTAATTCCGATGCAATTTCTGTGTTTCATCGTCAATAAAAAGGACCAAGGGATACAGTAAACCTGAAATGAAGCATCGGAATCTAAAACTGGTCTCACAGGAAAGGTTCAAATCATAGAATGTAAGAGGAGTCAGTCCTCTTGTACTGAAGTCGGCATTGTGCCTTTTGCATTTAATTCCGATGCAATTTCTGTGTTTCATCGTCAATAAGAAGGTCCAAGGGATACAGTAAACCTGAAGTAAAGCATCGGAATCTAAGACTGGTCTCAGAGGGACGGTTCAAAATATAGACAGTAAGAAGAGTCAGTCTTCTGGTACTTAAGTCGTCATTGCGACTTTTGTAATTAATTCCGATATAAATTCTGTGTTTCATCGTCAATAAGAAGGTCCAAGGGATACAGTAAACCTGAAGTGAAGCACCGGAATCAAAACTGGTCTCACAATAAAGCTTCAAAACATAGGCAGTAAGAAGAGTCAGTCTTCTTGTACTTAAGTCGGCACTGTTCATATAGTATTTAATTCCGATGCAATTCTTGTTCTCCATCGTCAATAAGAAGGTCCAAGATATACAGCAAACCTGGAGTAAAGCATCGGAACGTAAAACTGGTCTCACTGGAAACGTTCAAAACATAGACAGTAAGAAGAGTCAGTCTTCATGTACGTAAGTCGGAATTGTGCCTTTTGTAAATCATTCCGATGCAATATCTGTGATTCATCGTCACTAAGAAGGTCCAAGGGATACAGTAGACCTGAAAGAAAACCTACGAATCTGAGGCTGTCTAACAGGAATGGTTCAAATCATAGACAGTAAGAGGAGTCAGTCTCCTTGTACTTTTGTCGGCATTGTGGCGTTTGTATTTAATTCCGATCTCATTTTTGTGCTTCACGTCAATAAGAAGGTCCAAGGGATACAGTAAACCTGACGAAAAGCACCAGAATCAAAACTGGCCTCACAGGAAAGCTTCAAAACATAGACAGTAAGAAGAGTCAGTCTTCATGTACTTAAGTCTGCAATGTGCATTTTGTATTTAATTCCGACGCAATTTCTGTGTTTCATCGTCAATAACAAGGTCCAATGGATACAGTAAACCTGAAGTGAAGCATCGGAATCTAAAACTGGTCTCACAGGAATGGTTCAAAACATTGACAGTAAGAGGAGTCAGTCTTCTTGTACTTAAGTCGGCATTGTGCTTTTTGTATTTAATTCGGATGCAATTACTGTGTTTCATCGTCAATAAGCAGGTCCAAGGGATACAGTAAATTTGACGTGAAGATTCGGAGTCTAAAACAGGTTTCACAGGAAAGGTTCAATTCATAGAATGTAAGAAGAGTCAGTCCTCTTGTACTTAAGTCGGCATAATTCCGATGCAATTTCTGTGTTTCATCGTCAATAAGAAGGTCCAAGGGATACAGTACACCTGAAGTAAAGCATCGGAATCTAAGACTGGTCTCAGAGGGAAGGTTCAAAATATAGACAGTAAGAAAAGTCAGTCTTCTAGTACTTAAGTCGGCATTGTACCTTTTGTATTTAACTCCGATGCAATATCTGTGTTTCATTGTCAATAAGAAGGTCCCAGGGATACAGTAAACCTGAAACGAGACATAGAAAACTTAAAGTGGTCTCACAGGAATGGTTCAAATCATAGACAGTAAGAAAAATCAGTCTTCATGTACTTATGTCGTCATTGTGCCTTTAGTATTTAAATCCAATGTAATTCCTGTGTTTCACCGTCAATAAGAAGGTCCAAGGGATACAGTAAACCTGAAGTGAAGCACCGGAATCAAAACTGGTCTCACAGGAAAGCTTCAAAACATAGACAGTAAGAAGAGTCAGTCTTCATGTACTTAAGTCGGCATTGTTCATGTAGTATTTAATTCCGATGCAATTTTCGTGTTTCATCGTCAATAAGAAGGTCCAAGATAAACAGTAAACCTGAAGTAGAGCATCGGAATCTAAAACTGGTCTCAAAGGAAACATTCAAAACATAGACAGTAAGAAGAGTCAGTCTTCATGTACTTAAGTCGGCATTGTGCCTTTTGTATTTCATTCCGATGCAATATCTGTGTTTCATCGTCAATAAGAAGGTCCGTGGGATACAGTAAACCTGAAAAGAAACCTCGGAATCTGAGGCTGATCTCACAGGAAAGGTTCAAATCATATTCAGTAAGAAGAGCCAGTCTCCTTGTACTTAAGTCGGCAATGTGGCGTTTGTAATTAATTCCGATGTAATATTTGTGTTTCACGCCAATAAGATGGTCCAAGGGTTACAGTAAACCTGACGTGAAGGGTCGGAATCAAAACTGGTCTCACAGGATAGCTTCAAAACATAGTAAGTAAGAAGAGTCAGTCTTCTTGTACTTAAGTCGACATTGTGCATTTTGTATTTAATTCCGATGCGATTTCTGTGTTTCATCGTCAATAATAAGGTCCAAGGGATACAGTAAACCTGAAGTAAAGCATCGGAATCTAAAACTGGTCTCACAGGAATGGTTCAAAATATTGACAGTAAGAAGAGTCAGTCTTCTTGTACTTAAGTCGGCATTGTACCTTTTGTATTTAATTCGGATGCAATTACTGTGTTCCATCGTCAATAAGAAGGTCCAAGGGATACAGTAAGACTGAATTGAAGCTTCGGAATCTAAAACTGGTCTCACAGGAAAGGTTCAATTCATAGAATGTAAGAAGAGTCATGCCTCTTGTACTTAAGTCGGCATTTTGCCTTTTGAATTTAATTCCGTTTCCATTTCTGTGTTTCATCGTGAATAAAAAGGTCCAAGGGATACAGTAAACCTGAAGTAAAGCATCGGAATGTAAAACTGGTCTCACAGGAAAGGTTCAAACATAGACAGTAAGAAGAGTCAGACTTCTTGTACTTAAGTCGGCATTGTGCCTTTTGTATTTAATTCCGATGCAATTTCTGTGTTTCATCTTCAATAAAAAGGTCCAAGGGACATTGCAAACCTGAAGTGAAGCTTCGGAATCTAGAACTGGTCTCACAGGAAAGGTTCAAAACATAGAAAGTAGGAGGAGTCAGTCCTCTTGTACTGAAGTCGGCATTGTGCCTTTTGCATTTAATTCCGATGCAATTTCTGTGTTTCATCGTCAATAAGAAGGTCCAAGGGATACAGTAAACCTGAAGTAAAGCATCGGAATCTAAGACTGGTCTCAGAGGAAAGGTACAAAACATAGAGAGTAAGAATAGTCAGTCCTCTTGTACTTGAGTCCGCATTGTGCCTTTTGTATATAGTTCCGATGTAATATCTGTGTTTCATCGTCAATAAGAAGGTCCAAGGGATACAGTAAACCTGAAATGAAGCATAGGAATCTAAAACTGGTCCCACATGAAAGGTTCAAATCATAGAATGTAAGAAGAGTCAGTCGTCTTGTACGAAATTCGGCATTGTGCCTTTTGCATTCAATTTCGATGCAATTTCTGTGTCTCATCGTAAATAAGAAGGTCCAAGGGATATAGTAAACCTGAAGTAAAGCATCAGAATCTAAAACTGGTCTCACAGGAAAGGTTCAAAACCTAGACAGTAAGAAGAGTCAGTCTTCTTGTACCTAGGTCGTCATTGCGCCTTTTGTATTTAATTCCGATGTGATTTCTGTGTTTCATCGTCAATACGAAGGTCCAAGGGATACAGTAAACCTGAAGTGAAGCACCGGAATCAAAACTGGTATCACAGGAATGCTTCAAAACATAGACAGTAAGAGGACTCAGTCTTCTTGTACTTAAGTCGGCATTGTTCATTTAGTATTTAATTCCGATGTAATTTTTGTTCTTCATCGTCAATAAGAAGGTCAAAGATATACAGTAAACCTGAAGTAAAGCATCGAAATCTAAACCTGGTCTCACAGGAAACGTTCAAAACATAGACAGTAAGAAGTGTCCGTCTTCATGTACTTAAGTCGGCATTGTGCCTTTTGTATTACATTCCGCTGCATTATCTGTGTTTCATCGTTGATAAGAAGATCCAAGGGATACAGTAAACATGAAATGAAGCATCGGAATCTAAAACTGGTCTCAAATGAAAGGTTCAAATCATAGAATGTAAGAAGAGACAGTCGTCTTGTACGAAAGTCGGCATTGTGCCTTATGTATTTAATTGCGATGCAATTTCTGTGTTTCATCGTCAATAAGGAGGTCCAAGGGATAAAGTAAACCTGAAAGGAACCATAGGAATCTGAAACTGGTCTCGCAGGAATGGTTCTAGTCATAGACAGTAAGAAGAGTCAGTCTTCTTGTACTTAAGTCGTCATTGCGCCTTTTGTATTTAATTCCGATGTAATTTCTGTGTTTCGTCGTCAATAAGAAGGTCCAAGGGATAGAGTAAACCTGATGTAAAGCATCGGAATGTAAAACTGGTCTCACAGGAAAGGTTCAAAGCATAGACAGTAAGAAGAGTCAGTCTTCTTGTACTTAAGTCGGCATTGTGCCATTTGTATTTAATTCCGATGCAATTTCTGTGTTTCATCGTCAATAAGAAGGTCCAAGGGATACAGTAAACCTGAAATGAAGCATCGGAATCTAAAACTGGTCTCACAGGAAAGGTTCAAATCATAACATGTAAGAAGAGTCGGTCCTCTTGTACTAAAGGCGGCATTGTGCCTTGTGCATTGAATTCCGTTGCAATTTCTGTGTTTTATCGTCAGTAAGATGGTCCAAGGGATACAGTACACCTGAAGTAAAGCATCGGAATGTAAAACTGATCTCACAGGAATGGTTCAAAGCATAGGCAGTAAGAAGAGTCAGTCTTCTTGTACTTAAGTCGGCATTGTGCCTTTTGTATTTAATTCCGACAGAATTTCTGTGTTTCATCTTCAATATGAAGGTGCAAGGGATACACTAAACCTGAAGTGAGGCACCGGAATCAAAACTGGTCTCACAGCAAAGCTTCAAAACGTAGACAGTAAGAAGAGTCAGTCTTCTTGTACTTAAGTCGGCATTGTTCATTTACTACTTATTTCCGATGCGATTTCTGTGTTTGATTGTCAATAAGAACGTCCAAGGGATACAGTAAACCTGAAGTAAAGCATCGGAATCTAAAACAGGTCTCACAGGACGCGTTCAAAATATAGACAGTAAGAAGAGTCGGTCTTCTTGTACTTAAGTCGGCATTGTGCCTTTTGTATTTCATTCCGATGCAATATCTGTGTTTCATCGTCAATGAGAAGGTCCAAGGGATACAGTAAACCTGAAAGGAGACATAGGAATCTGAAGCTGGTCTCACAGGAAAGGTTCAAATCGTAGGCAGTAAGAGGAGTCAGTGTCCTTGTACCTAAGTCGGCATTGTGGGTTTTGTATTTAATTCCGATGTAATTTTTGTGATTCACATCAATAAGAAGGTCCAAGGGATACACTAAACCTGAAGTGTAGCACCGGAATCAAGACTGGTCTCACATGAAAGCTTCAAAACATAGACAATAAGAAGAGTCAGTCTTCTTGTACTTAAGTCGGCATTGTCCATTTTGTATTTAATTGCGATGCAATTTCTGTGTTTCATCGTCAATAAGGAGGTCCGAGGGATAAAGTAAACCTGAAAGGAACCATAGGAATCTGAAACTGGTCTCACAGGAATGGTTCTAGTCATAGACAGTAAGAAGAGTCAGTCTTCTTGTACTTAAGTCGTCATTGCGCCTTTTGTATTTAATTCCGATGTAATTTCTGTGTTTCATCGTCAATAAGAAGGTCCAAGGGATAGAGTAAACCTGAAGTAAAGCATCGGAATGTAAAACTGGTCTCACAGGAAATGTTCAAAGCATAGACAGTAAAAAGAGTCAGTCTTCTTGTACTTAAGTCGGCATTGTGCCTTTTGTATTTAATTCCGATGCAATTTCTGTGTTTCATCGTCATTAAGAAGGTCCAAGGGATACAGTAAACCTGAAATGAAGCATCGGAATCTAAAACTGGTCTCACAGGAAAGGTTCAAATCATAGCATGTAAGAGGAGTCGGTCCTCTTGTACTAAAGTCGGCATTGTGCCTTGCGCATTGCATTCCGTTGCAATTTCTGTGTTTCATCGTCAGTAAGAAGGTCCAAGGGATACAGTACACCTGAAGTAAAGCATCGGAATGTAAAACTGATCTCACAGGAATGGTTCAAAGCATAGGCAGTAAGAAGAGTCAGTCTTCTTGTACTTAAGACGGCATTGTGCCTTTTGTATTTAATTCCGATGCAAATTCTGTGTTTCATCGTCAATAAGAAGGTCCAAGGAATACAGTAAACCTGAAATGAAGCATCGGAATCTAAAACTCTTCCCACAGGAAAGGTTCAAATCATAGAATGTAAGAGGAGTCAGTCCTCTTGTACTTAAGTCGGCATTATGCATTTTGTATTTAATTGCGATGCAATTTCTGTGTTTCATCGTCAATAAGGAGGTCCAAGGGATACATTAAACCTGAAATGAAGCATCGGAATTTATAACTGGCCTCACAGGAAAGGTTCAAACCATAGACAGTAAGAAGTGTCAGTCTTCTTGTACTTAAGTCAGCAATGTGCCTTTTGTATTTAATTCCGGTGCAATTTCTGTGTTTCATCGTCAATAAGCAGGTCCAAGGAATACAGTAAATCTGAAGTGAAGCATCGGAATCTAAAACTGGTCTCACAGGAAAGGTTCAATTCATAGAATGTAAGAAGAGTCATGCCTCTTGTACTTAAGTCGGCCTTTTGCCTTTTGAATTTAATTCCGTTTCCATTTCTGTGTTTCATCGTGAATAAAAAGGTCCAAGGGATACAGTAAACCTGAAGTAAAGCATCGGAATGTAAAACTGGTCTCACAGGAAAGGTTCAAAGCATAGACAGTAAGAAGAGTCAGTCTTCTTGTACTTAAGTCGGCATTGTGCCTTTTGTATTTAATTCCGATGCAATTTCTGTGTTTCATCTTCAATAAAAAGGTCCAAGGGACATTGCAAACCTGAAGTGAAGCTTCGGAATCTAGAACTGGTCTCACAGGAAAGGTTCAAATCATAGTAAGTAGGAGGAGTCGGCCCTCTTGTACTGAAGTCGGCATTTTGCCTTTTGCATTTAATTCCGATGCAATTTCTGTGTTTCATCGTCAATAACAAGGCCCAAGGGATACAGTAAACCTGAAGTAAAGCATCGGAATCTAAGACTGGTCTCAGAGGAAAGGTTCAAAACATAGAGAGTAAGAATAGTCAGTCCTCTTGTACTTGAGTCGGCATTGTGCCTTTTGTATTTAGTTCCGATGTAATATCTGTGTTTCATCGTCAATAAGTAGGTCCAAGGGATACAGTAAACCTGAAATGAAGCATAGGAATCTAAAACTGGTCCCACATAAAAGGTTCAAATCATAGAATGTAAGAAGAGTCAGTCGTCTTGTACGAAAGTCGGCATTGTGCCTTTTGCATTCAATTTCGATGCAATTTCTGTGTGTCATCGTAAGTAAGAAGGTCCAAGGGATATAGTAAACCTGAAATCAAGCATCGGAATCTAAAACTGGTCTCACAGGAAAGGTTCAAAACCTAGACAGTAAGAAGAGTCAGTCTTCTTGTACTTAGGTCGTCATTGCGCCTTTCGTATTTAATTCAGATGTGATTTCTGTGTTTCATCGTCAATAAGAAGGTCCAAGGGATACAGTAAACCTGAAGTGAAGCACCGGAATCAAAACTGGTCTCACAGGAATGCTTCAAAACATAGACAGTAAGAGGACTCAGTCTTCTTGTACCTAAGTCGGCAATGTTCATTTAGTATTTAATTCCGATGTAATTTTTGTTCTTCATCGTCAAAAAGAAGGTCAAAGATATACAGTAAACCTGAAGTAAAGCATCGGAATCTAAAACTGGTCTCAAATGAAAGGTTCAAATCATAGAATGTAAGAAGAGACAGTCGTCTCGCACGAATGTCGGCATTGTGCCTTATGTATTTAATTCCGATGCAATTTCTGTGTTTCATCGTCAATAAGATGGTCCAAGGGATAAGGTAAACCCGAAAGGAACCATAGGAATCTGAAACTGATCTCACAGGAATGGTTCTAGTCATAGACAGTAAGAAGAGTCAGTCTTCTTGTACTTAAGTCGTCATTGCGCCTTTTGTACTTAATTCCGATGTAATTTCTGTGTTTCATCGTCAGCAAGAAGGTCCAAGGGATACAGTACACCTGAAGTAAAGCATCGGAATGTAAAACTGATCTCACAGGAATGGTTCAAAGCATAGGCAGTAAGAAGAGGCAGTCTTCGTGTACTTAAGTCGGCATTGTGCCATTTGTATTTAATTCCGATGCAAATTCTGTGTTTCATCGTCAATAAGAAGGTCCAAGGAATACAGTAAACCTGAAATGAAGCATCGGAATCTAAAAGTCTTCCCACTGGAAAGGTTCAAATCATAGAATGTAAGAGGAGTCAGTCCTCTTGTACTAAAGTCGGCATTGTGCCATTTGCATTTAATTCCGATGCAATTTCTGTGTTTCATCGTCAATAAGAAGGTCAAAGGGATACAGGAAACCTGAAGTAAAGCAACGGAATCTAAAACTGGTTACACGGGGAAGGTTCAAAACATAGACAGTAAGAAGAGTCAGTCTTCATGTACTGAAGTCGGCATTGTGCCTTTTGTATTTAATTCCGATGCCATATCTGTGTTTTATCGTCAATAAGAAGGTCCAAGCGATACAGTAAACCTGAAGGGTAACATAGGAATCTGATACTGGTCTCACAGGAATAGTTCAAATCATAGACAGTAAGAAGATTCAGTCTTCTTGTACTTAAGTCGTCATTGTGCCTTTTGCATTTAATTCCGATGCAATTTCTTTTTTCATCGTCAATAAGAAGGTCCAAGGGATACAGTAAACCTGAAATGAAGCATAGGAATCTAAAAATGGTCTCACAGGAAAGGTTCAAATCATAGACAGTAAGAAGAATCAGTCATCTTGTACTTAAGTCGGCATTGTGCCTTTTGTATTTAATTCCGATTGAATTTCTGTGTTTCATCGTCAATATGAAGGTGCAAGGGATACACTAAACCTGAAGTGAGGCACCGGAATCAAAACTGGTCTCACAGCAAAGCTTCAAAGCATAGACAGTAAGAAGAGTCAGTCTTCTTGTACTTAAGTCAACATTGTTCATTTACTATTTATTTCCGATGCGATTTCTGTGTTTGATTGTCAATAAGAACGTCCAAGGGATACAGTAAACCTGAAGTAAAGCATCGGAATCTAAAACAGGTCTCACAGGACACGTTCAAAATATAGACAGTAAGAAGAGTCAGTCTTCTTGTACTTAAGTCGGCATTGTGCCTTTTGTATTTCATTCCGATGCAATATCTGTGTTTCATCGTCAATGAGAAGGTCCAACGGATACAGTAAACCTGAAATGGAGCATCGGAATTTATAACTGGTCTCACAGGAAAGATTCAAACCACAGACAGTAAGAAGTCTCAGTCTTCTTGTACTTAAGTCGGCAATGTGCCTCTTGTAATTAATTCCGGTGCAATTTCTGTGTTTCATCGTCAATAAGCAGGTCCAAGGAATACAGTAAACCTGAAGTGAAGCATCGGAATCTAAAACTGGTCTCACAGGAAAGGTTCAAATCACGGAATGTAAGAAGAGTCAGTCTTCTTGTACTTAATTCCGCATTGTGCCCTTTGTAATTAATTCCGATGCAATTTCTGTGTTTCATCGTCAATAAGAACGTCCAAGGGATACAGTAAACCTGAAGTAAAGCATCGGAATCTTAAACTGAGATCACAGGAAAGGTTCAAAACACAGACAGTACGAAGAGTCAGTCTTTTTGTTTTTAAGTGGGCATTGTGCCGTATGTATTTAATTCCGGCCAAATTTCTGTGTTTCATCGTCAATAAGAAAGTCCAAGGGATACCGTCAACCTGAAGTGAAGCATCGGAATCAAATGGGGTCTCACAGGAATGGTTCAAAACATAGACAGTAAGATTAGTCAGTCTTCTTGTACTTAAGACGGCATTGTGCCATTAGTATTTAATTCCGATGCAATTTCTTTGTTTCATCGTCAATAAGAAGGTCCAAGGGATACAGTAAACCTGAAATGAAGCATAGGAATCTAAAAATGGTCTCACAGGAAAGGTTCAATTCATAGACAGTAAGAAGACTCAGTCATCTTGTACTTAAGTCGGCAATGTGCCTTTTGTATTTAATTCCGATAGAATTTCTGTGTTTCATCGTCAATATGAAGGTCCAAATGATACACTAAACCCGAAGTGAAGCACCGGAATCTAAAACTGGTCTCACGGGAAGGGTTAAAAGCACAGACAGTAAGAAGAAACAGTCTACTTGTACTGAAGTCGGCATTTTGAATTTTGTATTTAATTCCGGTGCAATTTCTGCGTTTCATCGTCAATAAGAAGGTCCAAAGGATACAGTAAACCTGAAATGAAGCATCGGAATCTAAAACTGGTCTCACATGAAATGTTCAAATCATAGAATGTAAGATGAGTCAGTCGTCTTGTACGAAAGTCAACATTGTGCCTTTTGCATTTTATTCCGATGCAATTTCTGTGTCTCATCGTAATTAAGAAGGTCCAAGGGATATAGTAAACCTGAAGTAAATCATCGGAATCTAAAACTGGTCTCACAGGAAAGGTTCAAATCATAGACAGTAAGAAGAGCCAGTCTTCTTGTACTCAGGTCGTCATTGCGCCTTTTGTATTTAATTCCGATGTAATTTCTGTGTTTCATCGTCAATAAGAATGTCCAAGGGGTACAGTAAACCTGAAGTGAAGCACCGGAATCAAAACTGGTCTCACAGGAATGCTTCAAAATATAGACAGTAAGAAGATTCAGTCTTCTTGTACTTAAGTCGGCATTCTTCATTCAGTATTTATTCCAATGCAATTTTTGTTCTTCATCGTCAATAAGAAGGTCCAAGATATACAGTAAACCTGAAGTAAAGCATCGGAATCTAAAACTGGTCTCACAGGAAACGTTCAAAACATAGACAGTAAGAAGAGACAGTCTTCATGTACTTAAGTCGGAATTGTGCCTTTTGTATTTCATTCCGATGCAATATCTGTGTTTCATCGTCAATAAGAAGGTCCAAGGGATACAGTAAACCTGAAAAGAAAACCTACGAATCTGAGGCTGATCTAACAGGAATGGTTCAAATCATAGACAGTAAGAAGAGTCAGACTCATTGTAGTTATGTCGGCATTGTGGCGTTTGTATTTAATTCCGATGTAATTTTTGTGTTTCACGTCAATTAGAAGGTCCAAGGGATACAGCAAACCTGACGTGAAGCACCGGAATCAAAACTGGTCTCACAGGAAAGCGTCAAAACATAGACAGTAAAAAGAGTATGCCTTCTTGTACTTAAGTCGGCATTGTGCATTTTGTATTTAATTCCGATGCAATTTCTGTGTTTCATCATCAATAAGAAGGTCCAAGGGATACAGTAAACCTGAAGTAAAGCATCGGAATCAAAAACTGGTCTCACAGGAATGGTGCAAAACATTGACAGAAAGAAGAGTCAGTCTTCTTGTACTTAAGTCGGCATTGTGCCTTTTGTATTTAATTCGGATGCAATTACTGTGTTTCATCGTCAATAAGAAGGTCCAAAGGATACAGTAAACTTGAAGTGAAACTTCGGAATCTAAAACAGGTCTCACAGGAAAGGTTCAATTCATAGAATGTAAGAAGAGTCAGTCCTCTTGTACTTAAGTCGGCATTGTGCCTTTTGTATTTAATTCCGATGCCATTTCTGTTTTTCGTCGTGAATAAGAAGGTCCAAGGGATAGAGTAAAAATGAAATACAGCATCGGAATGTAAAACTGGTCTGACAGGAAAGGTTCAAAGCATAGACAGTAAGAAGAGACAGTCTTCTAGTACTTAAGTGGGCATCGTGCCTTTTGTATTTAATTCCGATGCCATTTCTGTGCTTCATCGTCAATAAGAAGGCCCAAGGGATACAGTAAACCTGAAATGAAGCATAGGAATCTAAAAATGGTCTCACAGGAAACGTTCAAATTATAGACAGTAAGAAGACTCAGTCATCTTGTACTTAAGTCGGCATTGTGCCTTTTGTATTTAATTCCGATCGAATTTCTGTGTTTCATCGTCATTATGAAAGTCCAAGGGATACAGTAAACCTGAAGTGAAGCATCGGAATCTATAACTGGTCTCACAGGAAAGGTTCAAAATATAGACACAAAGAAGAGTCAGTCTAGTTGTACTTAAGTCGGCATTGTGCCTTTTGTATATAATTTTGATGCAATTTCTGTGTTCCATCTTCAATAAGAATGTCCAAGGGATACCGTAAACCTGAAGTGAAACACCGGAATCAAAACTGGTCTCACAGGAAACCTTCAAAACATAGACAGTAAGAGGAGTCAGTCTTCTTGTACTTAAGTCGGAATTGTGCGTTTTGTACTTAATTCCGATGAAATTTCTGTGTTTCATCGTCAATAAGCATTTCTAAGGGATACAGTAAACCTGAGGTGAAGCATCGGAAAGTTAAAACTGGTCTCATAGGAAAGGTTCAAATCATGGAATGTAAGAAGAGTCAACCCTCTTGTACTTAAGTCCGCATTGTGCCTTTTGTATTTAAATCCGATGCAATTTCTGTGTTTCATCGTCAATAAGAAGGTCCAAGGGATACAGTAAACCTGAAGTAAAGCAACCGAATCTAAAACTGGTCTCACAGGAAAGGTTCAAAACATAGACAGTAAGAAGAGTCAGTCTTCTTGTTTTTAAGTGGGCATTGTGACTTTTGTATTTAATTCCGACAAATTTCTGTGTTTCATCGTCAATAAGAAAGTCCAAGGGATACAGTAAACCTAAAGTGAGGCATCGGAATCTAAAACTGGTCTCACAGGAAAGGTTCAAATTATAGACAGTAAGAAGAGTCAGTCTACTCGTACTTAAGTCGGCATTTTGACTTTTGTATTTAATTCCGATGCAATTTCGGTGTTTCATCTTCAATAAGATGGTCCAAGGGATACAGTAAACCTGAAGTGAGACCCCGGAATCAAAACTGGTCTCACCGGATTTGTTCAAAACATAGACAGTAAGAGGAGTCAGTCTTCTTGTACTTAAGTCAGCATTGTGCCTTTTGTATTAAATTCCTATGCTATTTCTGTGTTTCATCGTCAATAAGAAGGTCCAAGGGATACAGCAAACCTGAAGTGAAGCATCGGAATCTATAACTGGTCGAACAGGAAAGGTTCAAATCATAGACAGTAAGAAGAACCAGTCATCTCGTACTTAAGTCGGCATTGTGCCTTTTGTATTTAGTTCCGATGCAATTTGTGTGTTTCATCGTCAACATGAAAGTCTAAGGGATACAGTAAACCTGAAGTGAAGCATCGGAATCTAAAAGTGGTCTCACAGGAAAAGTTCAAATTATAGACAGTGAGAAGAGTCAGTCTTCTTGTACTTATGTCGGCATTTTTACTTTTGTATTTAATTCCGATGCAATTTCTGTGTTTCATCGTCAATATGAAGGTCCAAGGGATACAGCAAACCTGAAGTGAAGCATCGGAATCTATAACTGGTCGAACAGGAAAGGTTCAAAATATAGACAGCAAGAAGAGTCAGTCTTCTTGTTCTGAAGTCGGCATAGTGCCATTTGTATTTAATTCCAATTCAATTTCTGTGCTTCATCGTCAATAAGAAGGTCCAAGGGATACAGTAAACCTAAAGTGAAGCATCGTAATCTAAAAATGGTCTCACAGGAAAGGTTCAAAACATAGTCAGTAAGAAGAGTCAATCTTCTTGTACTTAAGTCGGCATTGTGCCTTTTCTATTTAATTCGGATGCAATTACTGTGTTTCATCATCAATAAGAAGGTCCAAGGGATACAGTAAACCTGAAGAGAAGCTTCGGAATCTAAAACTGGTCTCACAGGAAAGGTTCAAATCATAGACAGTAAGAAGAGTCAGTCTTCTTGTACTTGAGTCGGCATAGTGCCTTTTGTATTTAATTCCGATGCAATATCTGTGTTTCATCGTCGATAAGAAGGTCCAAGGGATACAGTAAACCTGAAATGAAGCATCGGAATCTAAACCTGGTCTCACATGAAAGGTTCAAATCATAGAATGTAAGAAGAGTTAGTCGTCTTGTACGAAAGTCGGCATTGTGCCTTTTGCATTTAATTCCGATGCAATTTCTGTGTCTCATCGCAAATAAGAAGGTCCAATAGATACAGTAAACCTGAAGTAAAGCATCGGAATCTAAAACTGGTCTCACAGGAAAGGTTCAAAACATAGACATTAAGAAGTGTCAGTCTTCATGTACTGAAGTCGGCATTGTGCCTTTTGTATTTAATTTCGATGCAATATCTGTGTTTCATCGTCATTAAGAAGGTCCATGGGATATAGTAAACCTGAAGTGAAGTTTCGGAATCTAGAACTGGTCTCACAGGAAAGGTTCAAATCATAGAATGTAAAAAGAGTCAGTCCTATTGTACTTAAGTCGGCATTGTGACTTTTGTATTTGATTCCGATGCCATTTCTGTGTTTCATCGTGAATAAAAAGGCCCAAGGGATTCAGTAAACCTGAAGTAAAGCATCGGAATGTAAAACTGCTCTCACAGGAAAGGTTCAACGCATAGACAGTAAGAAGAGTCAGTCTTCTTGTAGTTGAGTCGGCATTGTGCTTTTTGTATTTAATTCCGATGCAATATCTGTGTTTCATCGACAATAAGAAGGTCCAAGGGATACAGTAAACCTGAAATAAAGCATCGGAATCTAGAACTGGTCTCACATGAAAGGTTCAAATCATAGAATGTAAGGGGAGTCAGTCGTCTTGTACGAAAGTCGGCATTGTGCCTTTTGCATTTAATTCCGATGCAATTTCTGTGTCTCATCGTAAATAAGAAGGTCCAAGGGATACAGTAAGCCTGAAGTAAGGCAGCGGAATCTAAAACTCGTCTCACAGGAAAGGTTCAAATCATAGACAGTAAGAAGACAGAGTCATCTTGTCCTTAAGTCGGCATTGTGCCTTTTGTATTTAATTCCGATGTAATTTTTGTGTTTCATCGTCAATAAGTAGGTCCAAGGGATACTGTAAACCTGAAGTGAAGCATCGGAAATTAAAACTGGTCTCACAGGCAAGGTTCAAAACATAGACAGTAAGGAGTGTCAGTCTTCTTGTACTTAAGTCGGCATTGTGCTTTTTGTATTTAATTCCGATGCAATTTCTGTGTTTCATCGTCAATAATAAGGTCCAAGGGACACAGTAAACCTGAAATGGAACATCGGAATGTAAAACTGGTTTCACAGGAAAGGTTCAAATCGTAGACAGTAAGAAGAGTCAGTCATCTTGTACTTAAGTCGGCATTGTGCCTTTTGTATTTAATTCCGATGCAATTTTGTGTTTCATCGTCAATAAGAAGGTCCAAGGGATACAGTAAACCTGAAGTAAAGCATCTGAATCTAAAACTGGTCTCATGGGAAAGGTTCAAACCATAGACATTAAGAAGAGTCAGTCGTCTTGTTTTTATGTTGTCATTGTGCCTTTTGTATTTAATTCCGATGCAATTTCTGTGTTTCATCGTCAATAAGAAGGTCCAAGGGACACAGTAAACCTGAAATGAAACATCTGAATGTACAACTGGTCTCACAGGAAAGGTTCAAAACATAGACAGTAAGAAGAGTCAGTCATCTTGTACTTAAGTCGGCATTGTGCCTTTTGTATTTAACTCCGACGCTATATCTGTGTTTCATCGTCAATAAGAAGGTCCAAGGGATACAGTATACCTGAAATGAAGCATAAGAATCTAAAACTGGTCTCACAGGAAAGGTTCAAATCATAGACAGTAAGAAGATTTAGTCATCTTGTACTTAAGTCGGCATTGTGCCTTTTGTATTTAGTTCCGATGCAATTTGTGTGGTGTCACCGCCAGACACCACACTTGCTAGTTGGTAGCTTAAATCGGCCGCGGTCCTTTTAGTACATGTCGGACCCGCGTGTCGCCACTGTGTCATCGCAGACCTAGCGCCACCACAAGGCAGGTCCCGATATACGATAGAGCACTCGCCCCAGTTGTACGACGACATTGCTAGCGACAATACGGACGAGGCCTTCCTCTCATTTGCCGAGAGACAGTTAGAATAGCCTTCTGCTAAGTCCATGGCTACGACCTAGCAAGGCGCCAATTGTAACAGTGCATGTATCTTACGAGTCGCATTAGTATAGTCGAGAGAGATGTATCACCAGGAGTGAATAAAGTTAAGTATATTCCAGCTACGTGCTTTTCTTGCTACCATTCAATAGTCATCCTGTTCCAGACTTCACGCCCGTCTGCGATAGATAGCGTTCCCATCGGCCCCCTCAAAATAACACTGTGTCGGCACTTCTGTCGACACATCAATTTGTGTGTTTCATCGTCAACATGAAGGTCCAAGGGATACAGTAAACCTGAAGTGAAGCATCGGAAGCTAAAACTGGTCTCACAGGAGAGGTTCAACTTATTGACAGTAAGAAGAGTTTGTCTTCTTGTACTTAAGTCGGCATTTTGCTTTTGTATTTAATTCCGATGCAATTTCTGTGTTTCATCGTCAATAAGAAGGTCCAAGGGATACAGTAAACCTGAAGTGAAGCATCGTAATCTAAAAATGGTCTCACAGGAAAAGTTCAAATCATAGTCAGTAAGAAGAAACAATCTCGTTGTACATAACTCGGCATTTGTGCCTTTTGAATTTAATTCGGATGCAATTACTGTGTTTCATCGTCAAAAAGAAGGTCCAAGGGATACAGTAAACCTGAAGTGAAGCTTCGGAAACTAGAACTGGTCTCACAGGAAAGGTTCAAATCATAGAATGTAAGAAGAGTCAGTCCTCTTGTACTTCAGTCGGCATTGTGCCTTTTGTATTTAATTCCGATGCCATTTCTGTGTTTTGTCGTGAATAAGAATGTCCAAGGGATACAGTAAAAATGAAGTAAAGCATCGGAATGTAAAACTGGTCTCACAGGAAAGATTCAAAGCATAGACAGTAAGAAGACTCAGTCTTCTTGTACTTAAGTCGGCATTGTGCATTTTGTATTTAATTCCGATGCAATTCCTGTGTTTCATCGTCAATAAGAAGGTCCAAGGGATACAGTAAACCTGAAATGAAGCATCGGAATCTAAAACTGGTCTCACAGGAAAGGTTCAAAACATAGACAGTAAGAAGAGTCAGTCTTCATGTACTGAAGTCGGCATTCTGCCTTTTGTATTTAATTCCGATGCAAAATCTGTGTTTCATCGTCAATAAGAAGGTCCAAGGGATACAGTAAACCTGAAAGGAAACCTAGGAGTCTGAGGCTGGTCTCACAGGAAAGGTTAAAATAATTGACAGTAAGAAGAGTCAGTCTCCTTGTACTTAAGTCGGCATTGTGGCTTTTGTATTTAATTCCGATGTAATGTTTGTGTTTCACGTCAATAAGAAGGTCCAAGGGATACAGTAAACTTGACGTGAAGCACCGGAATCGAAACTGGTCTCACAGGAAATCTTCAAAACATAGACAGTAAGAGGAGTCAGTCTTCTTGTACTTAAGTCGGAATTGTGCATTTTGTATTTAATTCCGATGCTATTTCTGTGTTTCAACGTCAATAAAAAGGTCCAAGGGATACAGTAAACCTGAAGTGAAGCATCGGAATCTAAAACTGGTCTCACTTAAAGATTCAAAACATAGACAGTAAGAAGAGTCAGTCTTCTTGTACTTAAGTCGGCTTTTTGACTTTTGTATTTAATTCCGATGCAATTTCTGTGTTTCATCGTCAATATGAAGCTCCAAGGGATACAGTATACCTGAAGTGAAGCATCGGATTCTTAAATTGGTCTCAGAGGAACGGTTCAAAGTATAGACCGTAAGAAGAGTCAGTCCTCTTGTACTTAAGTAGGCATTGTGCGTTTAGTAATTAATTCCGATGCAATTTCTGTGTTTCATCGTCAATAAGAAGGTCCAACGGACACAGTAAACTTGAAGTGAAGCATAGGAATCTGAAACTGGTCTCACAGGAAAGGTTCAAATCATAGACAGTAAGAAGAGCCAGTCTTCTTGTACTTATGTTGGCATTGTGCCCTTTGTATATATTTCCGATGCAATTTCTGTGTTTCATCGTCAATAAGAAGGTCCAGGGGATACAGTAAACCTGAAGTAAAGCATCGGAATCTAAAACTGATCTCACAGGAAAGGTTCAAAACATAGACAGTAAGTGGAGTCAGTCTTCTTGTTTTTGAGTCAGCATTGTGCATTTTGTATTTAATACCGACGCAATTTCTGTGTTTCATCGTCATTAAGAAGGTCTAAGGGATACAGTAAACCTGAAGTGAGGCATCAGAATCTAAACTGGTCTCACAAGAAATGTTCAAAATATAGACAGTAAGAAGAGTCAGTCTTCTTGTAATTAAGTCGGCATTGTGCCTTTTGTATTTAATACCGATGCAATTTCTGTGTTTCACCGTCAATAAGAAGGTCTAAGGCATACATTAAACCTGAAATGAAACATCGGAATCTAAAACTGGTCTCACAGGAAAGGTTCAAACATAGACCGTAAGAAGAGTCAGTCTGCTTGTACTTATGTCGGCATTGTGCCTTTTGTATATAATTTTGATGCAATTTCTGTGTTCCATCATCAATAAGAAGGTCCAAGGGATACAGTAAACCTGAAGTGAAACACCGGAATCAAAACTGGTCTCACAGGAAACCTTCAAAACGTAGACAGTAAGAAGAGTCAGTCTTCTTGTACTTAAGTCGGAATTGTGCGTTTTGTACTTAATTCCGATGAAATTTCTGTGTTTCATCGTCAATAAGCAATTCCAAGGGATACAGTAAACCTGAAGTAAAGCAACCGAATCTAAAACCGGTCTCACAGGAAAGGTTCAAAACATAGACAGTAAGAAGAGTCAGTGTTCTTGTACTTAAATCGGCATTGTGCCTCTTGTATTTAATTCCGATGCAATTTCTGTGTATCATAGTCAATAAGAAGGTCCAAGAGATACAGTAAACCTGAAATGAAGCATAGGAATCTAAAACTTGTCTCACAGGAAAGGTTCAAAACATAGACAGTAAGAAGAGTCAGTCTTCTTGTACTTAAGTCGGCATTGTGCGTATTGTATTTATGTCCGATGCAATTTCTGTGTATCATCGTCAATAAACAGGTCTAAGGGATACAGTAAACCTGATGTGATGCATCGGAATCTAAAACTGGTCTCACAGGAAAGGTTCATATCATGGAATGTAAGAAGAGTCAGTCCTCTTGTACTTAAGTCGGCATTGTGCCTTTTGTATTTAATTCCGATGCAATTTCTGTGTTTCATCGTCAATAAGAAGGTCCAAGGGATACAGTAAACCTGAAATGAAGCATAGGATTCTCAAACTGGGCTCACAGGAAAGGTTTCCATCATAGACAGTAAGAAGACTCAGTCTTCTTGTATTTAGGTCGGCAATGTGCCTTTTGTATTTAATTCCGATGCAATATATGTGTTTCATCGTCAATAAGGAGGTCCAAGGCATACAGTAAACCTGAAGTGAAGCATCGGAATCTAAAACTGGGATCACAGGAAAGGTTCAAAACATAGACAGTAAGAGGAGTCGGTCCTCTTGTACTTATGTCGGCATTGTGCCTTTTGTATTTAATTCCGATGCAATTTCTGTGTTTCATCGTCAATAAGAAGCTCCAAGGGATACAGTAAACCTGAAGTAAAGCATTGGAAGCTAAAACTGGTCTCACGGGTGAGGTGCAAAATATAGACAGTAAGAGGAGTCGGTCTTCTTGTTTTTATGTCGTCACTGTGCCTTTTGTATTTAATTCCGAAGCAATTTCTGTGTCTCATCGTCAATAAGAGAGTCTGAGGGATACAGTAAACCTGAAGTGAAGCATCAGAATCAAACCTGGTCTCACAGGAAGGGTTCAAAACATAGACAGTAAGAAGAGTCAGTCTTCTTGTACTTGAGTCGGCATTGTGCGTATTGTATTTAATTCCTATGCAATTTCTGTGTTTCATCGTCAATAAGAGGGTCCAAAGGATACAGTAAATCTGAAGTGAAGCATCGGATCAAAACTGGTCTCACAGGAAAGGTTTAAAACATAGTCAGTAAGAGGAGTCAGTCTTCTTGTACTCAAGTCGGCATTGTGCCTCTTGTATTTAATTCCGATGCAATTTCTGTGTATCATCGTCAATTCGAAGGTACAAGGGATACAGTAAACCTGAAATGAAGCATAGGAATCTAAAACTGGTCTCACAAAAAAGGTTCAAAACATAGACTGTAAGAAGAGTCAGTCTTCTTGTACTTAAGTCGGCATTGTGCGTTTTGTATTACGTCCGATGCTATTTCTGTGTATCATCGTCAACAAGCAGGTCTAAGCGATACAGTAAACGTGAAGTGAAGCATCGGAATCTAAAACTGGTCTCACACGAAAGGTTCGAAGCATAGACAGTAAGAAGAACCAGTCTTCTTGTTTTTAAGTCGGCATTGTGCCTTTTGTATTTAATTCCGATGCAATATCTGTGTTTCATCGACAATAAGAAGGTCCAAGGGATACAGTAAACCTGAAATAAAGCATCGGAATCTAGAACTGGTCTCACATGAAAGGTTCAAATCATAGAATGTAAGGGGAGTCAGTCGTCTTGTACGAAAGTCGGCATTGTGCCTTTTGCATTTAATTCCGATGCAATTTCTGTGTCTCATCGTAAATAAGAAGGTCCAAGGGATACAGTAAGCCTGAAGTAAGGCATCGGAATCTAAAACTCGTCTCACAGGAAAGGTTCAAATCATAGACAGTAAGAAGACAGAGTCATCTTGTTCTTAAGTCGGCATTGTGCCTTTTGTATTTAATTCCGATGTAATTTTTGTGTTTCATCGTCAATAAGTAGGTCCAAGGGATACTGTAAACCTGAAGTGAAGCATCGGAAATTAAAACTGGTCTCACAGGCAAGGTTCAAAACATAGACAGTAAGGAGTGTCAGTCTTCTTGTACTTAAGTCGGCATTGTGCTTTTTGTATTTAATTCCGATGCAATTTCTGTGTTTCATCGTCAATAATAAGGTCCAAGGGACACAGTAAACCTGAAATGGAACATCGGAATGTAAAACTGGTTTCACAGGAAAAGTTCAAATCATAGACAGTAAGAAGAGTCAGTCATCTTGTACTTAAGTCGGCATTGTGCCTTTTGTATTTAATTCCGATGCAATTTTGTGTTTCATCGTCAATAAGCAGATCCAAGGGATACAGTAAACCTGAAGTAAAGCATCGGAATCTAAAACTGGTCTCACAGGAAAGGTTCAAAACATAGACAGTAAGAAGAGTCAGACATCTTGTACTTAAGTCGGCATTGTGCCTTTTGTATTTAACTCCGACGCTATATCTGTGTTTCATCGTCAATAAGAAGGTCCAAGGGATACAGTATACCTGAAATGAAGCATAAGAATCTAAAACTGGTCTCACAGGAAAGGTTCAAATCATAGACAGTAAGAAGATTTAGTCATCTTGTACTTAAGTCGGCATTGTGCCTTTTGTATTTAGTTCCGATGCAATTTGTGTGGTGTCACCGCCAGACACCACACTTGCTAGGTGGTAGCTTAAATCGGCCGCGGTCCTTTTAGTACATGTCGGACCCGCGTGTCGCCACTGTGTGATCGCAGACCTAGCGCCACCACAAGGCAGGTCTCGATATACGATAGAGCACTCGCCCCAGTTATACGACGACATTGCTAGCGACAATACGGACGAGGCCTTCCTCTCATTTGCCGAGAGACAGTTAGAATAGCCTTCTGCTAAGTCCATGGCTACGACCTAGCAAGGCGCCAATTGTAACAGTGCATGTATCTTACGAGTCGCATTAGTATAGTCGAGAGAGATGTATCACCAGGAGTGAATAAAGTTAAGTATATTCCAGCTACGTACTTTTCTTGCTACCATTCAATAGTCATCCTGTTCCAGACTTCACGCCCGTCTGCGTTAGATAGCGTTCCCATCGGCCCCCTCAAAATAACACTGTGTCGGCACTTCTGTCGACACATCAATTTGTGTGTTTCATCGTCAACATGAAGGTCCAAGGGATACAGTAAACCTGAAGTGAAGCATCGTAATCTAAAACTGGTCTCACAGGAAAAGTTCAAATCATACTCAGTAAGAAGAAACAATCTCGTTGTACATAAGTCGGCATTTGTGCCTTTTGAACTTAATTCGGATGCAATTACTGTGTCTCATCGTCAAAAAGAAGGTCCAAGGGATACAGTAAACCTGAAGTGAAGCTTCGGAAACTAGAACTGGTCTCACAGGAAAGGTTCAAATCATAGAATGTAAGAAGAGTCAGTCCTCTTGTACTTCAGTCGGCATTGTGCCTTTTTTATTTAATTCCGATGCCATTTCTGTGTTTTGTCGTGAATAAGAATGTCCAAGTGATACAGTAAAAATGAAGTAAAGCATCGGAATGTAAAACTGGTCTCACAGGAAAGATTCAAAGCATAGACAGTAAGAAGACTCAGTCTTCTTGTACTTAAGTCGGCATTGTGCATTTTGTATTTAATTCCGATGCAATTCCTGTGTTTCGTCGTCAATAAGAAGGTCCAAGGGATACAGTAAACCTGAAATGAAGCATCGGAATCTAAAACTGGTCTCACAGGAAAGGTTCAAAACATAGACAGTAAGAAGAGTCAGTCTTCATGTACTGAAGTCGGCATTCTGAATTTTGTATGTAATTCCGATGCAAAATCTGTGTTTCATCGCCAATAAGAAGGTCCAAGGGATACAGTAAACCTGAAAGGAAACCTAGGAATCTGAGGCTGGTCTCACAGGAAAGGTTAAAATAATTGACAGTAAGAAGAGTCAGTCTCCTTGTACTTAAGTCGGCATTGTGGCTTTTGTATTTAATTCCGATGTAATGTTTGTGTTTCACGTCAATAAGAAGGTCCAAGGGATACAGTAAACTTGACGTGAAGCACCGGAATCGAAACTGGTCTCACAGGAAATCTTCAAAACATAGACAGTAAGAGGAGTCAGTCTTCTTGTACTTAAGTCGGAATTGTGCATTTTGTATTTAATTCCGATGCTATTTCTGTGTTTCAACGTCAATAAAAAGGTCCAAGGGATACAGTAAACCTGAAGTGAAGCATCGGAATCTAAAACTGGTCTCACTTAAAGATTCAAAACATAGACAGTAAGAAGAGTCAGTCTTCTTGTACTTAAGTCGGCTTTTTGACTTTTGTATTTAATTCCGATGCAATTTCTGTGTTTCATCGTCAATAAGAAGGTCCAAGGGATACAGCAAACCTGAAGTGAAGCATCGAAAACTAAAACTGGTCTCACAGGAAAGGGTCAAAACATAGACAGTAAGAAGAGACAGTCTTCTTGTACTAAAGTCGGCATTGTGCCATTTGTAATTAATTCCGATGCACTCTCTGTGTTTTATCGTCAATAAGATGGTCCAAGGCATACAGTGAACCTGAAGTAAAGCATCGGAATTTAAAACTGTTCACACAGGAAAGGTTCATAACATAGACAGTAAGGAGAGTCGGTCTTCTTGTCTTTAAGTCGGCATTGTGCCTTTTGTATTTAATTTCGATGCAATTTCTGTGTTTCATCGTCAATAAGTAAGTCTGTGGGATTCAGTAAACCTGAAGTGAAGCATCGCAATCAAAAATGGTTTCACAGGAAAGTTCAAATCACAGACAGTAAGAACAGTCAGTATTCTTGTTTTTATGTTTTCATTGTGCCTTTTGTATTTCATTCCGACGCAATTTCTGTGTTTCATCGTCACTAAGAAGGTCCAAGGGGTACAGTAAACCTGAAGTGAAGCACCGGAATCAAAACTGGTCTCACTGGAAAGCTTCAAAACATAGACAGTAAGAAGAGTCAGTCTTCTGGTTTTTAAGTCGGCATTTTGACTTTTGTATTTAATTCCGATGCTATTTCTGTGTTTCATCGTCAGTAAGAGGGTCGGAGGGATACAGTAACCCTGACGTGAAGCATCGGAAACTAAAACGGGTCTCACAGTAAAGATTCAAAACATAGACGGTAAGAAGAGTCAGTCTTCTTGTACTTAAGTCGGCATTGTGCCTTTTGTATTTAATTCCGATGCACTTTCAGTGTTTCATCGTCAATAAGAAGGTCCAAGGCATACAGTAAACCTGAAGTAAAGCGTCGGAATCTAAAACTGGTCACACAGGAAAGGTTCAAAACAATGACAGTGAGAAGAGTCAGTGTTCTTGTCTTTAAGTCGGCATTTTGACTTTTGTATTTAATTCCGATGCAATTTCTGTGTTTCATCGTCAATAAGAAGGTCCAACGGATACAGTAAACCTGAAGTGAAGCATCGGAATCTAAAACTGGTCTCACAGTAAAGGTTCAAAACATAGACGGTAAGAAGAGTCAGTCTTCTTGTACTTAAGTCGGCATTGTGCCTTTTTTTTTAATTCCGATGCAATTTCTATGTTTCATCGTCAATACGAAAGTCCAAGGGATACAGTAAACCTTAAATGAAGCATAGGAATCTAAAACAGGTCTCATAGGGAAGGTTCAAAACATAGACAGTAAGATGAGTCAGACATCATGTACTTAATTCGGCATGGTGCCTTTTGTATTTAGTTCCGATCGAAATTCGGTGTTTCATCGTCAATATGAAGCTCCAAGGGATACAGTATACCTGAAGTGTAGCATCGGATTCTTAAATTGGTCTCAGAGAAACGGTTCAAAGTATAGACCGTAAGAAGAGTCAGTCCTCTTGTACTTAAGTAGGCATTGTGCGTTTAGTAATTAATTCCGATGCAATTTCTGTGTTTCATCGTCAATAAGTAGGTCCAACGGACACAGAAAATTTGAAGTTAGGCATAGGAATCTGAAACTGGTCTCACAGGAAAGGTTCAAATCATAGACAGTAAGAAGAGCCAGTCTTCTTGTACTTATGTCGGCATTGTGCCCTTTGTATATATTTCCGATGCAATTTCTGTGTTTCATCGTCAATAAGAAGGTCCAAGGGATACAGTAAACCTGAAGTAAAGCATCGGAATCTAAAACTGATCTCACAGGAAAGGTTCAAAACATAGACAGTAAGTGGAGTCAGTCTTCTTGTTTTTGAGTCAGCATTGTGCATTTTGTATTTAATACCGACGCAATTTCTGTGTTTCATCGTCATTAAGAAGGTCTAAGGGATACAGTAAACCTGAAGTGAGGCATCAGAATCTAAACTGGTCTCACAAGAAATGTTCAAAATATAGACAGTAAGAAGAGTCAGTCTTATTGTAATTAAGTCGCCATTGTGCCTTTTGTATTTAATTCCGATGCAATTTCTGTGTTTCACCGTCAATAAGAAGGTCTAAGGCATACATTAAACCTGAAATGAAACATCGGAATCTAAAACTGGTCTCACAGGAAAGGTTCAAACATAGACCGTAAGAAGAGTCAGTCTTCTTGTACTTATGTCGGCATTGTGCCTTTTGTATTTAATTTTGATGCAATTTCTGTGTTCCATCTTCAATAAGAAGGTCCAAGGGATACAGTAAACCTGAAGTGAAACACCGGAATCAGAACTGGTCTCACAGGAAACCTTCAAAACATAGACAGTAAGAAGAGTCAGTCTTCTTGTACTTAAGTCGGAATTGTGCGTTTTGTACTTAATTCCGATGAAATTTCTGTGTTTCATCGTCAATAAGCAATTCCAAGGGATACAGTAAACCTGAGGTGAAGCATCGGAAAGTTAAAACTGGTCTCATGTTAAAGGTTCAAATCATGGAATGTAAGAAGGGTCAGTCCTCTTGTACTTAAGTACGCATTGTGCCTTTTGTATTTAAATCCGATGCAATTTCTGTGTTTCATCGTCAATAAGAAGGTCCAAGGGATACAGTAAACCTGAAGTAAAGCAACCGAATCTAAAACTGGTCTCACAGGAAAGGTTCAAAACATAGACAGTAAGAAGAGTAAGTGTTCTTGTACTTAAATCATCATTGTGCCTCTTGTATTTAATTCCGATGCAATTTCTGTGTATCATAGTCAATAAGAAGGTCCAAGAGATACAGTAAACCTGAAATGAAGCATAGGAATCTAAAACTTGTCTCACAGGAAAGGTTCAAAACATAGACAGTAAGAAGAGTCAGTCTTCTTGTACTTAAGTCGGCATTGTGCGTATTGTATTTATGTCCGATGCAATTTCTGTGTATCATCGTCAATAAACAGGTCTAAGGGATACAGTAAACCTGAAGTGATGCATCGGATTCTAAAACTGGTCTCACAGGAAAGGTTCAAATCATGGAATGTAAGAAGAGTCAGTCCTCTTGTACTTAAGTCGGAATTGTGCCTTTTGTATTTAATTCCGATGCAATTTCTGTGTTTCATCGACAATAAGAAGGTACAAGGGATACAGTAAACCTGAAATGAAGCATAGGATTCTAAAACTGGGCTCACAGGAAAGGTTTCCATCATAGACAGTAAGAAGACTCAGTCTTCTTGTATTTAGGTCGGCAATGTGCCTTTTGTATTTAATTCCGATGCAATATATGTGTTTCATCGTCAATAAGAAGCTCCAAGGGATACAGTAAACCTGAAGTAAAGCATTGGAAGCTAAAACTGGTCTCACGGGTGAGGTGCAAAATATAGACAGTAAGAGGAGTCGGTCTTCTTGTTTTTATGTCGCCACTGTGCCTTTTGTATTTAATTCCGAAGCAATTTCTGTCTCTCATCGTCAATAAGAGAGTCTGAGGGATGCAGTAAACCTGAAGTGAAGCATCGGAATCAAACCTGGTCTCACAGGAAGGGTTCAAAACATAGACAGTAAGAAGAGTCAGTCTTCTTGTACTTAAGTCGGCATTGTGCGTATTGTATTTAATTCCTATGCAATTTCTGTGTTTCATCGTCAATAAGAAGGTCCAAAGGATACAGTAAATCTGAAGTGAAGCATCGGATCAAAACTGGTCTCACAGGAAAGGTTTAAAACATAGTCAGTAAGAGGAGTCAGTCTTCTTGTACTCAAGTCGGCATCGTGCCTCTTGTATTTAACTCCGATGCAATTTCTGTGTATCATCGTCAATTCGAAGGTACAAGGGATACAGTAAACCTGAAATGAAGCATAGGAATCTAAAACTGGTCTCACAAAAAAGGTTCAAAACATAGACTGTAAGAAGAGTCAGTCTTCTTGTACTTATGTCGGCATTGTGCGTTTTGTATTACGTCCGATGCTATTTCTGTGTATCATCGTCAACAAGCAGGTCTAAGCGATACAGTAAACGTGAAGTGAAGCATCGGAATCTAAAACTGGTCTCACACGAAAGGTTCGAAGCATAGACAGTAAGAAGATTCAGTCCTCTTGTACTTAAGTGGCTCTGTGCCTTTTGTATTTAATTCCGATGCAGTTTATGTGTTTCATCGTCAATAAGCAGGTCCAAGGGATACAGTAAACCTGAAGTGAAGCATCGGAATCTAAAACTGGTCTAACAGGAAAGGTTCAAAACATAGACAGTAGGAAGAGTCAGTCTTCTTGTTTTTAAGTGGGCATTGTGCCAGTTGTATTTTATTCCGACGCAATTTCTGTGTTTCATCGTCAATAAGAAAGTCCAAGGGATCCAGTAAACCTGCAGTGAAGCATCGGAATCTAAACTGGTCTCACAGGAATGGTTCAAAACAGAGACAGTAAGAGGAGTTAGTCATCTTGCACTTAAGTCGGCATTGTGCCTTTTGTATTTAATTCCGATGCAATTTCTGTGTCTCATCGCCATTAAGAAGGTCCTAGGCATACAGCAAACCTGAAGTAAAGCATCGGAATCTGAAACTAGTCTAACAGGAAAGGTTCCAAGCATAGACAGTAAGAAGAGTCAGTCTTCTTGTACTTAAGTCGGCATTGTGCCTTTTGTATTTAATTCCGATGCAATTTCTGTGTATCATCGTCAATAAGCAGGTCCAAGGGATACAGTGAACCTGAAGTGAAGCATCGCAATCTAAAACTGGTCTCACAGGAAAGGTTTAAATCATGGTATGTAAGAAGAGTCAGTCCTCTTGTACTTAAGTCGGCATTGTGCCTTTTGTAATTAATTCCGATGCAATTTCTGTGTTCCATCGTCTATAAGAAGGTCCAAGGGATACAGCAAAACCTGAAATGAAACATCAGATTCTAAAACTGGTCTCACAGGAAAGGTTTAAATCATAGACAGTAAGAAGAATCAGTCCTCTTGTACTTAGGTCGCAATGTGCATTTGTATTTAATTCCGATGCAATTTCTGTGTTTCATCGTCAATAAGAAGGTCCAAGGGATACAGTAAACCTGAAATGAAACATCGGATTCTAAAACTGGTCACACAATAAAGGTTTAAATCATAGACAGTAAGAAAAATCAGTCCTCTTGTACTTAGGTCGCAATGTGCATTTTATATTTAATTCCGATGCAATTTCTGTGTTTCATCGTCAATAAGAAGGTCCACGGGATACAGTAAACCTGAAATGAAACATCCGATTCTAAAACTGGTCACACAGGAAAGATTTAAAACATACACAGTAAGAAGAGTCAGTGTTCTTGTACTTAAGTCGGCATTCTGCCATTTGTATTTATTTCCGATGCAATTTCTGTGTTTCATCGTCAATAAGAAGGTACAAGGGATACAGTAAACCTGAAATGAAACATCGGATTCTAAAACTGGTCACACAGAAAAGGTTTAAAACATACACAGTAAGAAGAGTCAGTGTTCTTGTACTTAAGTCGGCATTCTGCCTTTTGTATTTAATTCCGATGCAATTTCTGTGTTTCATCGTCAATAAGAAGGTACAAGGGATACTGTAAACCTGAAGTGAAGCAACGGAATCAAAACTGGTCTCACAGGAAGGGTTCAAAACAAAGACAGTAAACTGAGTCAGTCTTCTTGTACTTAAGTCGGCATTGTGCATATTGTGGTTAATTCCGGTGCAATTTCTGTGTTTCATCGTCAATAAGAAGGTCCAAGGGATACAGTAAACCTGAAGTGAAGAGTCGGAATCAAAACTGGTCTCACAGGAAAGGTTCAAATCATGCAATGTAAGAAGAGTCAGTCCTCTTGTACTTAAGTCGGCATTGTGCATTTTGTATTTAAATCCGATGCAATTTCATTTTTTCATCGTCAATAAGAATGTCCAAGGGATACAGTAAACCTGAACTAAAGCATCGGAATCTAAAACTGATCACACAGGAAAGATTCAAACATAGACAGTAAGAGGAGTCAGTCTTCATGTTTTTAAGTCGACATTGTGCCTTTTGTATTTAATACCGACGCAATATCTGTGTTTCATCGTCAATATGAAGATCCAAGGGATACAGTAAACCTGAAGTGAAGCATCGGAATCAAAACTGGTCCTACAGGAAGGGTTCAACACAAAGACAGTAAACTGAGTCAGTCTTCTTGTACTTAAGTCGGCATTGTGCATATTGTGTTTAATTCCGGTGCAATTTCTGTGTTTCATCGTCAATAAGAAGGTACAAGGGATACAGTAAACCTGAAGTGAAGCATAGGATTCTGAAACTGGTCTCACAGGAAAGGTTTAAATCATAGACAGTAAGAAGACTTAGTCTCCTTGTACATAAGTCGGCATTGTGCCTTTTGTATGTAATTCCGATGCAATTTCTGTGTTTCATCGACAATATGAAGGTCCAAGGGATACAGTAAACCAAAGTGAAGCATCGGAATCTAAAACGGGTCTCACAGGAAAGGATCAAAATAAAGACAGTAGGATCGGTCAGTCTTCTTGTACTTAAGTTGCCATTTTGGCTTTTGTATTCAATTCCAATGCAATTTCTGTGTTTCATCGTCAATAAGAAGGGCCAAGGGATACAGTAAACCTTACGTGAGGCATCGGAAACTAAAACTGGTCTCACAGGAAACTTCAAGTCATAGAATGTAAGAAGAGCCAGTCCTCTTGTACTTAAGTCGGCATTGTGCATTTTGTATTTAAATCCGATGCAATTTCTGTTTTTCACCGTCAATAAGAATGTCCAAGGGATACAGTAAACCTGAACTAAAGCATCGGAATCTAAAACTGATCACACAGGAAAGATTCAAACATAGACAGTAAGAGGAGTCAGTCTTCATGTTTTTAAGTCGACATTGTGCCTTTTGTATTTAATACCGACGCAATATCTGTGTTTCATCGTCAATATGAAGATCCAAGGGATACAGTAAACCTGAAGTGAAGCATCGGAATCAAAACTGGTCTCACAGGAAAGGTTCAAATCGTAGAAAATAAGAAGAGTCAGTCCTCTTGTACTTAAGTCGGCATTGTGCCTTTTGAATTTAATTCCGATGCAATTTCTGTGTTTCATCGTCAATAAGAAGGTCCGAGGGATACAGTAAACCTGAAGTAAAGCATCGGCATCTAAAACTGGTCTCACGGGCGAGGATCAAATCATAGACAGTAAGAAAAGTCGGTCTTCTTGTTTTTAATTGGGCACTGTGCCTTTTGTATTTAATTCCGATGCAATTTCTGTGTTTCACCGTCAATAAGAAAGTCTGATGGATACAGTAAACCTGAAGTGAAGCATCGGAATCAAAACTGGTCTCACAGGAAGGGTTCAAACCAAAGACAGTAAACTGAGTCAGTCTTCTTGTACTTAAGTCGGCATTGTGCACATTGTGTTTAATTCCGATGCAATTTCTGTGTTTCACCGTCAATAAGAAAGTCTGATGGATACAGTAAACCTGAAGTGAAGCATCGGAATCAAAACTGGTCTCACAGGAAAGGTTCAAAACATAGACAGTAAGAGGAATCTGTCTTCTTGTACTTAAGTCGGCATTGTGCCTCTTGTATTTAATTCCGATCCAATTTCTGTGTTTCATTGCCAACAGGAAGGTACAAGGGATACAGTAAACCTGAAATGAAGCATAGGAATCTAAAACTAGTCTCACAGGAAAGGTTCAAAACATAGACAGTAAAAAGAGTCAGTCTTCTTGTACTTAAGTCGGCATTGTTCCTTTTGTATTTAATTCCAATGCAACTTCTGTGATTCATCGTCAGTCAGAAGGTCCAAGGGATACAGTAAACCTGAAGTGAAGCATCGGAAACTAAAACTGGTCTCACAGGAAGGTTCAAACCATAGAATGTAAGAAGAGGCAGTCCTCTTGTACTTAAATCGGCATTGTGCCTTATGTATTTAAATCCGATGCAATTTCTTGTTTCATCGTCAATAAGAAGGTCCAAGGGATACAGTAAACCTGAACTAAAGCATCGGAATCTAAAAATGATTACACAGGAAAGGTTCAAAACATAGACAGTAAGAGGAGTCAGTCTTCATGTTTTTAAGTCGACATTGTGCCTTTTGTATTTAATACCGACGCAATTTCTGTGTTTCATCGTCAATAAAAAGGTCCAAGGGATACAGTAAACCTGAAGTTAAGCATCGGTATCTAAACTGGTCTCACAGGAATGGTTCAAAACATAGACAGTAAGAAGAACAGTCTTCTTGTTCTTAAGTCGGCATTGTGCCTTTTGTATTTAATTCCGATGCAATTTCTGTGTTTCAACGTCAATATGAGGGTCCAAGGGATACAGTAAACCAAAGTGAAGCATCGGAATCTATAACTGGTCTCACGGGAGAGGTTCAAAGTATAGACAGTAAGAACAGTCAGTCTTCTTCTTTTTAAGTCGGCATTGTGGCTTTTGTATTTAATTCCCATGCAATTTTGTGTTTCATCGTCAATAAGAAGATCCTAGGCATACGGTAAACCTGAAGTAAAGCATCGGAATCTAAAACTGGTCTAACAGGAAAGGTTCCAAGCATAGACAGTAAGAAGAGTCAGTCCTCTTGTACTTAAGTTGCTTTGTGCCTTTTGTATTTAATTCCGATGCAGTTTATGTGTTTCATCGTCAATAAGCAGGTCCAAGGGATACAGTAAACCTGAAGTGAAGCATCGGAATCTAAAACTGGTCTAACAGGAAAGGTTAAAAACATAGACAGTAAGAAGAGTCAGTCTTCTTGTTTTTAAGTGGGCATTGTGCCAGTTGTATTTTATTCCGACGCAATTTCTGTGTTTCATCGTCAATAAGAAAGTCCAAGGGATCCAGTAAACCTGCAGTGAAGCATCGGAATCTAAACTGGTCTCACAGGAATGGTTCAAAACAGAGACAGTAAGAGGAGTTAGTCATCTTGCACTTAAGTCGGCATTGTGCCTTTTGTATTTAATTCCGATGCAATTTCTGTGTTTCATCGTCTTTAAGAAGGTCCTAGGCATACAGTAAACCTGAAGTAAAGCATCGGAATCAAAAACTAGTCTAACAGGAAAGGTTCCAAGCATAGACAGTAAGAAGAGTCAGTCTTCTTGTACTTAAGTCGGCATTGTGCCTTTTGTAATTAATTCCGATGCAATTTCTGTGTTCCATCGTCTATAAGAAGGTCCAAGGGATACAGCAAAACCTGAAATGAAACATCGGATTCTAAAACTGGTCACACTATAAAGGTTTAAATCATAGACAGTAAGAAGAATCAGTCCTCTTGTACTTAGGTCGCAATGTGCATTTTATATTTAATTCCGATGCAATTTCTGTGTTTCATCGTCAATAAGAAGGTCCACGGGATACAGTAAACTTGAAATGAAACATCCGATTCTAAAACTGGTCACACAGGAAAGGTTTAAAACATACACAGTAAGAAGAGTCAGTGTTCTTGTACTTAAGTCGGCATTCTACCATTTGTATTTATTTCTGATGCAATTTCTGTGTTTCATCGTCAATAAGAAGGTACAAGGGATACAGTAAACCTGAAATGAAACATCGGATTCTAAAACTGGTCACACAGAAAAGGTTTAAAACATACACAGTAAGAAGAGTCAGTGTTCTTGTACTTAAGTCGGCATTCTGCCTTTTGTATTTCATTCCGATGCAATTTCTGTGTTTCATCGTCAATAAGAAGGTACAAGGGATACTGTAAACCTGAAGTGAAGCAACGGAATCAAAACTGGTCTCACAGGAAGGGTTCAAAACAAAGACAGTAAACTGAGTCAGTCTTCTTGTACTTAAGTCGGCATTGTGCATATTGTGGTTAATTCCGGTGCAATTTCTGTGTTTCATCGTCAATAAGAAGGTCCAAGGGATACAGTAAACCTGAAGTGAAGAGTCGGAATCAAAACTGGTCTCACAGGAAAGGTTCAAATCATGCAATGTAAGAAGAGTCAGTCCTCTTGTACTTAAGTCGGCATTGTGCATTTTGTATTTAAATCCGATGCAATTTCATTTTTTCATCGTCAATAAGAATGTCCAAGGGATACAGTAAACCTGAACTAAAGCATCGGAATCTTAAACTGATCACACAGGAAAGATTCAAACATAGACAGTAAGAGGAGTCAGTCTTCATGTTTTTAAGTCGACATTGTGCCTTTTGTATTTAATACCGACGCAATATCTGTGTTTCATCGTCAATATGAAGATCCAAGGGATACAGTAAACCTGAAGTGAAGCATCGGAATCAAAACTGGTCCTACAGGAAGGGTTCAACACAAAGACAGTAAACTGAGTCAGTCTTCTTGTACTTAAGTCGGCATTGTGCATATTGTGTTTCATTCCGGTGCAATTTCTGTGTTTCATCGTCAATAAGAAGGTCCAAGGGATACAGTAAACCTGAAGTGAAGAATCGGAATCAAAACTGGTCTCACAGGAAAGGTTCAAATCATGGAATGTAAGAAGAGTCAGTCCTCTTGTACTTAAGTCGGCATTGTGCATTTTGTATTTAAATCCGTTGCAATTTCTGTTCTTCATCGTCAATAAGAATGTCCAAGGAATACAGTAAACCTGAACTAAAGCATCGGAATCTAAAACTGATCACACAGGAAAGATTCAAACATAGACAGTAAGAGGAGTCAGTCTTCATGTTTTTAAGTCGACATTGTGCCTTTTGTATTTAATACCGACGCAATATCTGTGTTTCATCGTCAATATGAAGATCCAAGGATTACAGTAAACCTGAAGTGAAGCATCGGAATCAAAACTGGTCTCACAGGAAAGGTTCAAATCGTAGAAAATAAGAAGAGTCAGTCCTCTTGTACTTAAGACGGCATTGTGCCTTTTGAATTTAAGTCCGATGCAATTTCTGTGTTTCATCGTCAATAAGAAGGTCCAAGGGATACAGTAAACCTGAAGTAAAGCATCGGCATCTAAAACTGGTCTCACGGGCGAGGATCAAAACATAGACAGTAAGAAGAGTCGGTCTTCTTGTTTTTAAGTGGGCACTGTGCCTTTTGTATTTAATTCCGATGCAATTTCTGTGTTTCACCGTCAATAAGAAAGTCTGATGGATACAGTAAACCTGAAGTGAAGCATCGGAATCAAAACTGGTCTAACAGGAAGGGTTCAAAACAAAGACAGTAAACTGAGTAAGTCTTCTTGTACTTAAGTCGGCATTGTGCATATTGTGTTTAATTCCGATGCAATTTCTGTGTTTCACCGTCAATAAGAAAGCCTGATGGATACAGTAAACCTGAAGTGAAGCATCGGAATACAAAACTGGTCTCACAGGAAGGGTTCAAAACAAAGACAGTAAACTGAGTCAGTCTTCTTGTACTTAAGTCGGCATTGTGCATATTGTGTTTAATTCCGATGCAATTTCTGTGTTTCATCGTCAATAAGAAGGTCCAAGGGATACAGTAAACCTGAAGTGAAGAATCGGAATCAAAACTGGTCTCACAGGGAAGGTTCAAAACATAGACAGTAAGAGGAATCTGTCTTCTTGTACTTAAGTCGGCATTGTGCCTCTTGTATTTAATTCCGATCCAATTTCTGTGTTTCATTGCCAACAGGAAGGTACAAGGGATACAGTAAACCTGAAATGAAGCATAGGAATCTAAAACTTGTCTCACAGGAATGGTTCAAAACATAGACAGTAAAAAGAGTCAGTCTTCTTGTACTTAAGTCGGCATTGTGCCTTTTGTATTTTATTCCGATGATGTTTCTGTGTTTCATTGACAATATAAAGGTCCAAGGGATACAGTAAACCAAAGTGACGCATCGGAATCTAAAACTGGTCTCACAGGAAAGGTTCAAAATATAGACAGTAAGATGAGTCACTCTTCCTGTACTTAAGTCGGCATTTTGATTTTTGTATGTAATTCCGTTGCAATATCCGTGTTTCATCGACAATAAGAAGGTCCAAGGGATACAGTAAACCTGAAGTGAAGCATCGGAATCTAAAACTGGTCTCACAGTAAAGATTCAACTATAGACATTAAGAAGAGTCAGTCTTCTTGTACTCAAGTCGGCATTGTTCCTTTTGTATTTAATTCCAATGCAACTTCTGTGATTCATCGTCAGTCAGAAGGTCCAAGGGATACAGTAAACCTGAAGTGAAGCATCGGAAACTAAAACTGGTCTCACAGGAAGGTTCAAATCATAGAATGTAAGAAGAGGCAGTCCTCTTGTACTTAAATCGGCATTGTGCCTTATGTATTTAAATCCGATGCAATTTCTTGTTTCATCGTCGATAAGAAGGTCCAAGGGATACAGTAAACCTGAACTAAAGCATCGGAATCTAAAACTGATCACACAGGAAAAGTTCAAAACATAGACCGTAAGAGGAGTCAGTCTTCATGTTTTTAAGTCGACATTGTGCCTTTTGTATTTAATACCGATGCAATTTCTGTGTTTCATCGTCAAGAAGAAGGTCCAATTGATACAGTAAACTTGAACTAAAGCATCGGAATCTAAAACTGGTCTCACGGGAGAGGTTCAAAACATAGACAGTAAGAAGAGTCGGTCTTCTTGTTTTTGAGTCGGCACTGTGCCTTTTGTATTTAATTCCAATGCAATTTCTGTGTTTTATTGTCAATAAGAAAGTCTGAGGGATACAGTAAACCTGAAGTGAAGCATCGGAATCAAAACTGGTCTCACAGGAAGGGTTCAAAACATAGACAGTAATAAGAGTCAATTTTTATGTACTTAAGTCGGCATTGTGCCTATTGTATTTAATTCCGATGCAATTTATGTGTTTCATCGTCAATAAGAAGGTCCAAGGGATACAGTAAACCTGAAGTGAAGCATCGGAATCTAAAACTGGTCTCACAGTAAAGATTCAAATATAGACATTAAGAAGAGTCAGTCTTCTCGTACTCAAGTCGGCATTGTTCCTTTTGTATTTAATTCCAATGCAACTTCTGTGGTTCATCGTCAATAAGAAGGTGCAAGGAATACAGTAAACCTGAACTAAAGCATCGGAATCTAAAAATGATCACACAGGAAAGGTTCAAAACATAGACAGTAAGAGGAGTCAGTCTTCATGTTTTTAAGTGGACATTGTGCCTTTTGTATTTAATACCGACGCATTTCTGTGTTTCATCGTCAATAAAAAGATCCAAGGGATACAGTAAGCCTGAAGTTAAGCATCGGTATCTAAACTGGTCTCACAGGAATGGTTCAAAACATAGACAGTAAGAAGAACAGTCTTCTTGTTCTTAAGTCGGCATTGTGCCTTTTGTATTTAATTCCGATGCAATTTCTGTGTTTCATCGTCTATATGAAGATCCAAGGGATGCAGTAAACCTGAAGTGAAGCATCGGAATCAAAACTGGTCTCACAGGAAAGGTTCAAATCGTAGAAAGTATGAAGAGTCAGTCCTCTTGTACTTAAGTCGGCATTGTGCCTTTTGTATTTAATTCCGATGCAGTTTCTGTGTTTCACCGTCTATAAGAAAGTCTGAGGGATACAGTAAACCTGAAGTGAAGCATCGGAATCTAAAACTGGTCACACTGGAAAGGTTCAAAGCATAGAGAGTAGGAAGAGTCAGTCTTCTTGTTTTTAAGTGGGCATTGTGCCTTTTGTATTTAATTCCGTCGCAATTTCTGTGTTTCATCCTCAACATGAAAGGCCAATTGATACAGTAAACCTAAGTGAAGCATCGGAATCAAAACTGGTCCCACAGGAATGGTTCATAACATACATAGTAACACGAGTCAGTCTTCTTGTACTTAAGTCGGCATTGTGCCTTTTGTATGTAATTCCGATGCAATTTCTGTGTTTCATCGTCAATATGAGGGTCCAAGGGATACAGTAAACCAAAGTGAAGCATCGGAATCTAAAACTGGTCTCACGGGAGAGGTTCAAAATATAGGCAGTAAGATGAGTCAGTCTTCTTGTATTTAAGTTGGTATTTTGATTTTTGTATTTAATTCCGTTGCAATTTCTGTGTTTCCTCGTTAATAAGAAGGTCCAAGGGATACAGTAAACCTGAAGTGAAGCATCTGAATCTAAAACTAGTTTCACAGTAAAGATTCAAAACATAGACAGTAAGAAGAGTCAGTCTTCTTGCACTTAAGTCGGAATTGTACCTTTTGTATTTAATTCCAATGCAACTTCTGTGGTTCATCGTCAGTCAGGAGGTCCATGGGATACAGTAAACCTGAAGCGAAGCATCGTAATTTAAATCAGTTCTCGCAGGAAAGGTTCAAAACATAGACAGTAAGAGGAGTCAGTCTTCTTGTACTAAACTCGGCATTGTGCCCCTTGTATTTAATTCCGATGCAATTTCTGTGTTTTATCGTCAATAAGAAGGTACAAGGGATACAGTAAACCTGAAATGAAGCATAGGAATAAAAACTGGTCTCACAGGAAAGGTCAAAACATAGACAGTAAGAGGAGTCAGTCTTCTTGTACTAAACTCGGCATTGTGCCTCTTGTATTTAATTCCGATGCAATTTCTGTGTTTTATCGTCAATAAGAAGGTACAAGGGATACAGTAAACCTGAAATGAAGCATAGGAATAAAAACTGGTCTCACAGGAAAGGTCAAAACATAGACAGTAAGAGGAGTCAGTCTTCTTGTACTAAACTCGGCATTGTGCCTCTTGTATTTAATTCCGATGCAATTTCTGTGTTTCATCGTCAATAAGAACGTACAAGGGATACAATAAACCTGAAATGAAGCATAGGAATCCAAAACTGGTCTCACAGGGAAGTTTCAAATCATAGACAGTAAGAAGACTCAGTATTCTTGTACATAAGTCGGCATTGTGATTTTTGTATTTACTGCCGATGCAATTTCTTTGTTTCATCGTCAATAAAAAGGTCCAAGGGATACAGTAAACCTGAAGTGAAGCATCGGAATCTAAAACTGGTCTCACAGTAAAGGTTCAATTCACAGATTGTAAGAAGAGTCAGTCCTCTTGTACTTAAGTCGGCATTGTGCCTTTTGTATTTACTTCCGATACAGTTTCTGTGCTTCATCGTCAATATGAAGATCTAAGGGATACAGTAAACCTGAAGTGAAGCATCGGAATCAAAACTGGTCTCACAGGAAAGGTTCAAATCGTAGAATGTAAGAAGAGTCAGTCTTCTGGTACTTAAGTCGGCATTGTGCCTTTTGTATTTAACTTCGATGCAATTTCTGTGTTTCATTGTCAATAAGAAGGTCCAAGGGATACAGTAAACCTGAAGTAAAGCATCGGAATCTATAACTGGTCTCACAGGAGAGGTTCAAAACATAGTCAGTAAGAAGAGTCAGTCTTCTTGTTTTTATGTCGGCATTGTGCCTTTTGTATTTAATTCCGACGCAATTTCTGTGTTTCATCGTCAACAAGAAGGTCCAAGGGATACAGTAAACCTGAAGTAAACCATCGGCATCTAAAACTGGTCTCATAGGAAAGGTTCAAATCATAGACAGTGAGAAGAGTCAGTCTTCTTGTTTCTAAGTGGGCATTATGAAATTTGTATTTAATTCCGACGCAATTTCTGTGTTTCATCGTCAATAAGAAGGTCCAAGGGATACATTAACCCTGAAGTGAAGCATCGGAATCTAAAACTGGTCTCACAGTAAAGGCTCAATTCATAGAATGTAAGAAGAGTCAGTCCTCTTGTACTTAAGTCGGCGTTGTACCTTTTGTATTTAATTCCGATGCAATTTCTGTGATTCATCGTCAATATGAAGATCCAAGGGATACAGTAAACCTGAAGTGAAACATCGGAATCAAAACTGGTCTCACAGGAAAGGTTCAAATCGTAAAACGTAAGAAGAGTCTCTTGTACTTAAGTCGGCATTGTGCCTTTTATATTTTTTTCCGATGCAGTTTCTGTGTTTCATCGTCAATATAAAGGTCCAAGGGATACAGTAAACCTGAAAATATGCATACGAATCTAAAACTGGTCTCACAGGAAAGGTTTAAATCATTGACAGTAAGAAGACTCAGTCTTCTTGTACTTATGTCGGCATTGTGCCTTTTGTATTTAATCCCGATGCAATTTCTGTGTTTCATCGTCAATATGAAGGTCCAAGGGATACAGTAAACCAAAGTGAAGCATCAGAATATAAAACGGGTCTCACAGGAAAGGTTCAAAATAAAGACAGTAAGATGAGCCAGCCTTCTTGTACTTAAGTCGCCATTTTGACTTTTCTATTTAATTCCGATGCAATAACTGTGTTTCATCGTCAATAAGAAGGTCCAAGGGATACAGTAAACCTGAAGTGAAGCATCGGAATCTAAAACTGGTCTCACAGTAAAGATTCAAAACATAGAACGTAAGAAGAGTCAGTCTTCCTGTACTTAAGTCGACATTGTGCCTTTTGTATTTAATTCCAATGCAACTCCTCTGGTTCATCGTCAGTCAAAAGGTCCAAGGGATACAGCAAACCTGGAGTGCATCATCGTAATCTAAAAGAGGTCTCGCAGGAAAGGTTCAAAACATAGACAGTAAGAAGAGTCAGTCTTCTTGTACTTAAGTCGGCATTGTGCCTTTTGTATTAACTCCGAAGCAATTTCTGTGTTTCATCGTCAATAAGATGGTCCAAGGGATACAGTAAACCTGAAGTGAAGCACCGTAATCTAAAATAGGTCTCACAATAAAGGATCAAAATATAGTCAGTAAGAAGAGTCAGTCTTCTTGTACTTAAGTCGGCATTGTAACTTTTGTATTTAATTCCGATGCAATTTCTGTGTATCATCGTCAATAAGCGGGTCCAAGGGATACAGTAAACCTGAAGTGAGGCATCGGAATCTAAAACTGATCTCACAGGAAAGGTTCAAATCATGGAATGTAAGAAGAGACAGTCCTCTTGTACTTAAGTCGGCATTGTGCCTTTTGTATTTAATTCCGATGCAATTTCTGTGTTCCATCGTCAATAAGAAGGTCCAAGGGATACAGTAAACCTGAAATGAAGCATAGGAATCTAAAACTGGTTTCACAGGAAAGGTTTAAATCATAGACAGTAAGAAGACTCAGTCTTCTTGTACTTAGGTCGGCAATGTTCCTTTTGTATTTATTTCCGATGCAATTTCTGTGTTTCATCATCAATATGAATGTGCAAGGGATACAGTAAACCAAAGTGAAGCATCGGAATCTAAAACTGGTCTCACAGGAAAGGTTCAAAGGATAGACTGTAAGAAGAGTAAGTCTTCTTGTAGTTAGGTCTGCATTTTGGCTTTTGTATTTAATTCCGATGCAATTTCTGTGTTTCATAGTCAATAAGAAGGTCCAAGGGATACATTAACACTGAAGTGAAGCATCGGAATCTAAAACTGGTCTCACAGTAAAGGTTCAAAAGCATAGACATCATGAAGATTCAGTCTTCTTGTACTTAAGTCGGCACTGTGCCTTTTGTATTTAATACCAATTCAATTTCTGTGTTTCATCGTCAATAAGAAGGTTCAAGGGATACAGTAAACCTGAAGTGAAGCACCATAATCTTAAACAGGTCTCACAGGAAAGGTTCAAATCATAGACAGTAAGAAGAGTCAGTCTTCTTGACTTAAATCGGCATTGTTCATTTTGTATTTAATGCCGATGCAATTTCTGTGTTTCTTCGTCAATAAGAAGGTCCAAGGGATACAGTAAACCTGAAGTGAAGCATCGTAATCAAAACTGGTCCCACAGGAAAGGTTCAAAACATAGAGAGTAAGACGAGTCAGTCGTCTTGTACTTAGGTCGGCATTGTGACTTTTATATTAATTTCCAATAAAATTTCTGTGTTTCATCGTCAATAAGAAGTTCCAAGGGATACAGTAAACCTGAAATGAAGCATAGGAATCTAAAATTGGTCTCACAGGAAAGGTTCAAAATATAGACAGTAAGAAGAGTCAGTCTTCTTGTACCTATGTCGGCATTGTGCGTCTTGTATTTAATTCCGATGCAATTTCTGTGTATCATCGTCAATAAGCAGGTCCAAGGGATACAGTGAGCCTGAATTGAAGCATCGGAATCTAAAACTGATCTCACACGAATGGTTCAATTCATGGAATGTAAGAATAGTCAGTCCTCTTGTACTTAAGTCGGCATTGTGATTTTTGTATTCAATCCCGATGCTATTTCTGTGTTTCATGGTCAATGTGAAGGTCGAAGGAATACAGTAAACCCTCACTGGTGCATCAGAATCTAATACTGGTCTCCCAGGAGCAGCTCAATGGACAAACTCTTAGAAGTTTAACTCTTCTGGTCCTTAAGTCGGCATTGTGCCTTTTGCATTCAATCCCAATGCGATTTCTGTGTTTCATGGTCATTGCGAAGATCCAAGGGATACATTAAACCTGCCTGGTGGATCGGAATCTAATATTGGTCTCCCAGGAGCCGCACAAAGCACAAATTCTTAGAAGATTCTTTCTTCTAGTACTAAAGTCAGCATTGTGCCTTTGGTATTCAATCCCGATGCAGTTTTTGAATTTAATGGTAATTGTGAAGGTCCAAGAGATACAGGAAACCTGCACTGGTGTATTGGAATCTAATACTGGACTCTCAGTAGCCGCTGTAAGCGCAAATTCTTCGAAGATTCACTCTTCTTGTACTTAAGGCGGCATTGTCCCTTTTGTATTCAATCCCGATGGAATTTCTGTGTTTCATGGTCAATGTTAAGGTCCAAGGGATACAGTAAACCTGTACTGGTGCATCGGAATTTAATACTGGTTTCACAGGAGCCGCCCAAAGCAGAAACTCTTAGATGATTCTTTCTTCTTGTACTTAAGTCGGCATTGTGCCTTTTGTATTCAATCACAATGCAATTTCTGTGTTTCATGGTCAATGTGAAAGTCCATGGGAGACAGTAAACCTGCACTGGTGCATCGATATCTAATACTGGTCTCCCAGGTGCCGCTGAAATCAGAAACTCTTAGAACATTCGTTCTTCTTGTACTTAATTAATTAATTTATTTATTTATTGATTTATTTAACCTGGCAAGATTAGGGCCATCAGGCCCTCTCTTACATCTAACCAGGCATCCTACTTATTTTACATTCATATGTTTAAGTAGGCATGTTAAACTACATTTCTACAAAAAGTGAAATAAACAATTAGAAAGGTACACCTGGAAAAATATATACATATAGAGTTTATATTCGTAGATCATAAGTACTCTTATAATTAGACATTATTGAAGAGACAAATTTTAGATAGGAGTGCTGGCAGCAGGGAGTATGAGGGACACTCATTGTGAACGGAGGAGAAGAATACACATGATGAAACATAATTAAGGAAATATAAAGGAAAAGAAGATTGCCTGGCTAATAGAGATAGATGAATGGGAAGGCATCTCAGGAGCAAGATGGGAGACGCTAGCTTTGCTATTTGACAGATGAGAGGATTGGCCTGGTACATTAATTTTGTGGAGAACTTTATGAGGATGATAGTACGAAATGCTTCGACTTCTTCTTAAAAGCAGCAGGAGATTGAATTTTGCGCAAGGTAAGGGGCAGTTTGTTCCGGATGCTGACAGCGGCAACTGAGAAGGAGTTTGCAAAAGTTTTTGTTTTGTGAGAGGGCACAGTTAGGATACCAAATAAGAGTGACCTCGTGTTTCGATTATGATGGCACGACAGGTTATTAATCTCTGAAGCAAGGTACTGGGGTGCTTGCGCGACGAAGAGTTTGTGAAGTAGACATAGAGTGTGGTAGTCACGCAATTTGTCCGGCCGCAGCCACTTTAGCTCGGAGTATGAAGCACTAACATGATCATATCGGCGAATGTTGCAGGTGTAATGCACACAGGCATTCATGGTTATCTCTAGCCGTATTTTCTTTTCACTACCCGTGCCTTGTTGAATCACATCACAATAGTGGAGGTTCGGTAGAAAGAGTGCTTGCACGAGCTGGCGTTTCAAGTCCAGTGGAAATATGTTCTGAAACTTTTTGAGAGCATAGAGACAAGCAGACGTCTTTCGCCACACTGCGACTGTATTCTCCGCCCAGTTGAGATGCTCATCCAAAGTTACACCCAATTTTTCACTGTTTTCTGATATGGTATTGGAGTACCATCGAGCAGAATAGAAGGTAGCCATTCGCGGAGATCTGAACTTATTAATTTCTGATGGGCTATTAAGATTACTTGCGTCTTCTTTGCATTTAGTTTAAGCCCCAGGCTTTTCGCCCATGTCACTACCGAAGACAGATCATCATTCATCTGAGCGTTTGCAGTGTTTACGTCTTCAGGTCTGACGCTTAGGTAGAGCTGGAGGTCGTCGGAATAGAAATGATATTTACAGGACAGAACCGACGAAATATAGTTGACATATAAAGAAAACAAAAGTGGTCCTAAGACTGATCCTTGTGGCAGTCCCGAGGAAAGATGTTTCCAGGAAGATTTTTCATTTACGCAGACAACACATTGCTGTCTGTCTTTTAAGTAGCTTTCAAACCATCTCACTGCACTAACAGAGAAATTAAGCTGTCGCATTTTTTTGAGCAATATGTCAAAGTTACCAGAGTCAAAAGCTTTGCTGAAGTCCAGTAGCGTCAATATTGCTGCCTTTAGATTGTCAATGGCACATTTCAGGTCATCTAATACTTTAATTAGAGCAGTGTTGGTGCTGTGATGTTTACGGAAACCGGATTGAAATTTGTGATATAGGCTGAATTCGTGCAAGTGTTCAGTGATTTGGTCATGAACAATATATTCGAGTGCTTTGGAAACAGCAGGCAGTATGCTAATTGGTTGGTGCCTTTTGTATCCAATCCCAATGCAATTTCTGTGTTTCATGGTCAATGTGAAGGTCCATGGGATACAGTAAACTTGCACTGCTGCATCGGACTCTAATACTGGTGTCCCAGGAGCCGCTCAAATTACAAACTCATAAAATTCACTCTTCTTGTACTTAAGTCGGCATTGTGCCTTTTGTATTCAACCGCAGTGCAATTTCTGTGTTTCATGGTCACTATGAAGGTCAAAAGGATACAGTAAACCTGAACTGGTGCATCGGAATCTAATACTGGTCTCCCAGGAGCCGCTCAAAGCAGAAACTTTTAGAAGTTTCACTCTTCTTGTACTTAAGTCGGCATTGTGCCTTTTACATTCAATCCCGATGCATTTTCTGTGTTTCATGGTCAATATCAAAGTCCAAGCGATACAGTAAATCTGCACTGGTGCATTGGAAACTAATACTGGTCTCCCAGGAGCCGCTCAAAACACAAATTCTTAGAAGATTCACTCTTGTTGTACTTAAGTCGGCATTGTGCATGTTGTATTCAATCCCGATGCATTTTTAGTGCTTCATGGTCAATGTGAAGGTCCAAGGTATACAGTAACCTGCACTGGTGCATCGGAATCTAATACTTGACCCACAGGGGCCGCTCAAAGCACAAACTCTTAGAAGATTAACTCTAATTGCAGTTATGTAGGCATTGTGCCTTTGGTATTCAATCGCGATGCAATTTCTGTGTTTCATGCACAATGTGAAGGTCCGAGGGATACAGTAACCCTGCACTGGTGCATCGGAATCTAATACTGGTCTCCCAGGAGCCGCTCTAAGCACAACCTCTTAGGAGATTCACTCCTCTTGTACTTCAGTCGGCATTCTGTCTTTTGTATTCAATCCCGATGAAATTTCTGTGTTTCATGGTCAATGTTAAGGTCCAAGGGATACAGTAAAACTGCACTGGTGCATCGGAATCCAATACTGGTCACCCAGGAGCCGCTCAAAGATCAAATTCTTAGATGATTCACTATTCTTGTACTTAGGTCGGCATTGTGCCTTTTGTATTCAATCCCGGTGCATTTTCTGTGTTTCATGGTCAATGTGAAAGTCCATGGGATACAGTAAACCTGCACTGGTGCATCGATATCTAATACTGGTCTCCCAGGTGCCGCTGAAATCAGAAACTCTTAGAAGATTCACTCTTCTTGTACTTAATTTATTTATTTATTTATTTATTAAACCTTGCAAGATTAGGGCCATCAGGCCCTCTCTTACATCTAACCAGGCATCCCACTTATATTACATTCATATGTTTAAGTAGGCATGTTAAACTACATTTCTACAAAAAGTGAAATAAACAATTAAAAAGGTACACCTGGAAAAATATATACATATAGAGTTTATATTCGTAGATCATAGGTACTGTTATAATTAGACATTATTGAAGAGACAAATTTTAGATAGGAGTGCTGGCAGCAGGGAGTATGAGGGACACTCATTGTGAACGGAGGAGAAGAATACACATGATGAAACATAATTAAGGAAATATAAAGGAAAAGAAGATTGCCTGGCTAATAGAGATAGATGAATGGGAAGGCATCTCAGGAGCAAGATGGGAGACGCTAGCTTTGCTATTTGACAGATGAGAGGATTGGCCTGGTACATTAATTTTGTGGAGAACTTTATGAGGATGATAGTACGAAATGCTTCAACTTCTTCTTAAAAGCAGCAGGAGATTGAATTTTGCGCAAGGTAAGGGGCAGTTTGTTCCGAATGCTGACAGCGGCAACTGAGAAGGAGTTTGCAAAAGTTTTTGTTTTGTGAGAGGGCACAGTTAGGATACCAAATAAGAGTGACCTCGTGTTTCGATTATGATGGCACGACAGGTTTTTAATCTCTGAAGCAAGGTACTGGGGTGCTTGCGCGACGAAGAGTTTGTGAAGTAGACATAGAGTGTGGTAGTCACGCAATTTGTCCGGCCGCAGCCACTTTAGCTTGGAGTATGAAGCACTAACATGATCATATCGGCGAATGTTGCAGGTGTAATGCACACAGGCATTCATGGTTATCTCTAGCCGTATTTTCTTTTCACTACCCGTGCCTTGTTGAATCACATCACAATAGTGGAGGTTCGGTAGAAAGAGTGCTTGCACGAGCTGGCGTTTCAAGTCCAGTGGAAATATGTTCTGAAACTTTTGAGAGCATAGAGACAAGCAGACGTCTTTCGCCACACTGCGACTGTATTCTCCGCCCAGTTGAGATGCTCATCCAAAGTTACACCCAATTTTTCACTGTTTTCTGATATGGTATTGGAGTACCATCGAGCAGAATAGAAGGTAGCCATTCGCGGAGATCTGAACTTATTAATTTCTGATGGGCTATTAAGATTACTTGCGTCTTCTTTGCATTTAGTTTAAGCCCCAGGCTTTTCGCCCATGTCACTACCGAAGACAGATCATCATTCATCTGAGCGTTTGCAGTGTTTACGTCTTCAGGTCTGACGCTTAGGTAGAGCTGGAGGTCGTCGGAATAGAAATGATATTTACAGGACAGAACCGACGAAATATAGTTGACATATAAAGAAAACAAAAGTGGTCCTAAGACTGATCCTTGTGGCAGTCCCGAGGAAAGATGTTTCCAGGAAGATTTTTCATTTACGCAGACAACACATTGCTGTCTGTCTTTTAAGTAGCTTTCAAACCATCTCACTGCACTAACAGAGAAATTAAGCTGTTGCATTTTTTTGAGCAATATGTCAAAGTTACCAGTGTCAAAAGCTTTGCTGAAGTCCAGTAGCGTCAATATTGCTGCCTTTCGATTGTCGATGGCACATTTCAGGTCATCTAAAACTTTAATTAGAGCAGTGTTTGTGCTGTGATGTTTACGGAAACCAGATTGAAATTTGTGATATAGGCTGAATTCATGCAAGTGTTCAGTGATTTGGTCATGAACAATATATTCGAGTGCTTTGGAAACAGCAGGCAGTATGCTAATTGGTTGGTGCCTTTTGTATCCAATCCCGATGCAATTTCTGTGTTTCATGGTCAATGGGAAGGTCCATGGGATACAGTAAACTTGCACTGCTGCATCGGACTCTAATACTGGTGACCCAGGAGCCGCTCAAATTACGAACTCTTATAAAATTCACTCTTCTTGCACTTAAGTCGGCATTCTGCCTTTTGTATTCAGCCGCGGTACAATTTCTATGTTTCATGGTCAATATGAAGGTCAAAGGGATACAGTAAACCTGAACTGGTGCATCGGAATCTAATACTGGTCTCCCAGGAGCCGCTCAAAGCAGAAACATTTAGAAGTTTCACTCTTCTTGTACTTAAGTCGGCACTGTGCCTTTTACATTCAATCCCGATGCATTTTCTGTGTTTCATGGTCAATATGAAAGTCCAAGCGATACAGTAAATCTGCACTGGTGCATTGGAATCTAATACTGGTCACCCAGGAGCCGATCAAAACACAAATTCTTAGAACATTCACTCTTGTTGTACTTAAGTCGGCATTGTGCATTTTGTATTCAATCCCGATGCATTTTCAGTGCTTCATGGTCAATGTGAAGGTCCAAGGTATATAGTAACCTGCACTGGTGCATCGGAATCTAATACTTGACCCACAGGGGCCGCTCAAAGCACAAACTCTTAGAAGATTAACTCTAATTGCAGTTATGTAGGCATTGTGCCTTTGGTATTCAATCGCGATGCAATTTCTGTGTTTCATGCACAATGTGAAGGTCTGAGGGATACAGTAACCCTGCACTGGTGCATCGGAATCTAATACTGGTCTCCCAGGAGCCGCTATAAGCACAACCTCTTAGGAGATTCACTCCTCTTGTACTTCAGTCGGCATTCTGTCTTTTGTATTTTATCCCGATGAAATTTCTGTGTTTCATGGTCAATGTTAAGGTCCAAGGGATACAGTAAAACTGCACTGGTGCATCGGAATCCAATACTGGTCACCCAGGAGCCGCTCAAAGCTCAAATTCTTAGATGATTCACTATTCTTGTACTTATGTCGGCATAGTGCAATTTGTTTTCAATCGCGAAGCAATTTGTGTGTTTCATGGACAATGTGAAGGTCCAAGGGATACATTAAAGCTGGAATAGTGCATCAGAATCTAATACTGGTCTCCCAGGAGCTTCACAAAGCGGGCACTCTTAGAAGATTCACTCTTCTTGTACATAAGTCGGCATTGTGCCTTTTGTATTCAATCCCGTGGAAATTTCTGTAGTTCATGGTCAATGTGAAAGTCGAAGGTATACAGTAAACCTGCACTGAAGCATCGGAATCTAATACTGGTCTCCCAGGAGTCGCTCAAAGCAGAAACTCTTAGAAGATTCACTCTTCTTGTACTTAAGTCGGCATTGTGCAATTTGTATTCAATCCCGATGTAATTTCTGTGTCTCATGCTCAATGTGAAGGTCCAAGGGATACAGTAAAGCTGGAATAGTGAATCGGAATCAAATACTCTTCCCCTAGGAGACGCTCAAAGCACAAACTCTTAGAAGATTCGCTCTTCTTGTACTTAAGTCGGCCTTGTGCCATTTGTATTCAATCCCGATGCATTATCTGCACTTCATGGACAATGTGAAGGTCCAAGGTATACCGTATACCTGTACTGGTGCATCGGACTCTAATACTTTACCCATCAGGAGTCACTAAAAGCACAAAATCTTAGAAGATTCACTCTTCTTGTACATAAGTCGGCGTTGTGCGTTTTGTTTTGATTCCCGATGCAATTTCTGTGTTCCATGGTCTATGTGAAGGTCCAACGGATACAGTAAAGCTGGAATAGTGAATCGGAATCAAAAACTCTTTCCCTAGGAGACGCTCAAATCACAAACTCTTAGAAGATTCGCTCTTCTTGTACTTAAGTCGGCATTGTGTTTTTTGTATTCAATCACGGTGCAATTTCTGTGTTTCATGGTCAATGTGAAAGTCCAAGGGATACAGTAAGCCTGCATTGGTGCATTGGAATCTAATACTGGTCTCCCAGCAGCCGTACATGGCAGAAAGTCTTTGAAGATTCACTCGTCTTGTACTTAAATCATTGAGCCTCTTGTATTCAATCCCGATGCATTTTCTGTGCATCATGGTCAATGTGAGGGTCCAAGGGATTCAGTAACCCTGCACTGGTGTATGGGAATCTAAAACTGGTCTCCCAGGAGCCACTCAAAACACATACAATTGGAAGATTCACACTTCTTGTACTTAAGTCGGCATTGTGCTTTATCTATTCAATCCCAATGCAATTTATGTGTTTCATGGTAAACGCGAAAGTCGAAGGGATACAGTAAACCAGCACTGGTGCATCGAAATCTAATACTGGTCACCAAGGAGGCGCTCAAAGCACAAACTCTTAGAAGATTCACTATTCTTGTATTTAAGTCGGCTTTGTGACTTTTGTATTCGATCCCGATGCATTTTCAGTGTTTCATGGTCAATGTTAGGGTCCAAGGGATTCACTAAACCTGCACTGGTGCATCGGAATCTAATACTGGACCCCAGGAGCCGCTCAAAGCACAAACTCTTAGAAGATTCAATCTTCTTGCACTTAAGTCGGCATTGTGCATTTTGTATTCAACCCAAATGCAATTTCTGTGTCTCATGGTCAATGTGAAGGTCCAAGGGATTCCGTTAACCTGCACTGGTGCATCGGAATGTAATACTGGTCTCCCAGGAGCCGCTCAAAGCGCAAACTCTTAGAAGATTCACTCTTCTTGTCCTTAAGTCGGCATTGAGCCTTTTGTATTCAATCCTGATGCAATTTCGGTGCATCATGGGCAATGTGAAGGTCCAAGGGTTTCAGTAAACCTGCACTGATGCATGGGAATCAAATACAGGTCTCCCAGAAGTGTCTCAAAGAAGAAACACTTGGAAGATTCACACTACTTGGACTTAAGTCGGCATTGTGCCTTATGTATTCAATCCCGATACAATTTCTGTGTTTCATGGTCAACGCGAAAGTCGAATGGATACAGTAAACCAGCACTGGTGCATCGAAATCTAATACTGGTCTGCCAGGAGCCGCTCAAAGCAGAAACTTTTAGAAGTTTCAATCTTCTTGTACTTAAATCGGCTTTGTGCCTTTTGTTTTCAATCCCAATGCATTTTCTGTGTTTCATGGGCACTGTGAAGGTCCAAGGGATACAGTAAATCTGCACTGGTGCATTGGAATCTAATACTGGTCTGCAAGGAGCCGCTCAAAGCACAAACTCTTAGAAGATTCACACTTCTTGTACTTAAGTCGGCATTGTGCATATTGTATTCAATCCCGATTCAATTTCTGTGTTTCATGGTCAATGTGAATGTCCAATGAATGCTTTAAACCAGCACTTGTGCTTCGGAATTTAGATCGGGTCTCCCAGTAGCAGCTCAAACCACAAACTCTGAGAAGATTCACTCTTCTTGTACTTAAGTCGGCATTGTGCCTTTTGTATTCAATCCCGATGCATTTTCAGTGCTTCATGGTTAATGTGAAGGTCCAAGGTATACAGTAACATGCACTGGTGAATTGGAATCTAATACTTGCCCCCCAGGGGCCGCTCAAAGCACAAACACTTAGAAGATTAACTACAATTGTAGATAAGTCGGCATTGTGCCATTGGTATTCAATCGCGATGCAATTTCTGTGTTTCATGCCCAATGTGAAGGTCCAAGACATTCAGTAATCCTGCACTGGTGCATCGGAATCTAATACTGGTCTACCAGGACAAACTCAAAGCACAAACTCTTAGACAATTCACTCTTCATGTACTTCAGTCGGCATTGTGCCTTTTGTATTCAATCCTGATACATTTTCTGTGTTTCATGGTCAATGTGAAGGTCCAAGGTGTACTGTATAGCTGCACAGGTGCATCGGAATCTAATACTTTACCCATCAGGAATCGCTCAAAGCACAAATTCTTAGAAGATTCACTCATCTTGTACACAAGGCGGCATAGAGCCTATTGTATTCAATCCCGATGAAATTTCTGTGTTTCATGGTCAATGTGAAAGTCAAAGGGATACAGTAAACCTGCACTGGTGCATCGGAATTTAATACTGGTCTCCCAGGAGTCGCTTAAAGTAGAAACTCTTTCAAGATTCACTCTTCTTGTACATAAGTCGGCATTGTGCATTTTGTATTCAATCCCGATGTAGTTTCTGTGTTTCATGGTCAATGTGAAGGTCCAAGGGATTCAGTAAACCTGCACTGGTGCATCGGAATCTAATCCTGGTCTCCCAGGAGACGCTCAAAGCACAAACTCATAGCAGATTCACTCTTCTTGTACTTAAGTCGGCATTGTGCCTTTGTATGCAATCCCGATTCAATTTCTGTGTTTCATGGTCATTGTGAAGGTCCAAAGGATATAGTAAACCTACACTGGTGCATCGGAATGTAGTACTGGTATCCCAGGAGCCGCACAAAGCAGAAACTCTTAGAAGCTTCACACTTCTTGTACTTGAGTCGGCATTGTGCCTTTTGTTTTCAATCCCGATGTAATTTATGTCTCTCAAGGTCAATGTCAAGGTCCCAGGGATTCAGTAAACCTGCACTGGTGCATCGGAATCTAATACTGGTCTCCCAGGAGCCACTCAAATCACAAACTCTTAGAAGATTCACTCTTATTGTAATTAATGCGGCATTGTGTCTTTTGTATTCAATCGCGGTGCAATTTCTGTGTTTCATGGTCAATGTGAAGGTCCAGGGGAGACAGTAAGCCTGCATTGGTGCATCGGAATCTAATACTGGTCTCTCAGCAGCCGTACATGGCAGAAACTCTTAGAAGATTCACTCTACTCCTACTTAAATCATTGAGCGTTTTGTATTCAATCCCGATGCATTTTCTGTGCATCACGGTCAATGTGAAGGTCCAAGGGATTCAGTAACCCTGCAACGGTGCATGGGAATCTAAAACTGGTCTCCCAGGAGCCACTCAAAGCACATACACTTGGAAGATTCACACTTCTTGTACTTAAGTCGGCATTGTGCCTTATGTATTCAATCCCGATGCAATTTCTGTGTTTCATGGTAAACGCAAAAGTCGAAGGGATACAGTAAACCAGCACTGGTGCATAGGAATCTAATACTGGTCACCAAGGAGCCGCTCAAAGCACAAACTCTTAGAAGATTCACTATACTTGTATTTAAGTCGTCATTGTGACTTTTGTATTCAATCCCGATGCATTTGCAGTGTTTCATGGTCAATGTTAGGGTCCAAGGGATTCACCAAACCTGCACTGGTGCATCGGAATCTAATACTGGACCAAAGGAGATGCTCAAAGCACAAACTCTTAGAAGATTCACTCTCCTTGTACTTAAGTCGGCATTGTGCCTTTTGTTTTCAATCCCGACGCAATTTCTGTGTTTCATGTTCAATTTGAAGGTCCAAGGAGTTCAATAAACCTGCACTGGTGCATCGGAATCTAATACTGGTCTCCCAGCAGCTGCTCAAAGCACAAACTCGTAGAAGATTCTCTCTTCTTGTATTTAAGTCGGCATTCTGCATTTTGTATTCAATCCCGATGCACTATCTGTGTTTCATGCTCAATGTGAAAGTCCAAGGGATTTAGTTAACCCACACTGGTGCATCAGAATCTAATACTGGTCTCCCACGAGCCGCTCAAAGCAGAAACTCTTAGAAGTTTCAGTATTCTTGTAGTTAAGTCAGCATTGTGCCTTTTGTATTCAATCCTGATCCAATTTCTGTGTTTTTTGGTCAATGTGAAGGTCCAAGGTATACAGAAACATGCACTGGTGCATAGGAATCTAATACTTGACCCCCAGGGGCCGCTCAAAGCACAAACTCTTATATGATTAACTCTAATTGTACTTAAAGCGGAATTATGCCTTTGGTATTCAATCGCGATGCATTATCTGTGTTTCATGCACAATGTGACCATCCGAGGGATACAGTAAACCTGCACTGGTGCATCGGAAACTAATACTGGTCTGCCAGGAGCAGCTCAAAGCACAAGCTCTTAGAAGATTCACTCTTCTTGTACTTAAGTCGGCATTGAGCCTTTTGTATTCCATCCCGATGAAATTTCTGTGCATCATGGTCAATGTGAAGGTCCAAGGGATTCAGTAAACCTGCACTGGTATATGGGAACCTAATACAGGTCTCCCAGGAGCCACTCAAACCACAAACACTTGGAAGATTCACACTTCTTGTACTTAAATCGGCAGTGTGCCTTTTGTTTTCAATCCCAATGAATTTTCTGTGTTTCATGGGCACTGTGAAAGTCCAAGGGATACAGTAAATCTGCACTGGTGCATTGGAATCTAATACTGGTCTCCAAGGAGCCGCTCAAAGCACAAACTCTTAGAAGATTCACTCTTCATGTACTTAAGTCGGCTTTGTGCCTTTTGTATTCAATCCTGATGCATTTTCTGTGCTTCATGGTCAATTTGAAGGTCCAAGGTATACAGTAACATGCACTGGTGCATTGGAATCTAATACTTGCCCTACAGGGACCGCTCAAAGCACAAACACTTAGAAGATTAACTACAATTGTAGGTAAGTAGGCATTGTGCCATTGGCATTCAATCGCGATGCAATTTTTGTGTTTCATGCCCAATGTGAAGGTCCAAGACATTCAGTAAACCTGAACTGGTGCATCGGAATCTAATACTGGTATACCAGGACATATTCAAAGCACAATTTCTTAGACGATTCACTCTTCATGTACATAAGTCCGAATAGGCCTTTTGTATTCAATCCTGATGCATTTTCTGTGTTTCATGGTCAATGTGAATGTTTAAGCGCTACAGTAAAACAGCACTGGTGCAATGGAATCTAATACTCGTCTCCCAGGAGGCGCTCAAAGCACAACCTCTTAGAAGATTCACTATTCTTGTAGTTAAGTCGGCATTGTGCCTTTTGTATTCAATCCTGATCCAATTTCTGTGTTCCTCGGTCAATGTGAAGGTCCAAGGGATACAGTAAACCTGTATTGGTGCATCTAAATCTAATACTGGTCTCCCAGGAGCCGCTCAAAGCACAAACACTTAGAAGATTCACTCTTCTTGTACTTAAGTCGGCATTGTGCCTATTGTATTCAATCCCGATTCAATTCCTGTGTTTCATGGTCAATGAGAATGTCCAAGGAATGCTGCAAACCTGCACTTGTGCAACGGAATTTAATTCTGGTCTCCCTGGAGCAGCTCAAAACACAAACCCTGAGAAGATTCACTCTTCTTGTACTTAAGTGGGCATTGTGCATTTTGTATTCAATCCCGATGGTCTCATGGTCAATGCGAAGGTCCAAGGTATACAGTAACCTGCACTGGTGCATCGGAATCTAATACTTGACCCCCAGGGTCCGCTCAAACACAAACTCTTAGAAGATTAACTCTAATTGTACTAAAGTCGGCATTGTGCCTTTGGTATTCAATCGCGATGCAATTTCCGTGTTTCATGCACAATGTGAAGGTCCGAGGGATACACTAAACCTGCATTGGTGCATCGGAATCAATAACTGGTCTCCCAGGAGCCGCTCAAACCACAAACGCTTAGAAGATTCACTGTTCTTGTACTTAAGTCGGCATTGTGCCTACTGTATTTCATCGCGATGCAATTTCAGCGTTTCATGGTCAATAGGAAGCTCCAAAGTATACAGTAAACCTGAACTGGTGCTTCGGAATCTTATACTGGTCTCGCATGAGTTGCCCATAGCACAAATTCTTAGAAGATTCACTCTTCTTGTACTTAGGTCGGCATTAAGGATTTGGTATTCAATCCCCATGCGATTTCTGTTTTTCATGGTCACTGTGACAGTCGAAGGGATACAGTAAATCTGCACTGGTGCATCGGAAACTAATACTGGTCTCCCAGGAGCAGCTCAAAACACATGCTCTTAGCAGATTCACTCTTCTTGTACTTGAGTCGGCATTGTGCCTTTTGTATTCAATCCCGATGCATTTTCTGTGTTTCATGGTCAATGTGAAGGTCCAAGGTATACTGTAAACCTGCACTGGTGCACTGGAATCTAACACTGGTCTCCCAGGAGTCGCTTAAAGCAGAAACTCTTAGAAGATTCACTCTTCTTGTACTTAAGTCGGCATTGTGCATTTTGTATTGAATCCCGATGCATTTTCAGTGTCTCATGGTCAATGAGAAGGTCCAAGGAATGCTGCAAACCTGCACTTGTGCATCGGAATTTAATTCTTGTCTCCCAGGAGCAGCTCAAAACACAAGTTCTTGGAAGATTCACTCTTCTTGTACCTAAGTCTGCATTGTGCCTTTTGTATTCAATCCCGATGTTTTTCTGTGTTTCATGGTCAATGTGAAGGTCCAAGGTGTACCGTAAACCTGCACTGGCGCATTGGAATCTGACACTGGTCTCCCAAGAGTCGCTTAAAGCAGAAACTCTTAGAAGATTCACTTTTCTTGTACTTAAGTCTGCATTGTGATTTTTGTATTCAATGCCGATGTAGTTTCTGTCTCTCATGGTCAATGTGAAGGTCTAAGGGATTCATTAAACCTGCACTGGTGCATCGGAATCTAATACTGGTCTCCCAGGAGCCGCTCAAATCACCAACTCGTAGAAGATTCACTCTTCTTGTACTTAATACGGCATTGTGTCTTTTGTATCAAATCGCGGTGCAATTTCTGTGTTTTATGGTCAATATGAAGGTCCAAAAGATACTGTAAAGCTAGAATAGTGCATCGGATTCTAATACTGGTCTCCAGGGAGCCGCTCAAAGCACAAAGTCGTAAAAGATTCACTCTTCTTGTACTTAAGTCGGCATTGTGCATTTAGTATTCAATCCCAATGCAATTTCTGTGCTTCATAGTCAATGTGAGAGTCGGAGGGATACAGCAAACCTGCAGTGGTGCATTGGAATATAATACTGCTCTCCCAGGGAGCGCTCAAACCACAAACTCTTAGAAGATTCACTCTTCTTTTACTTAAGTCGGCATTGTGCCTTTTGTATTCAATCCCGATGTAATTTACGTCTCTCAAGGTCAATGTGAAGGTCCAAGGGATAAAGTAAACCAGCACTGATGCATCGGAAACTAATACTGGTCTCCCAGGAGCCGCACAAAGCACAAACTCTTAAACCATTCTTTCTTCTTGCACTTAAGTCGGCATTTTGCCTCTTGAATTCAATCTCGATGCAATTTCTGTGATTCATGATCAATGTGAAGTTCCAAGGGATACAGTTAACCTCAATTGGTGCATTGGAATCTAATACTGGTCACCCAGGAGCCTTTCAAAGCACATACACTTGGAAGATTCACACTTCTTGTACTTAAGTCGGCATTGTGCCTTATGTATTCAATCCCGATGCAATTTCTGTGTTTCATGGTAAACGCGAAAGTCGAAGGGATACAGTAAACCATCACCGGTGCATAGGAATCTACTACTGTTCACCAAGGAGCCGTTCAAAGCACAAACTATTAGAAGATTCACTATTCTTGTACTTAAATCGGCATTGTGACTTTTGTATTCAATACCGATGCATTTTCAGTGTTTCATGGTCAATGTTAGGGTCCAAGGGATTCACTAAACCTGCACTGGTACATCGGAATCTAATACAGGACTCCAGGAGATTCTCAAAGCACAAACTCTTAGAAGATTATCTCTCCTTGTACTTAATTCGGCATTGTGCCTTTTGTTCTCAATCCCGACGCAATTTCTGTGTTTCATGTTCGATTTGAAGGTCCAAGGGATTCAATAAACCTGCACTGGTGCATCGGAATCTAATACTGGTCTCCCAGCAGCCGCTCAAAGCACAAGCTCTTAGATGATTCACTCTTCTTGTATTTAAGTCGGCATTCTGCCTTTTGTATTCAATACCGATGCACTATCTGTGTTTCATGCTCAATTTGAAAGTCCAAGGGATGTAGTTAACCAGCACTGGTGCATCAGAATATAATACTGGTCTCCCACGAGCCGCTCAAAGCAGAAACTCTTAGAAGCTTCACTCTTCTTGTACTAAAGTCGGCATTTTGCATTTTGTATTCAACCCCGATGCAATTTCTGTGCCTCATGGTCAATGCGAAGGTCCAAGGGATACAGTAAACCTGCATTGGTGCATCGGAATCTAATACTGGTCTCCCAGGAGCCGCTCATGCACAATCTCTTAGAAGATTCACTCTTCTTGCACTTTAGCCGGTATTGTGCCTTTTGTATTCAATCGCGATGCCATTTGCTCAAATTCATGATCAATGTGAGTGTTCAAGGGATACAGTTACCCTGAACTGGTGCATCGGAATCTAATACTGGTCTACCAGTTGACGCTCAAAGCTCAAACTCTTAGATGATTCACTCTTCTTGTACTTAAGTCGGCATTGTGCCTTTTGTATTCAATCCCGATGCAATTTCTGTGTCTCATGGTCAATGTGAAGGTACAAGGGATACAGTAAACCTGCATTGGTGCATCGGAATCTAATACTGGTCCCCAAGGAGCCGCTCATACACAAAATCTTAGAAGAATCACTCTTCTTGTACTTATGTCGGCATTGTGTGTTTTGTATTCAATCCCGATGTAATTTCTATGTCTCATGATCAATGTGAAAGTCCAAGGGAATCGATAAACCTGCACTGGTGCTACGGAATCTAATACTGGTCCCCCAGGAGCCGCTCAAATCACAAACTCTTAGAAGATTCACTCTTCTAGTACTTAAGTCGTCATTGTTCCATTTGAATTCAATCCCGATGCAATTTCTGTGTTTCATGGTCAATGTGAAAGTCGAAGGGATACAGTAAACCTGCATTGATGCATTGGAATCTAATTCTGGTCTGCCAGGAGCCGCTCAAAACTCAAATTCTTAGATGATTCACTCTTCTTGTACTTAAGAGGCATTAAGCCGTTTGTATTCAATCCCGATCCAATTTCTGTGTTACATGGTCAATGTGACAGTCCAAGGGATAGAGTAAACCTGCATTGGTGCAGCGGAATCTAATACTGGTCTCGCAGGAGACGCTTTAAGCACAACCTCTTAGGAGATTTACTCCTCTTGTACTTAAGTCGGCATTCGGTGTTTTGTATTCAATTATGATGCAATTTCTGTGTTTCATGGTCAATGTTAAGGTCCAAGGGACACAGTAAAACTGCACTGGTGCATCGGGATCCAATACTGGTCTCCCAGTAGTCGCTCAAAACTCATATTCTTAGATGATTCACTCTTCTTGTACTTATGTCGGCATTAAGCCTTTTGTATTCAATCCCGATGCAATTTCTGTGTTTCATGGTCAATGTGAAGGTCCAAGGTATACAGTATACCTGCACTGGAGCATCGGAATCTAATACTTTACCCATTAGGAGTCGCTCAAAGCACAAACTCTTAGAAGATTCACTCATCATGTACATAAGGCGGCGTAGAGCCTATCGTATTCAATGCAGATGAAATTTCTGTGTTTCGTGGTTAATGTGAAAGTCGAAAGGATACAGTAAACCTGCGCTGGTGCATCGGAATCTAATACTGGTCCCCCAGGAGCCGCTCAAATCACAAACTCTTAGAAGATTCATTCTTCTTGTACTTAATTCGGCATTGTGTCTTTTGTATTCAATTGCGGTGCAATTTCTGCGTTTCATGGTCAATATGAAGGTCAAACGGATACAGTAAACCTGAACTGGTGCATCGGAATGTAATACTGGTCTCCCAGGTTACGCTCAAAGCAGAAACGCATGGAAGATACACTCTTCCTGTACTTAAGTCGGCATTGTTCCATTTCAATTCAATCCCGATGCATTTTCTGTGTATCATGGTCAATGTGAAAGTCGAAGGGATACAGTAAACCTGCATTGATGCATTGGAATCTAATACTGGTCTCCCAGGAGCCGCTCAAAACTCAAATTCCTAGATGATTTACTCTTCTTGTACTTAGGTCGGCATTAAGCCGTTTGTATTCAATCCCGATCCAATTTCTGTGTTACATGGTCAATGTGACAGTCCAAGGGATAGAGTAAACCTGCATTGGTGCAGCGGAATCTAATACTGGTCTCCCAGGAGACGCTCTAAGCACAACCACTTAGGAGATTCACTCCTCATGTACTTAAGTCGGCATTGGGTGTTTTGTATTCAATCCCGATGCAATTTCTGTGCATCCTGGCCATGTGAAGGTCCAAAGGATTCAGTAAACCTGCACTGGTGCATGGGAATCTAATACACGTATTACAGGAGCCACTCAAAGCACAAACATTTGGAAGATTCACTCCTCTTGTACTTAAGTCAGCATTGTGCCTTTTGTATTCAATCCTGATGCAATATCTGTGTTTCATGCACATTGTGAAGGTCCAAGACATTCAGTAAACCTGCACTGGTGCATCGGAATCTAATACTGGTCTCCCAGGAGCCGTTCAAAGTTCAAAATCTTAGAAGATTCAGTCTTCTTGTACCTAAGTCGGCATTGTGCCTTTTGTATTCAATCCCGATCCAATTTCTGTGTGTCACGGTCAATGAGAAGGTCCAAGGGATACAGGAAACCTGCACTGCTGCATCGGAATCTAATACTGGTCTCCCAGGAGCCGCTCAAAGAACAAACTCTCAGAAGATTCACTCCTCTTGTACTTAAATCGGCATTGTGCCTTTTGTATTCAATCCCGATGCAATTTCTGTGTTTCATGATCAATGTGAGGGTCCAAAGGATTCAGTAAACCTGCACTGGTGAATCGGAGTCTATTACTGGTCTCCCGGGAGACGCTCAAACTACAAACTCATAGACGTTTCACTGTTTCTGTACTTAAGTCGTAAATGTGCCATTAGTATTCAATCCCAATGCAATTTCTGTGTTACACGGTCACTGTGAAAGTCCAAGGGATACAGTAATCCTGCACTGGTGCATTGGAATATAATACTGGTCTGCCACGAGCAGCTCAAAACACAAACTCTTAGAAGTTTCACTCTTCTTGTACTTAAGTCGTCATAGTGCCTATTCTATTCAATCCCGATCCAATTTTTGTGTTTCATGGTCAAAGTGAAGGTACAAGGCATACAGTAAACATGCACTGGTGCAACGGAATCTAATACTTTACCCCCAGGAGTCGCTCAAAGCACAAATTCTTAGAAGATTCACTCTTCTTGTACATAAGTCGGATTAGAGCCAATTGTATTCAATCACGATGGAATTTCGGAGTTTCATGGTCAATGTGAACGTCCAAGGGATTCTGCAGACCTGCACTGGTGCACCGCAATCTAATACTGGTCTTCCATAATCTGTACAAAGCAGAAACTCTTAGAAGATTCACTCTTCTTGTACTTATGCCGGCATTGTGCCTTTTGTATTCAATCCTGATGCATTTCTGTTTCTCATGGTCAATGTGAAGGTCCAAGGGATTCAGCAAACCTGCACTGGTGAAACGGAATCTAATACTGGTCTCCCAGGAACCGCTCAAAGCACAAACTCTTAGAAGATTCACTCTTCTTGTATTTAAGTCGGCATTCTGCCTTTTGTATTCAGCCCCGATGCAATTTATGTGTTCCATGTCAATCTGAAAGTCCAATGGATACAGTAAACCTGCACTGGTGTGTCTGAATCTAATACTGGTCTCCCAGGAGCCACTCAAAGCACAAAATCTTAGAAGATTCACTCTTCTTGTACTTAAGTCGTCATAGTGCCTATTCTATTCAATCCCGATCCAATTTCTGTGTTTCATGGTCAATGTGAAGGTACAAGGGATACAGTAAACCTGCACTGGTTCGTCGGAATCTAATACTGGTCTCCCAGGAGCCGCTCAAAGCACAAATTCTTAGAAGATTCACTCGTCCTGTACTTAAGTTGGCATTGTGCCTTTTGTATTCAATCCCGATGCAATTTCTATGTATCATGGTCAATGTGAAGGTCCAACGGATTCAGTAAACCTACACTGGTGCATCGGATTCTAATCCTGGTCTCCCAGGAGCCGCTCAAAACACAAACTCTTAGAAGATTCACTCTTCTTGTACTTAAGTTGGCATTGTGTTATTTGTATTCAATCCCCACGCAGTTTGTGTGTTTCATGGTCAATGTTACGGTCCAAGGGATACAGTAAACCTGCACTGGTGCATCGGAATCTATTACTGGTCTCCCAGGAGCCGCTCAAATCACAAAGTCTTAGAAGATTCACTCTTCTTGTACTTAAGTCGGCATTGTGCCATTTTTATTCAATCACGATGCAATTTCTGTGTTTCATGGTCAATATGAAAGTCCAAGGGATACAGTAAACCTGCACTGGTGCATCGGAATCTAATACTGGTCTACCAGTTGACGCCCACATCACAAACTCTTAGATGATTCACTCTTCTTGTACTTAAGTCTGCATTGTGCCAATTGTATTCAATCCCGATGCAATTTCTGTGTTTCGTGGTCAATGTGAAAGACCAAGGGATACAGTAAACCTTCATTGGTGCATCGGAGTCTAATACTGGTCTCCCAGGAGAAACTCAAAGCACAAACTCTTAGAAGATTCACTCCTAATGTACTTAAGACGGCATTGTGCATTTTGTATTCAGTCCCGATCGAATTTCTGTGTTTCATGGTCAATGTGAAGGTATAAAGGATACAGTAAACCTGCACTGGTGCATCGGAATCTAATACTGGTCTCCCAGGAGCCGCTGGAAGCACAAACTCTTAGAAGATTCACTCTTCTTGTGCTTAACTTGGCATTGTGTGTTTTGTATTCAATCCCGATGCAATCTCTGTTTTTCACAGTCAATGTCCTGCAAAGTAGTGTTCCACGGCCTGCACAATCTAGAGAACATACTTGTCCGCCACTAATCCTGTGAGTGACCCAGGTGCAAGACCTGTCCCACAAATCCACCCACCACCTCCTACAGCAGTCCAGTCGCAGGCATCTCCCACCATATAAAAGGCACGATCATGTGCAAAAGCAACCTGTTAAAAATCAGCTATGCTGCAATTACCATACAATTTTCCATGTAGGGATGGCAAGTAACCAACTGTTCACTCGCAGTAATGTCTAGCATCAAACTGTGGAAACCACAGACTTGACATTGCAGTTGCCAAGAGGCTGTACACCACTTCAACAACTGCTTCACTAGACATACCATTTGGATATTCCCTTCCAGTGCAAGTTTCTCTGAACTACACAGGTGGAAATTGTCTCTCCAGCACATCTAGTGCCATCCACCTGACCTAAACCTCTGCTAATTTGTTTCCCACTGTATCACTTTACCTTTTCCCTTCTCTCTTCTGTACCCACCAATCTTTTCCCATTCAGACCATGTACTGTCTTCTCCAATCACTCTGCCCCCCCACCCCTAGCAGCTACTGCGGGTGTGTACATTTGGCTGTCTGTGTGGTTTCCAAACTAAACCATGTGCATTTTAGATATGTTAGATCCATATACTTTACCTGAAACTAATTCTCTGAGGTTCTGAGACTACTGCTTCCTGGCTCAGGGTTTCTATTTTCAGCTAACACAGTAGTATTGTCTACAAACAAAAGTGTATGGGACAGGATATTTACCAGTGAATCATTCACACTGGACACCAAAAAGACTGTTGTGGGGCATGTAGACAACCCCTGAGATGGTGCACCAAGGCTGTGTGACTGCAGGAGCAGACAGCAAAAACTCTACACAAAAGATGGTCCAGCACGTCTCAGAGCTTACAGTCAAACATTATCAGGCAAGGTGTTCATATTATGCAAATTAATGTAGGATTAACAAGTGACAAATGCAGTTACCAAAGCAAATTAAATGATGAGCATGCCATCAGTATTATAGCTCTAAAGGAAATGCATTTAGGTGATAATTCAGCAGCTACATGCAAGATTACGCAATATAAAGCAATATCAATACTCCTCTCAATTGTTAGGTGCATCCACAATAAATGAAAAAAGAAACAGCTCTTGGATTATGCTGGCTTAAGCTGTCAGAAAATTAGTGATGTAGAAGTAATTAGGATAAAACTCAAAGGCCTGGTTATTACATCAGTCCACAAATCACCTAACGGAAAGTGTCTGACACTAGTCTTACACACAGCAACTAGACAGCACGTATATGTTTAAGATTTTAATTCCAAAACACAACCTGGAGATACATAAATAGAGACAAAAATAGAGAACCATTGTTCGAATGGATCAACACACAAGAAATTATCTAAGTTTGATGCCAAGGAATTTAAAAAGTTTTGGGCAGGCAGATGGAAACTGATACAAAACCTGACCCATCCATCTTTTCCACTGATGAGAACAAATTACCACTGAATCACTCAATAGTAGTACCTAAACATTTTTCAAGGAGTGTACATTGGCTCACAAACGTTATCATTGGTGCTGAAATATCAGTTACAAAATACATTGATAAACCCTCATGGAAATTTGAAAAAGCTAACTCGATACAATACACCCAGGAAGTGGCGAGCAACCCACACTGGACACCTCAAAAGTCAGAACATTGGGAATTATTGTAGATGTAGCTAAATGGAATATCTGAAGGGAAGTAACAAAATAATGTGTACTAGGATGGGACAAACCTGCCCAAGTCCTCTACAAAGGATACCAAGTGTCTAAATAATGTTTTGATAACATTTTGTATTTAAAAATATGTGTGTGTATAAATTGTTCATGTTGATGTATATTTGACAATTTAAGAAATGGTCATGCTTAGGAACAATGTAAGAAATAGGTGTTATGTAAAAACCAGTGTGCTTTTGTTTGAAACGAAAATGGCTGTGGCGCACGGAAGAGGTGCGAAAGGCGAACTGGCGTGCTACCTTGAGCAAGTTCGGGAAGTAAGTCACACAGTCTGAAGGCAGCAGTGATTGAGGTAACTCCTTTGTGGAGCAGAAGCTTTGCCTGCAAATTTTCATAAAAATGCCTCGGTTGAAGACTGCAAACAGCTTACAGCATAGCTGCGAGTTGTTGAGCTACTGTATGTAAAACTGAATGAAGCCAAGAAGAGAAATTGAGCCCATACAGCAAGAAACTTGCAGGCCGTAGTGTGGGTAGTGTAGCCATCATAACTGTTCACCACACTCAAGCCTACAGCCACCAGATAAGATTTTTTTCTATTTTTACCTTTGTACAGCATGAACCATTAATTTAAAATGTGTTTTAATAATCATTCTTGAACTTTACGGAAACTGGCTCACCCTGTTATTTCATCCTAATCATACATCTGTATAGGGTTCCTTCCTGGTGTTTGATTAATCCGAGTGTCCTGTTTTACAGACTTATGAAGTGCCAAGTTAATATAAAGAGGCACCATTTAAATTGCTTTAGTGTAAATAATAAAAATGTTTTCTTAACTATTGTAAAGTGTTATGGTTTGCTTACATAAAATTCAATCAGAGTGAAGCCAAGTTACTAGAACCTGTTAGATGGCTACACAGAATTATTTCAAAGAATAATAGCTTTTGAATGTAAATTCCACCAAGAAAGAGGTTTTCTTTAAGTGAAATGTTCAGTTAAAAAGTGCGTGCTTTAGTGTCTAAGTATTTAAGTTTCTTGATTATGGAAAGTGCTTTTCTAAAGGTAGTCCCCCCCACCCCGGCTAATTTTTTTTACCTTCCTTGAAGTTATCTACTGGGCTTTTTCTTTTTTAAAAACATAATGTATAAAGATGTAGCCCAAAATTGTTTAAGTGGGGTAATTTATTTGAAGAGCCAAACTAAACAGTAGCAAGAAAGTAGGCAAAATTCACATTTCTGCTTCTCCAATACTTCACTATTTCATTGCCAGGATAGGTTGGTGACCATTAAGTACATGTTTTAAACCACTAAATGAACTTGGAAATGAGTTTTCCTAGCTTCAGTATATTATTATTCATACTGTGTTCCTATCTAGCCACTGGGTAAGATCTTAGGAAAAGAAGTGAATAGTCCAATTTACTTATCCATTAGACGCAACACACGGTAAATCCTGTAAGAAGGATAACTCTATTGATTATCTTTTCCTGTAAACAGGACTATCCTTCGATAGTGTATTTTATTTTAAAACTAAACTAAATTTTAGTAAGAGGGTTATACGTGGCAACATAGAGACAGGGTTTCTGTTATTTACGTAAAAGCATACTAATATCATAATGGTAGTGTTATAAGGTCCTATTAATGTGTGGTCATGACATTTGTTAAATGTCTCACCACATTCCTATTGAAACTATTTACTCTTCTTGTAAATAACACCTATGACAATTTTATACAAATGTCCACTAAGACTTTGCTCGTCAACTTTCATTTAGGTAACAGCGATCTTTTAGATGTATTTAAATCAGTACTGTTAAGAAATACTGACTAGCTTTATTTTCAAGAATCTCAAGTTTAAGTTATACATACTGTTATCCTCCAATAAGAATCATTGGCCGATTCTTCATCTTTGACAGGTTCATCATGCCTGCAATGCAAAACATTATCTTTTGTATTAACAGATGAAATCCAACTTTTTAAATTTAATAAATGCTTATACAAACATAAAGTTTCTTCAAAAAATGTATTTATGACAACTTCCTGTCACAGATAATTTTCACTGAATGTTGCAACCCAGTTATAATGCTGATGAGAAGCAAATGTTGTTCTTTTCCCTCTCTTCCTTCACCATCTCCTGTTTTGTTCACCTTGACATATTTCTACCAAACAGACTACCCCAATGGATCCACTGCTTATATTTAACACACAGTAAATTCAGTGCAAATATTTCCTTAACACAGGATGTGCATTGACGAGCTTGAATTAATCAGAAAAATATAAACAGATACTAACCGTTCCACAGCTCTTACAAAATACTTGTATTAAGTAATCATCAAAGCTACTTTTTGTACAGCAAGAGGACTAAAAGTCAAAATGGTGCTACATGCTACAGGCAGTGCAATACAATTTATTTTACTCATTGCTACAGCAATAAATGTACTTATAAAAATATTCAGACTTAGACTATAATCAAATACAGAGAGAGAAAATATTCTAACTAAAGAGATGTAGCAGCCATAGGCAGAAACAAATAAAAAAACTGATACTAATCTTAGCTTTGAGGACCAAAAGTTTCTTCATCTGGAAAACACAAAAAGAGAAATGAGACTGTTCAAGAATTAAGGATGAAAATTCAGGATCTTGAGTCAAGGAAGATGGACATGATGAAATTCAGTTGCGAAAGAGCAGCAGATGATGTAATTTTAAATGCTGAGAAATAAGATCTCTTCAAGAGGAGCCACCAAAAGGTCAAATAAGTGAAGAACAAGCTGAAAATACCGGTAAATGGGCTAAAATGGCGGCAAATAGATAAAGGAAACAGAAAGAAAGTGCTGAAGAACAGGCAACCAAACAACAACAACAACAACAACAACAACAATAACAGCACATTGTAGCAATATATAATAGCAGTCCCACAACATCTGGAGGAAGATTTTCCACTAACAGAGCAATAAATTCATGAAGCCATCAAATCTTCCAAAACTTCAAAGCAACAAATGAAGACTCCACTACAGCAAAATTATTGAAATAGTCAGAACACACAAATGATCTACAACTGCTGTTTGAGAACATTTGGAAAGCTGAAGAGATTATGGAAAGCATTAATCCACAGCTATGAAAAAAAGGGGACACTCAAAATGTCAACGATGGCAGAGATGCCTCACTTCTGCCAGTGGTATACAAAATATTATCAAAAATTCTCTGGACAGAGTTGTAGAAACTTTAGACAAATAACTGGGAGAATCTCGAGGAGCTCTAGAAAGGGAAGACCCTGCACAGAGCAGATGTTTATTAGAAAATCGATAATCCTCCACAGACTGCTAATCACCAAACCTATAATAGTATCATGTATTTGTTTCAAGAAAACTTTTGATTTGGTAGGCAGAGAAATTATAGGTAAAATCATCAAAGAATTTTGTATTAAAGCAAACATAATCTTCAAAACACTAGCAAATAGGATGACTGAAGCTAAATTTATGGGAGAAGTATCTCAACCATTTGAAATAAAAACTGGTGTTAGACAAGGGGACAGTTTATCACCTTTACTGTAACACTGCATTCTAGAAAAAATAGAAAGTATCTGGAATTTGGAGAAAAAAAAATTACAAAATTGAACCAATAATTTTAGGACGAATAACAAATGGAATTAAGGTAAACTGCCTGGCTTCTGCAGATGATTCTGATATACTTTCAAAAAAATCTGACAGACAGTTATTGAAAGAAATCTTTTGGAAGAAATAGCAAAGAGAGCTGGTCCCAAAATTTCAGCCGAAAAAACAACATTGATGACAATTTCAAACAATGCATCAACATTCTTAGAAAAACAAAAATGTAAAATAGCATTAGTAAGTAAATTTAAATATATTGGACAAACTGTACAACAAAATGGACTAGAAGAATTAACAGTAGATGCAAGAGTCAGCAAACTGGAGAGAGCAAATCGTTTTACAAAGGATATTTACAACAAGAAATGTACAACTAAAAAAACAAAACTAAAACACTATCCCACAGTGGTATGACCAGGATGTTTATATGGATGAGGATGCCTAATGATGAACTATAAGCTGGACAGAACAGAGGTTCCTCAAAGGAGCATTATTAGAAAATAATGGTTGCAATACAAGCTACAGATGGCTGGAAAATGAGAAGTAATGAGGAGATCTACAAAAATTTTGAGAAAATATCAGAAGTAATGGCTAAAAGAAGATTAATCTTTTTTTAGAGACCTCTACTGAATGAGTAGTACTGGAAGAAGGACTCAATGATAGCATGGATTACAGAAATAAGAAAGAAACGACATCAAACAATCAGAAATAATAGAAAGAAACCTTTTTACAGATAAAATACTGAATTTAAAAGGATCATCACCTCTCCAAGATCAAAATTAATTTCATCCCTCTCAATAAGACCGTGAAAACCGGAAATAAAATTCATAAATATGATATTGCGAAGATCAAAATCAATCAAAACATATTGGAACAATGCCACCAGTAACTGACAGTTGAATCCCATAAATGGGCAGACATTGCCTCCGTGATCCAACAAGCAGCTAATACTACAATCCTGACAGCTAAAAAGAGGAATCATACATGGTGGAATGAGGTTTGTGGTGAGGTGGTGGCCCAAACAGCAAGTGCATGGAAAAAGTGGAATTCTACCAGGAGTCCTGATGATTTTGATGTATTCCATGAAGTTCGAAAATATGCAGCCAGAACTCTATGAAGGTCTAAGCAATTGCATGAGAAACAGCAGTTAGAATAGATCGATCAGCGTTTCCAGATAAACAATGTCAGAGACTTCTATCAGACGATCAAATCGAACTTGAAAGGATACCAAGCCCCTAGTTTTTGTTTTAGAGACGAAAATGGAAAGCTCAGTGTTGTGTACATAGTTCCGCATATTCAGCGCGTACACAAATTTCCCACTAGAGTGCGCCCCGCTAAGCAAAACAGCGCAGGCGCAGCGCTCGTCCATCTCCGCACTATGAGATGGCGCTGCCATAGAGACGGACCAAATTCTGCTTCCGCCGATCCGCGTATTAATACACTCCTGGAAATTGAAATAAGAACACCGTGAATTCATTGTCCCAGGAAGGGGAAACTTTATTGACACATTCCTAGGGTCAGATACATCACATGATCACACTGACAGAACCACAGGCACATAGACACAGGCAACAGAGCGTGCACAATGTCGGCACTAGTACAGTGTATATCCACCTTTCGCAGCAATGCAGGCTGCTATTCTCCCATGGAGACGATCGTAGAGATGCTGGATGTAGTCCTGTGGAACGGCTTGCCATGCCATTTCCACCTGGCGCCTCAGTTGGACCAGCGTTCGTGCTGGACGTGCAGACCGCGTGAGACGACGCTTCATCCAGTCCCAAACATGCTCAATGGGGGACAGATCCGGAGATCTTGCTGGCCAGGGTAGTTGACTTACACCTTCTAGAGCACGTTGGGTGGCACGGGATACATGCGGACGTGCATTGTCCTGTTGGAACAGCAAGTTCCCTTGCCGGTCTAGGAATGGTAGAACGATGGGTTCGATGACGGTTTGGATGTACCGTGCACTATTCAGTGTCCCCTCGACGATCACCAGTGGTGTACGGCCAGTGTAGGAGATCGCTCCCCACACCATGATGCCGGGTGTTGGCCCTGTGTGCCTCGGTCGTATGCAGTCCTGATTGTGGTGCTCACCTGCATGGCGCCAAACACGCATACGACCATCATTGGCACCAAGGCAGAAGCGACTCTCATCGCTGAAGATGACACGTCTCCATTCGTCCATCCATTCACGCCTGTCGCGATACCACTGGAGGCGGGCTGCACGATGTTGGGGCGTGAGCGGAAGACGGCCTAACGGTGTGCGGGACCGTAGCCCAGCTTCATGGAGACGGTTGCGAATGGTCCTCGCCGATACCCCAGGAGCAACAGTGTCCCTAATTTGCTGGGAAGTGGCGGTGCGGTCCCCTACGGCACTGCGTAGGATCCTACGGTCTTGGCGTGCATCCGTGCGTCGCTGCGGTCCGGTCCCAGGTCGACGGGCACGTGCTCCTTCCGCCGACCACTGGCGACAACATCGATGTACTGTGGAGACCTCACGCCCCACGTGTTGAGCAATTCGGCGGTACGTCCACCCGGCCTCCCGCGTGCCCACTATACGCCCTCGCTCAAAGTCCGTCAACTGCACATACGGTTCACGTCCATGCTGTCGCGACATGCTACCAGTGTTAAAGACTGCGATGGAGCTCCGTATGCCACGGCAAACTGGCTGACACTGACGGCGGCGGTGCACAAATGCTGCGCAGCTAGCGCCATTCGACGGCCAACACCGCGGTTCCTGGTGTGTCCGCTGTGCTGTGCGTGTGATCATTGCTTGTACAGCCCTCTCGCAGTGTCCGGAGCAAGTCTGGTGGAACTGACACACCGGTGTCAATGTGTTCTTTTTTCCATTTCCAGGAGTGTATGTAACGCAGCCAATGAGATTGCTGCTAACATAGAACATTTTCTCCTCGCGCATCACACTCGCGCAGTGATACATGAACGTGCGAGGTATTATAACGAGTGTAAAGACCTTCAATCAGTCAGTCTGCATTTGTCTGCACCAGTCTGTATGAGTCTGCATTAGTCTGTACCAGTCTGCATTAGTCTGTACCAGTCCGTCGAGTTCTACAATTGTCTGTACCAGTCCATAGTCAAGATTCAGTCTGCGCCTGATAAGATTACCATATTCCTGTACATAGCCATGAAGATAAATGTATAGACACTTTTGTCAAGTATCTGAGATATATGTGAGAATAAGATTAACGTACCAATCCCAAAGAACTTCAGATTGTCAACTGTAAATAGCATCCAGAACCAAGTTAAGTAATTTTTATATTTGTTATTATTTTAGTAAATGTGTGTGAAAATTAATCAAATTCTGTTTAAAGTTGGTCACCGTCAATCTGCTACTCTAAGCATGCAAGTGGCATTTCTATCATCTGACCGAATGGCAGAAGATAAACACACCATGATAAGACCACGAGACATATTGCTGACACTCGCTTACTTCGTTAGAGCAACAAGTCAAATAATCTGATGGTGTGTGTACTGAAGGTCTTACAGTATGCACACCACACTCGGCCTGACCAACAAAGAAAACTGCAAGATCATGTCTCGTTACTTTGAAAACCTACTTAATTGTGATGAACCGAAAGAAAGATTCCCTGCATGTGCCCCAATCCACAAACTACCCCTAATCTCCATCTAGTAAAGAGGAGACCAAAGAGATCATCAACAACTTTAAGAATAATAAGGCAACTGGAGAGGATTCAATAGTGGTGGAACTACTGAAGCTGGCTAATAATGAAACTCTAGATATACTAGTCCAACTTTTTGAGGAGATCTGGAGAGCTGGGATGATACCAACTGAACGGCAGTCAGCTTTAATCCATCGTCTACACAAAAAAGGTGATAAATAGAATGTCAATAACTATAGGGGTACCTCATTAGTATCTGTTCCATATAAGATTCTCTCCAAAGTGATACAGAATAGAATAGAAGGTCATTGTAACCAACTGATTGGGGACTATCAAGCTGGTTTCCGAAAGGGCGATTCTTGCGCAGAACAGATCTTTAGCCTGAAGAACATCATCAGGTCCAAAAAACTGGAAGAAATAACTATGTGGTCATGTTTGTTGATTTTCAAAAAGTATATGACTCCATCGACTGACAGGCATTAATGAATATTTTGGAAAAGTTTGGGATGGATAATACCTCAAGAAAGCTGATCAAATAAACTCTTACTAACACAGCGTCAAAAATTCAATTTATGGGTGAGGTATCTAAACCCTTTACAATCAGAACGGACATAAGACGAGGAGATGGACTATCCCTCTCCTTTTCAATTGTGTCTTGGAAAAGGTCACTCGAGAGTGGAGAAAGTTATTAGCCCAAGAAGAAACAAATGAAGAGTGGTTCAGACTTGGTCCTAAGAACAAAGGGGTGTGCATTGACTGCTTAGATTTTGCGGCTGACCTGGCCATTTTTGCTAACAACATAGAGTCAGCAGTCAACAAGATAAATAGGCTGTCAGAAATTGCTGAAAAAAGTTAGACTCCAGATCTCTATTCAAAAGACAAAATATATGACGAACATCTGTAACGGACCTGAATGGATGATAACCAACCTGGGAAAAAATCGGATGAATTAAGAATTTCAGGTATCTCGGTGAAGTCATCCACCAGGAGAATGGATTAAAAGAAGAAGCAATTGCCAGGATGAGGAAGTTAGACCAAGCATACCAACTGACAAAGAATACTTATAACAAAAAGTCTATGAGTATGTGGGCCAAGTTCCAACATTATAATACAGTTGTAAAACCTGAGGGCTTATAAGCATCCAAACCTTTGACCACGAATAGACAAGGTCAAGCTGAGCGGCTGGAAAAGCGTGAGTGTAGGATATTAAGGAAAATCCTAAGGTAATAGATGGGTCGATGGACAATGGCGAATGAGAGCAAATGAGGAATCGTGCAGCAAGACAGAACCTATCACAGCATCCATTACAAAGAAATGATTGTTATTTTATGGTCATCTCATGAAAATGGACGGTGATCGACTATCAAAAAGAATACAGAGTTTCATCCTATCTAAGAAAACGAGGCCGAGATGGTTCAAAGAATGTGAAAAAGATCTTAAGCAGATTGGTATCTCAGAGAGAAATTCCTGAAAGGAACAAATTTAGAAGATTGGTGAAAAACTACCAAGGTTTTAACATGGCATCAACATCCGAAAGACAGTGAGGACCCTTATCTGAAGGGCATAAAAAGGTACTTCTTGGAGGGGCTCAGAAGATACTGGCAGGAAGTCAAAGCTGGAGCAAGAACAAGACATGGACACTACAGTGAAGTCGGTTGTTACCACGCAGTCCATAAAGACTCACCTCGATAAAAAAAAAAAAAAATAAAAATAAAAGGCTTTCGATGCAGAAGAAATAGGGGATTGAGAACAACACGAATAGAATAAAGGGGGAAAAACATGAGGAGGAGATGGATGAGTACTGGAAAAACAGGAGACGACAAGGGAAGAAGAAGAAGTGAAGTTATTACATGGTGAGAGATGGTGATTGCATTTGATTTGATTCAGTTTCGTTACATACACCGAAAAAATGAGATGATTCTCAAGGGTGTGGAACATGTCAGAATGTATAACACAAAACATTTTAATATAATGAATACTACCCTGATCATTTGTCACGAGATTGTCAAAATAGGTGAATACAATACAGTAAACTGGAGAAGCTAATATTTACAGAATTAATACGCTGTCAGAATGAAATATTGTTGTTGTTGTTGTTGTTGTGGTCTTCAGTCCTGAGACTGGTTTGATGCAGCTCTCCATGCTACTCTATCCTGTGCAAGCTTTTTCATCTCCCAGTACCTACTGCAACCTACATCCTTCTGAATCTGCTTAGTGTATTCATCTCTTGGTCTCCCTCTACGATTTTTACCCTCCACGCTGCCCTCCAATACTAAATTGGTGATCCCTTGATGCCTCAGAACATGTCCTACCAACCGATCCCTTCTTCTGGTCAAGTTGTGCCACAAACTTCTCTTCTCCCCAATCCTATTCAATACTTCCTCATTAGTTATGTGATCTACCCATCTAATCTTCAGCATTCTTCTGTAGCACCACATTTCGAAAGCTTCTATTCTCTTCTTGTCCAAACTATTTATTGTCCATGTTTCACTTCCATACATGGCTACACTCCATACGAATACTTTCAGAAATGACTTCCTGACACTTAAATCTATACTGGATGTTAACAAATTTCTCTTCTTCAGAAACGCTTTCCTTGCCATTGCCAGCCTACATTTTATATCCTCTCTACTTCGACCATCATCAGTTATTTTGCTCCCCAAATAGCAAAACTCCTTTACTACTTTAAGTGCCTCATTTCCTAATCTAATTCCCTCAGCATCACCCGACTTAATTAGACTACATTCCATTATCCTTGTTTTGCTTTTGTTGATGTTCATCTTATATCCTCCTTTCAAGACACTGTCCATTCCATTCAACTGCTCTTCCAAGTCCTTTGCTGTCTCTGACAGAATTACAATGTCATCGGTGAACCTCAAAGTTTTTATTTCTTCTCCATGAATTTTAATACCTACCCCGAATTTTTCTTTTGTTTCCTTTACTGCTTGCTCAATATACAGATTGAACAACATCGGGGAGAGGCTACAACCCTGTCTTACTCCCTTCCCAACCACTGTTTCCCTTTCATGTCCCTTGACTCTTATAACTGCCATCTGGTTTCTGTACAAATTGTAAATAGCCTTTCGCTCCCTGTATTTTACCCCTGACACCTTTAGAATTTGAAAGAGAGTATTCCAGTCAACATTGTCAAAAGCTTTCTCTAAGTCTACAAATGCTAGAAACATAGGTTTGCCTTTCCTTAATCTTTCTTCTAAGATAAGTCGTAAGGTCAGTATTGCCTCACGTGTTCCAGTGTTTCTACGGAATCCAAACTGATCTTCCCCGAGGTTGGCTTCTACTAGTTTTTCCATTCGTCTGTAAAGAATTCGTGTTAGTATTTTGCAGCTGTGACTTATTAAGCTGATAGTTCGGTAATTTTCACATCTGTCAACACCTGCTTTCTTTGGGATTGGAATTATTATATTCTTCTTGAAGTCTGAGGGTATTTCGCCTGTTTCATACATCTTGCTCACCAGATGGTAGAGTTTTGTCAGGACTGGCTCTCCCACGGCCGTCAGTAGTTCCAATGGAATATTGTCTACTCCGGGGGCCTTGTTTCGACTCAGGTCTTTCAGTGCTGTGTCAAACTCTTCACGCAGTATCATATCTCCCATTTCATCTTCATCTACATCCTCTTCCATTTCCATAATATTGTCCTCAAGTACATCACCCTTGTATAGACCCTCTATATACTCCTTCCACCTTTCTGCTTTCCCTTCTTTGCTTAGAACTGGGTTTCCATCTGAGGTCTTGATATTCATACAAGTCGTTCTCTTGTCTCCAAAGGTCTCTTTAATTTTCCTGTAGGCGGTATCTATCTTACCCCTAGTGAGATAGGCCTCTACATCTTTACATTTGTCCTCTAGCCATCCCTGCTTAGCCATTTTGCACTTCCTGTCGATCTCATTTTTGAGACGTTTGTATTCCTTTTTGCCTGTTTCACTTACTGCATTTTTATATTTTCTCCTTTCATCAATTAAATTCAATATTTCTTCTGTTACCCAAGGATTTCTACTACCTCTCGTCTTTTTACCTACTTGATCCTCTGCTGCCTTCACTACTTCATCCCTCAAAGCTACCCATTCTTCTTCTACTGTATTTATTTCCCCCATTCCTGTCAATTGCTCCCTTATGCTCTCCCTGAATCTCTGTACAACCTCTGGTTCTTTTAGTTTATCCAGGTCCCATCTCCTTAAATTCCCACCTTTTTGCAGTTTCTTCAGTTTTAATCTACAGGCCATAACCAATAGATTGTGGTCAGAGTCCACATCTGCCCCTGGAAATGTCTTACAATTTAAAACCTGGTTCCTAAATCTCTGTCTTACCATTAAATAATCTATCTGATACCTTTTAGTATCGCCAGGGTTCTTCCATGTATACAACCTTCTTTCATGATTCTTAAACCAAGTGTTAGTTATGATTATGTTGTGCTCTGTGCAAAATTCGACCAGGCGGCTTCCTCTTTCATTTCTGTCCCCCAGTCCATATTCACCTACTATGTTTCCTTCTCTCCCTTTTCCTACACTCGAATTCCAGTCACCCATGACTATTAAATTTTTGTCTCCCTTCACAATCTGAATAATTTCTTTTATTTCATCATACATTTCTTCAGTTTCTTCGTCATCTGCAGAGCTAGTTGGCATATAAACTTGTACTACTGTAGTAGGCGTGGGCTTCGTATCTATCTTGGCCACAATAATGCGTTCACTATGCTGTTTGTAGTAGCTTACCCGCATTCCTATTATCCTATTCATTATTAAACCTACTCCTGCATTACCCCTATTTGATTTTGTGTTTAGAACCCTGTAGTCACCTGACCAGAAGTCTTGTTCCTCCTGCCACCGAACTTCAATAATTCCCACTATATCTAACTTCAACCTATCCATTTCCCTTTTTAAATTTTCTAACCTACCTGCCCGATTAAGGGATCTGATATTCCACGCTCCGATCCGTAGAACACCAGTTTTCTTTCTCCTGATAACGACATCCTCTTGCGTAGTCCCCGCCCGGAGATCCGAATGGGGGACTATTTTACCTCCGGAATATTTTACCCAAGAGGACGCCATCATCATGTAATCATACAGTAAAGCTGCATGCCCTCGGGAAAAATTACGGCTGTAGTTTCCCCTTGCTTTCAGCCGTTCGCAGTACCAGCACAGCAAGGCCGTTTTGGTTATTGTTACAAGGCCAGATCAGTCAATCATCCAGACTGTTGCCCTTGCAACTACTGAAAAGGCTGCTGCCCCTCTTCAGGAACCACACGTTTGTCTGGCCTCTCAACAGATACCCCTCCATTGTGGTTGCACCTACGGTACGGCTATCTGTATCGCTGAGGCACGCAAGCCTCCCCACCAACGGCAAGGTCCATGGTTCATGGGGGGGGGGGGGAACATTGTTATGCACTATTAATAAATTTATGTTATGCACTATTAATAAATTTAGCATACACAAAATACCTAATATTGACTGTTGCAACCAAGTACTGTCAAAACTTAAATCTAACATATTTTTACTTACGCTGGCCTAACAGTCTCTGTTAGGATATTCATCTGTAGAGTAGAAGGCATTGCCTATCAAAAAGTCATTCAAACTCTGTTTAAACTGTGCTTTATCTGAAACCAAGTTTTTAATGGTTGCTGGTAATTTATTGAAAATGTGTGTTCCTGAATATTGGGCCCCCTTTTGGACCAACATAAGTGATTTTAGGTCTTTATGTAGATTGTTCTTATTCCTAGTATTGATAATATGTATTGAGCTATTTGTTGGAAATATAGATATATAACTTGCATCAAATTTCATTATGGAGTAAGTATACTGAGAAGCAATGGTTGGAATTCAAAGTTCCTCGTATAGGTTCTGCACGATGTTCTTCAAAGACTGGTCCCAGATACTCCATTGCACCATTCACCAAACCTGATAACCCCGAGCCGTCAGTAACAAAAATTAAGTCTTGCTTAAGAGATTTACAGCACTACATGCACTTGTTACCAAAGTCTCATTTACTTTTAGAGCTATCGGTTCCACTTCCTTTTTGGCCCCACTTCTCTCTGTCTTCACTATATCCCATACAGTTCTTATTTTGTTGCCCGATACAATTATCTTTTTCTCTTAATAAAGCTACTTCGATTTCTGGATTACTTGATTCAATATTTTGCAGTATTCTTTGCAATGCATTACAATTCTAATATCAGAAATGTTCCTAGATAGTAGATACAGTCTCCTTTTTGCCCCACATGATATCTTTATTCCTTGTGTAATCCATGGTTTATCTTTTGACTTCTGTGTGATCTGAGTTACCTTTAGGGGAAAACAATTTTCAAAAGAGGAGGTAACTTTATTAATAAATGCTTTGTATTTTCCATTTGAGTCAGGTAAACATCTCTCCAGTTCATGTCTTTGAGCAATTTCCTGAATTCCTCAATTTCTGGCTTATTTATTATCCTCCTGTACTCAGATTTAATATTTTTTTATCCTGACAAGTTTCAACATTTAACACAAGATGCTGCACGTCGTGATCAGATAGTCCATTTACTATTGGTTTTGTGATATGACTTTTTTCCCCTAGATTTGTTCATAAAGATATTATCAATAGCAGTCTCAGAGCATTTACATATCCTAGCTGCAAAGTTCACAGTAGGAACTAAATTGAATGATAGTGTTAAAAACACCAGCAACCACTATTTCCTCTTCTTTTTTTTTTACACAAGCTATTCCTTTCGCTTTGTGAAATGAAGCACTGCCTAGTTCCAAAACACAGGACTACTATGACAAGGTGAAATGTTCTCAGAGTGCTACATGTATGATAGTAAATGTAATCCGCACTATAGTTGTTTTCTGAGTAGTTATGCTGTGTGTGTTTCATTCAATCAGATGAAATGGAATAAAATCATCAATTTATTTATTTTGGCTCTTTATCACCAAGATACATTCAATGTTGGTTGAGGTTTATCTTTTGAATTCACTCCAGTGTAGATTGTCAAAATTTTATCAGTTGTCAAAGTACTTGTAACACAGTTTCTGAATTTACTGCCATCCAGGAAAGTCTCCCACTCAAATTATTCTCAGAGACTGAGAGCTGGCTGAAACCCAGAGTAGAAAGCTCTCACATATTTAGTGATTAATGGAATATATATCGGAAAGGCAGGTTAGACACTGTAGGAGAGGAAGTGTCCATTGTCTCTATTGAGGTCAAAGCTGATTGTGACAGTGAAGTTACCTGGTTGCCTATAACAAGTCTATGTGAAATCACGTTAATTAATGGATGTTTTAATCATCCACCCGGTTCTGCTATGACAGTTTTGGAGCCATTCAAAGAAAGTCTACAGACAGTAGCACGTAAATACCTAGATCATGCAATGCTAGTTGGAGGTTAATTTAGCCTACTGAGTATAGATGGTAGCCTATGGCTTTATTTCAGGGGGTGCAGTCAATCTTGTGAAGCACTTTTGAATGTGGTTTTCGAAAATTGTCTTGAGCACCTAGTTTGTCATGCCACATGCAATGGAAATATCTTAGACCTTGTAGTTACAAACAGTCCAGATATCATCAATGACTTCAGCATAGAGATGGGGATTAATAATCATGATAACATCATAACAACAAAGATTACAAAAATTAATAAATCAGTCAAGAAGGCTAGGAAAATGTTCATGCCAGAAAGAGCAGATAAGCAGATGTTAGCATCTCACTTAGACAGAACTGACATCACTTAGTTCCCACTTAGTTCCATTAAGATGGACATAGAGAGATTATGGTCAAAGCTTAAATAGATCGTGAATTGCACTCTCAACAAGTCTGTACCTAGTAAACGAATTATGGATGCAAAAGGGCCACTGTGGTTTAACAATGAAATTCAGAAAATACTGAGGAAGGAAAAGCTACTGCACTCTTAGTTCAAACGAGAATGCCAAATGCCAACAAGGAAAGGTTACTACCACTGTCATACCTCAGCAAAAGATCTGGCTGAGAAGCAGGGGAAATTATTGTCCTATGTAAAATCACTAAGTGAGTCAAAGTTTTCCATCAAGTCACTTGACCAGTCTGGTGTGGCAGTAGGAGATAAATGTTTTAAATTTTGCATTCAAGAAATCATTCATGCAAGAGAATCATATAAACATACCGTCATTTGACAATAGCACAAAGACACCTAACAACAATCACCACAAGAGGCCAGCGCTAGCACAAGTTGTTCACATGATATTCGTTGGACTGTTGCCTGTAAACACATGCCATGTCAGTGCTCTTGGAAGAGAGCTGTGGCAGTGACACGGCTCTGTTGTTGTTCCTGTGTAGTGATCTGCAATGACGGGACGGTACAGGGGGGGGGGTCAAGATTCAAGCAGTAATTAAGAACTTCATAAAGAAAGGTATGAAAGCGAAGGACATTCATGCCGATTTCCAGAATACACCAGGGGACTCTGCTCCTTTGTCTTCAACTGTTGCCAAGTGGATAAATGAATTTAAATTTGGTCAGGAGAGCTTAGATGATGATCATCCATGAATAGGTCAGCCAAGATGTGTCACTACTCTAGAAATCATTGCAAAAGTGCGCATAATGATCAAGGAGGATCACCAATTTAGAGGGCATGAAATTGCTCACGCTTGCCAGATGTATCTGAAAGGTATTCACAAGATGGGTGCCGCGACTCTTGACGCTGGGTCAAAAACGCATGAGAATGGACATATCACAACAATGTTTGGCCTGTTTTAGGAGAAACAAACAAGATCTTTTGTGCTGGTTTGTGACCACGAAGAAACTTTGTTTTACTACTATACCCCAGAGACAAAGCAACAATCAAAGAAGTGAAAACATGCTGAATCTCCGCCGCCAAACTCCTTCAGCGGGGAAGGACTTGGCGTCAGTGTTCTGGGATGCGCCACCAAATTCCTTCAGCGGGGAAGATCATGGCATCAGTGTTCTGGGATGAGAAGGGGATTCTGTTTGTACATTATCTCCCCACTGGGCAAACAATTACTGGAGAATACTATGCTAACCTTCTGGACAAATTATAACAAAAGGTATGCGAAAAAGGCCAGGTTTAATAAGGAAGAAAGTCATCTAGCATCAAGCCAATGCACGCTCACACGCGTGTGCCATCGCCATGGTAAAATTACACAAACTAAGGTATGAATTGTTGCCACACGTGCCTCTTCCCTAAACTGAAAATTTTTCTTTGTGGATGAAGATTCACTTAAATGAAGAATTGGTAGCCTGAGTTGACAACTATTTTGTAGGCCTGGAGGAAAATCATTGTCGAGATGGGATCAAGGTATTGGAACACTGTTGGACCAAGTGAATTAATCTACAAGCAGGGTACATTGAAAAACAAAAAAGTTTCAGTGACATAAGTACTTTTTTTCTATTCTGTTTCAAGAACTTTTCAAACCACCCTCGTAAGCATCCCTGACACCTGAAATAATTAAAAACAAATAAGTCGCCAGTTGCAGATGGAATCTCAATTTGGTTTTACAAAGAGTGCTATATGGCACTGGACCCTTACTTAGCTTGTATTTATTGTGAATCTCTCACCCAGCAGAAAGACCTAAGCAACTGGGGAAAAAAATACAGAGGCGTCTCCTGTAAATACGAAGGGCGAAAGAACAGACCTACGAAATTACAGACCAATCCGTAACATCAGTTTGCTGCAGAATTCTTGTACATATTCTGGGTTTGAATCTAATCAGTTTCATAGTGACCAATAAGTTTATGTCCACAAATCAGTACAAAGCATCACTCATGGGCAACTCAGCATGCTCTTTTGTCATACGACGTCTGTTCAAAAAATTCCAGAACTTTGTCCACAAAATTTTCTATGCTTATCTTTTAGTTACTATGGATTGTCTCCTTCGAAATACTCTCCTCCACAATTGATACACTGCTCCCAATATCATTTCCACTTCCAGGAGCAGTCTTGACACACCTCTTGCTGGGTCGCATAAAGTGCTGTCTGCGAATTTTCTTTTATCTCATCTACCATTGCAAAACTTCATCCTTTTCAACTTTGGAAATAAAAAGAAGTCTGCAGGGGTCATACTATTCTCACATGGAACATCTCATTCTCTTTTGTGAGATCCAAAAAGTTTTTTTGGTTTTGACTCATGAGCCGTGGAATGAACTTGGCGGCAACACAATGCATTCCAAGATGCTGTGTCATTTCATAACATGATCCAATTGAAATGTTACATTCTTCTACAATCTCTCGGACAGTGAATCTTCGACTGGCACACACAATTTCGTTGACGTTCCTGACACAAGCGTCATCAGGGGACATCTAAGAGCGTCCTGAACAAGGATCATTTTTGACTTTTGTAAAGCCATTTTTAAAACGTGTGAATAATACGTAACACCGAGTATGGCTTAAGCACTCATCGCTATAGGCTCCCTGCATCATTTGGTGTGTCTCTGTAAAGGTTTTCTTGAGTTTCACGCAAAATTTAATGCAGATGCATTGCTCCTCTAACTTTGCCATCAAAAATTCACAAACCCAGATTCCATAGTTCTTGATTTCCGAGAAGCATTTGACATAGTGCCTCACTGCAGACTTTTAACAAAGGTACAAGCACATGGAATAGGTTCCCAGACATGTGAGTGGCTCAAAGACTTCTGAAGTAATAGAACCCACTACATTATCCCGACGGTGAGTGTCCATCAGTGACTAGGGTATCATTAGGATCGTTCCAGGGATGTGTGCTAGGAGCGCTATTACTCATATTTTCTATGTGCATAACTGATCTGATGGACAAAGTGGACAGTAATCTATGGTTGTTTGCTGATGATGATGTGGTGTATGGAAGGTGTCATTGTTGAGTGATTTAGGAGGATAAAAGATGACTTGGACAAAGTTCCCAGTTGGTGCAATAAGTGACAGCTAACCCTAAATGTAGAAAAGTATAAGTTACTGCAAATGAGTTGGAAAAACAAATCCATAATGCCAGAATCCTGCATTAGTAGTGTCATGAATGAAGAAGTCATATTGTTTCAATATCTGGACATAACTTTGCAATGTGATATGAAATGGAACGAACTTGTGAGGGTCATGGTAGGGAAGGTGAATAATCATCTTTCGTTTGTTGGGTGGATTTTACTAGTGTGGCTCAGCTGTGATGGACATCACATATAGGGTGCTGGTGTGATCTCTTCTTGAGTACAGTTTGAGTGTCTGGGATCCGCAAGGGGTCAAATTAAAGCAGACATTGAGGTATTTCAGAGGCAGGATACTAGATTTGTTAACAGTAGGTTGAAACAACAACATACAAGTATTATGGAGATGTTTCTGGAACTCAAATGGGAATCCCTGGAGGGATTTTGAGGAACACTGTGCTGACTGCAGAACAATTCTGCTTGCACCAACATACATTACGCATAGGGACCACGAAGATAAGAGATGACAAATTAGGACTCATAGAGAGGCATATAGACATTCACTTTTTCCCCACTCGATTGGCAGATGGAACGGGAAAGGAACTGACTACAGTCGAATTAAAATTACTTGATAGTTGGCACTTCAAACGCCAATAAGAGTTGTCAGCGTCACACTTGAACTGTCTGCTGTTGCCAAACTCCACCAAAATTGGCCAGTCACTTCCAATTCCTGGTACAGCATTCTTTCTTCATGTATTTGTATCCCGAATTATGAGCCCGACACTTTTATTATGTATTTCATGACACATGATAACTACACCAAAAACAACACACATTAACAATGCTAATGAAAGACACATATTTCATTCATAGCACTAACCAAACACTACTGAATAAATCAGCACAAGGTGTAATTCAGTATCATACTTATAGTTATCATATTCACAGAGATCATCTTACATTAGATAAGCTTTTCACTACACTGCGTGAAACTGAAATTTTTAAGGTTGCAATTCATAGTTGGAACTGGGTCACTACATTCACATATATAAATACTTCATGCAGTGCTGTGGCATAGCACAATGGTTGGCAGATTAATCTAATGTGTAGCATGTCGTAGGTTTGAATCTCATCAATGTAGCAAAATTTTTAATTCTAAATCTAACCAAATGAGTGTGATTATTATTTTCATTCAATTAATTGGTTTAAATGTATTTTTTTATTTTTAATACTTCGCTGCATCATTTTTCATCATTGTTTTGACTGTTCTATTTGGTCTTATTTTTCATCTTGTCATTATTTCTTCATTTGGAATCTGTCTCAGTCATCTATAATCCACGACTAAGGGCCCACACGGACTGTTCACTGGTTTCAAACATGGCAGCATGTGCAGCTAGTTTAAGGATAGTTACAGGTAACAAATGTCACGGAGAAATTTCAATTTGCTTTCAGCCCTGAAATTGAGTTTTTGTTGTCTTGAGTTTACCCTTAAGGGTTAGCTTTAATCGCCATGAACAAAGCGATAATGATATTAGTACTGCTGCAGACTGTTGACCACAATTTTCTCAGCTGGGTTAGGACACAAGTTTACAGTCAGGGATACAAAACGCGTTGTCTGCCCCAGTTCAGTCACTGGTCACTTTAAATCAATAGTCAACAGAGTATCCAACATTTCTGACATACCTTGCACCAGCCACTAGAAAAATTGCTCTGTGTTAAACATTTAACATAATTTGTGAAGTGAGCTGCTTGTTTGTTGTTACCTGTAACCAAACGGTAGCTGGTAGCCAATGTGGCAACATTGTTGCAGCAAGTGATTGATGTCAACTATCAAGTAATTTTATTCAGACTATTGTAGTGAGACAGGGTACCTTCAGCCATGCACCATATGATGGCTAGTGGAGTATGTATGTAGATGTGGAATCAGTCTTTCCTTCTCATCCCATCTGGAAAGTCTCCCCTGATCTGCAGTTCTGGGTAACTTTCTCAAAATCTAACCTTTTTCCTAGACCTATCCTTCACCCCTCTTCCTTCCACTTCAACCCTTCTGCCTGAAGAATGAGCTACTGGCTCTGAAAGCTCGCCTAATTATAATCTTCTTTTATGTGTGCGTTCTGCCGCCACTTAGCGAGTAGATTGTTTATCTATCCAATTCAATTATCATGTAATCAAAAGCTGCATTTAACACGCCAAGTCTCTTTTACCAATCATTTTTAATATGTCCTACAGAATGTGCTGTCTATCCTGTCCTTTTTTGAGATTACTGTTTTGCTGTACTTTTCTACAGGCATCATCTTACTTATTAGGAGTCAGTTCATTCATGTTGTTGTTGTTGTGGTCTTCAGTCCTGAGACTGGTTTGATGCAGCTCTCCATGCTACTCTATCCTGTGCGAGCTTCTTCATCTCCCAGTACCTCCTGCAACCTACATCCTTCTGAATCTGCTTAGTGTATTCATCTCTTGGTCTCCCTCTACGATTTTTACCCTCCACGCTGCCTTCCAATGCTAAATTTGTGATGCCTTGATGCCTCAAAACGTGTCCTACCAACCGATCTCTTCTTCTAGTCTAGTTGTAGAGCTGCATGTCCTCGGGAAAAATTATGGCTGTAGTTTCCCCTTGCTTTCAGCCGTTCGCAGTACCAGCACAGCAAGGCCATTTTGGTTAATGTTACAAAGCCAGATCAGTCAATCATCCAGACTGTTGGCCCTGCAACTACTGAAAAGGCTGCTGCCCCTCTTCAGGAACCACATGTTTGTCTGGCCTCTCAACGGATACCCCTCCATTGTGGTTGCACCTACAGTACGGCCATCTGTATCGCTGAGGCACGCAAGCCTCCCCACCAACGGTAAGGTCCATGGTTCATGAGGGGAGTTCCTTCATAGTCAACAGTTAAGGAATGGGTGGCTGAATTCATATGTGGCATATGTCTGTAAGATGACTCATGAACAATTTCCTAGAATTACAATCAAATATGAAAATGCTGAGAAAGAACACAGTGTGATATTGCAAGATCAGTAATTAAAAAGATGTGCAAAACAGTTGATGCCGTGGCTGTACCAGAAAGTGAGTGGCATATCTGTTGAAGCCTCACTACAACCTAATGTGAAAAACAATTTGGGACAATCTGACACACAACTGATTCTATGCACCAATCTGTTCCCGTGGATGAGAGATGACCGAAATGAAACAGCAGTTGCACAAAAATAGCTAAGGTGACTTCATCGGAGAGAAAGAGTGGTCATTGTTTTCTAGGATGCAAAAGGGATTTGTATTTTAGATTAGCTTGCAAGACTGAAACAATACCTCACAAATACTATGCAAGTATTCTGACTCAACTGGATGAAAAAATATGGAGCCAAGACCCAGGGGGAAAAAAAAAGTTTATCGTCAGTGAAATGCATATGGTCACAAAGGCACTTTCACAATAGGAAAACTGGGAGTTTCAAGTGTGAAGTCTTCAAATATCTATTCCATTCTCCAATTTTTTCACATTCTGACTTTAGCTTCTTCTTCTTTTCTTTTTGTATGAATGATTCACTTAACACCATATGCGTCACAGCTCAAAACCATTTTGTGAGTCAACAACTGGATATGTTTTCACTGCTCTGTCTCTTGTAACTCTGTTGGACATGGAGGTAGCAAATGAGGATATAGGATGTCCATGACATACTGCTGTGCTGTCAGAGTGACCTGAAGTCATATCCGATGCTGCCCCACACGCCCTCTCCCTATGTCGTTGTCATACTGACTGACAACTGCAATCGTGGGTCTTGCAGAATGTGACTCACTGCTGATCACATGACAGGTGCAGGTGTGAAAGGGTTACAATGTGCTCGGTGTACATTACAGCGATTCTCCCATGGGCTCGTCAGACACGGTCAACTGGAAGCTTGCTGACAAGCACGCTGCCCTTACGTTCCCAAGCAGTCCAACATGGGGCCACTACCACATCTGAATGTCTCACAAATCTGCATATTGCATAATTCAATCAGCCTGGCAAATGGAGACACACAATTAGGCCCCTTCAAATCTTGTTACGTGCTGATAATGCTGACTCACAGAAGTACAGGTCATCTGTGTCCTTCACAGGGATCACTCAACATCTTACACTCTTCACATCTCTTATAGCTCCTACCATTCATGGTAACAATCCGAGACACAAACAAAGCTAATGCAATCTGGTGGCCTTTGTATCCATTTCAGAGAGTTGCGACTCTTATAATTTACCACTGGTATGCACACTCGTGAAACTACGTTGCTTCAGGGAGCTTCCCTTTTTTTTCTTCAAGCAGTTTAGTTCTTTGAATCCATTTTTCTTGTAGCTCAGAATAATTATTTTATTGTGTAGCAAACTTAGAGACTAGCATTCTGCTCTGAGCTGTCGGAGTTGGCGGTCATGTGTGTGTGAGGTGTGCTTGCTTGTGTGAATGAATGGTGTGTATTTCTATTTCTTTTTCTGATGAAGGTTGTGGCCAAAAGCTTATGTGTAAGTGTCTTAACTGCGCCTGTCTGCATTTTAACGTGCTATCTTTATGGTAATTAGCACTCTATCTTTTCCTACACTGCTGATATTCCAACCTGGAGTTTCCATTGTTTGAACTTACGGTCTACTGTTTTATTTTGCAGTGCACTTCTACAAGTGTAATACACAAATGTTGCCTTAGGAAAGAGTCACAATAACATCCATGTCTACCGTTTGCTATTTTTTACTAAATAGCATGTCACACTCGAAATTTAACTTAGCCAATGAAATAAGTTTGAAGATTTATTGTGTGTAAAAGGCACTATGGCCCACTGTGTGGGAAATGTGGGAAGTTCTGTGCAGAGACGGAGTTATCCACAGATGTGGTAAGTCTGGGGAGCTATACGGGTGTTAAAACATCGCCACCTGCTGGGATGAGGGGCCACTTACTCTGTGGTGGCGCTGTGCCAGCAACGAGCTCGACCCATTGATTAGCACCACACATGACAATGACCAACCAGCTGCTTCTCTGTGCAAAGATATAAAATTTATCGATTTTGGACGTCGGGTGACAATCTGTCACATGGAGAACAATGTTTACTCTGGCAATTTTAACACTAATCTAGTGTTCTACTACATATTAATGTGAAATGTTGTCTATGATGTTGAAGCGTGTAAGTTAAACTGATATCTGAGAATTTGTTGTTTTTGTGGCACTATCTGGAAAATGACCTCTCTTGCAGCTCCAAGCATAAATGTCAAGTGAAGAAGAATAATTAGCACAGCACACTGGAACCGAGTAGGGATCCGGTTTACTGCTCGGCCACTAAATTAGCATATTGTGAGTACACCAGAATAGACGCTGTACACACTTGCATATACTACATACACAAGTACAAGCATCGATCAAGCTACTGTGAAACTGCACTCTGTGTGACTCATCACTACATCAGAATACTGTAAATGTAGTGATTCCAATTTCTTAAGGTCTCTTCCTGTTTGTTTTTATCAGTTGGATCTTATTTTTCAAGTATGTGGGAATCCAATGAGCTGCCTGTTTGGACACATTCTTTCTGTATGTCCCACAAGTTGGATTCTTTGGAGACACATTGTAACAAGAGTTTTTAGGAATTTGATGGAGATTTCACGCTGGGTTCTGTGTGATGTGTTCCATCTTTTATTCTTGGGCCTAAGATTTTTACTACAATTTTACATTCTTCTAATTCAGTTTGCTGTTTTCATGTCTTGTGTTGGACAAAGAGTCTCTAATTCTAATTTGATCACTGTTGTACAATGTTAGATTTTAAAGTTCCAGGAAAAATACTTTTAGTTAACTGAGAGACAGTTTGTATTTTCTGAAGTCTGGATTCTATGGCCTTCTTTTCATTATGATGTTCAGTGGTCTTTTTCACCTAATTATTTAAACTCTTTAACACCAAATACTATGTTGTTGCCTATATAAGTTCAACTAGTGCCATTTTGGTATCAGCCAAGAATTTTTTCTCCAGGTGAAATTAGTAGTCCAATTTTCCTAGCTTGCTCCCTTAATATTTCAAATTGCTTTAGCACATCAGTAATGTTTTTGTCAATTAGTATTATGTCATCGGTATAGGTTACACAATATAATTCTATCTTTAAGTTTACGTTCTAGTCAGTGTAATAGTGCACCTGCTCTTCTCCATTACCTTACCATTTTCTTAGGGGCATAGTTGAATAGCAATGTGATATGCCATCCCATTTTCATATTCTTATGTCTGTCTTAAATTACACTGCTTGAAAAAAAGTGAGACACTCAGAAGGTGGGGAGAAAACAAATTGAAACATAGCAAATTTAGAGGATATGTGATGTTATTTCAGTGATAACAAAACAGAGTCAAATTTACACAGAACTTATCAGTTTGAGCCCACTTATCAATACAGCAATGCACCCTGTCTGGCCTGGACAGTGCGGGAGGATGTCGTAAAGCTGCTGCATACCCTCCTGAGAAAGGTGATCCACAACTGTTGTAACTGGACATTGCAATCATGGATACAGGCAGTGGGACGGAGTTGACGTCCATGTTGGTCCCATAATGTTCTATCGGGGACAGATATGGGGATTTTGCTGGCCACAGGAGTATATCAACATCACACAGACAATTTAAAGAGACACATACTACATGTGGACAAGCACTGGCCTGTTGAAAAATAGCACCACAATACTATTACACACTGCTGTACCATCAGAGTTCCCTCGGCCATTACAAGCCGTGACTTGAAGTCATACCCAATGGCTCCCCACACCATGGGACTCCTTTGTGACCCCCCCCCCCCCCCAAAAATGTGGAAGAATGGGACCTCTCCCAATCTCCCCGGGTCACTGTCAAACTTCTCCACGATAGTCATTTGGAGCAGTGCAGGACTGGGACTCATTAGTGAACATAATGTGACACCATTCATTAGCAGTCCATACTTCTCGATCATGGCACCACTTCGCATGCAGTCATTTGCTTGAGTGTTAATGGCAGCCTATGCGCAGGATGGCAATGCCATAGTCTGGCTGCTCCTAGCTGTATGACACAGCATGTTGCAAGGAGTCTATTACAGTGAACTCCTGTTTATCCGAAATGATCAGGACGGTGGCCGGTTCCGATAACGAAAATTTCAGATAAATCAAAGTCCCCCTGTTTTCACATGTGAACACTCCAAATTGTGTCAATATTGCGAAATACAATCGTAAAACGTGCGTAGGGTATGTAAAACGTTTCTGATACGGTTGCAAATAACCCTGTACTTTTTTACTGAAAAAATTGTGTTGACATGTTAAAAAGGCACCAAACTATGATTGAAAACTCAAAGTTTTTAAATGCTGTATAACAAAGCTCGTTTATTTTGCATTCTTACAGAAAAAAATCTCCCTTATTTGGCAGCAGGAAAAAACAGGAGTTTTAATTTTATTACCTGCTCTTTTGAATAAAAAATAAACTACTGAACAAAATTGTGAAACAAATCTAGAGATTACTCAAAGGAACGAAAAGTCTGTCTAGAGGAACTTTCAAGAAAATTAAAAAAAAGAAACCTTTTAAGTTATCGACATAGAAGTTCTAGGATGCTTCATTAGAGTTTATTTTTTGGTAACGAAGTCACGAATGTCTTTTTTTTTTTTTTTTGTTTTTTTGCTTGAGGAACTATTGCTGCAACAATACATCTCCAACATTGAAATCAAACTATTTCAGGATAAATCGTCTCCTCCTGTTGGCTGATGTACTCCAGGGCAGTTTGGATCACTTCGTAACAGAATGTGTGAGGAATATTTTTCTCTGATTCATCATCAGAAACATAGTCTTCTAACGCTTTATGATCGGTCACAATTTGGACGATTTCATCCTCAGTCACATGAAAAAATGCCATTTTCCATCCACTCTTCAATGTCTTCGAAGTGTGTGTCTTTACAACCAGCTTCTCCAGTAAATTCACCAAAATTATGTCAGCTTGAGTTTCGGTGTTGCCTCCTCCTTCCCACCACTTAGGTTGCCTTACGATCTAAGAGTTTTTTCCAAGACCTAACAAGAGGAACTGGAGGAATTAGATTCCAAGCTTCAGCAATCAATGAATGACACTTAAAACATCGATTTTTTTAAGAGCTTCCACAAAATCATCTGCAGCATCAATCACACCTATTAAGTATTCCAGCATCTTGCGTCTGTAATGTTTTTCTATCGCCTCAAGAATACCTTGGTCCATCGGTTGACATAGAGATGTGACATTTTGTGGGAGAAATACAACTTTGATATCCCCATCTTGCAGATCACCTGGGTGATAAGGAGCATTATCCACAAGAAGTAGCGCTTTTCAAGGAAGTCCTTTTCCTTCCATGTAATTTACTACAGCTGGAACAAACTCTGCCTGGAACCACTCTCTGAAGATGGCACTGTTCATACATGCCTTAAGACTGATTCGTGTACCTCAGTGGCAAAGCTGGTTGGTTGGTGTCTAAATGCTCTTGGTGTTTTGGATTTGCCAATTAAAGTAAGGCACAGTTTATGATTGCCAGTGGCATTACTGCAAGTGAGGACAGTAAATCTTTCTTTGATTTTTTTGTATCCGGAAGCCATTTCTTCTTCTTTAGAGGCAAGGGTTTTCGTTGGCAGCATTTTGTAATTCAACTCAGTCTCATCACATTTGTAAAGTTGATTGCCTTTGTCAATGATTGTGTGCAATTTCTTCTTAAAATCAGCGTAGCAGCTTCATCCCCAGATAATGATTTGGCACTGACGGCAATTTCATGAATGCCATGCCGCTTCTTGAAACAATCCTGCCGGCCATTACTTCCGAGGAATTCTTGCTTCTTTCCTTCAATCAGCTCATCAGCTCATTTTGACAAAGTAGAGGACGTGAAACTGACACATCTTTGGCTCTTATTTATTCGTGCCACAAAAATAATGCCTCTTCTAACTGAGGATGTGCACCTTTTCTCATTGTTTTTCAAGATTTCACTGCGCTGCCCAATGCTTGGATGGAACAAAATTTTTAAATTCCTGATCGATTTGTCTTCCGATCAGTAATTGTACTCCTACTCTGCAGCAACTTTTGTGGGTGGCTCACCAGCATCAATTATCTGCAAAGTGTGAAGCTCTTTTTCCAACAAGATCACATTCGTTTTATGTTTTGTGCCCGTAGTCACGTTCAGTGTTCTTTTTACAGACACTCGACTGAGTCCTTTATGGTTTTTGGCCCCTTTTATCTCTGGACACTTTAAGGCACATAGTGGGAGCACAAAACCTCAAATCAGAAACACACAGATGCAAAACTTGACAACACTCGAGATGCACTAGACAAACTTTTGATTTTTGAAACCAGGCTGTGGCAGCCATCAAATGAAAGCATTCGATACATCTATGCCATTTCCTCTGTTCTACCCAAGCCCACGTGGCAACACAACAGGGTGTTGTACGTTCACTGTTAAACACTCAGCTTTGGTGTACCGACAACAAGTGGAAAGTGTTAGGCGGCGCACTCTAATTGTCGGTTTCGACAGGGCTACGTTGCGCTGCATAGAACAATACTGTATGTACTGTACTTCCAAGGAGTTCCAATAGATGGCAGTGGCATACGAATAAGAAACACACTAGAGCTTCAACCAACACACGCACGAATTGATGATACTTGGACTTTTGACACGCACCAGTGCACTGATTAGCAGTAGATTGCCAAAAAACACCAGCAAATGCTTGGCTCCAGGTGCATGCAAATTGAAACTTGTCAAGCGTCAATCTAGCTAGCCAAAAGTGTAGCTGCACGAGAGTTTACTGTACTTGTTCTCAGATGGCAGTCACAGACATGAACAGATTACAATGTACTCAGTACACTACACAGTGATGCTCCCTTGTAGCGGCCTGATGTAGTCAACTGGAAGATTGATGATGAGTATGCCCTTACTTTCCAACATCAGGCCACTGTCAGATCCAAATACTCCAAAAATACAGATGTTGCAAGGTTTAACCAGGCGACCAAATGGACATCCACAATGAGGTTTCTTTCAAACTCTCATCAGATAATGCTGTCTCACACCAATATGCAGCACCTTCATATCCTCCAGAGTGATGATTCAACATCTGACGCTATTCACATCCCTTATATACCACACGATGCTTGCTAAACAGCAATAAAAACAAAGAACACTAATGAATAATGAAGGAAAAGACAGACTGTTACTTACCATAAAGAAGATACCTTAGGCTGCAGATGGGCAGAATTAAAAGACACTTACACAAAGCTTTCAGCCACAGCCTTCATCAGTAAGTAGTAATCTGTCTTTTCCAACATTGTTGGTATTCCTACTGGAGTTTCCATTGTTTCAAGGACACTGATGCTTTTCTGTGAGTGTTTCCTTTATGATGTTTTCTGCATTTTAGCTATTTTAAAAAAAAAAGAAAAAAAAAAGAAAGAAAGAAAAAAAAAAGATTTGTTGCTGGAAAACTTCTGAAGTCCAATAAAGGAGTTACAACAGCCATATATGGTTATCTGGTGGACCTTGCAGAACCAAATTCTAGGGCTGAAATGTACTGTTGACCAATGGGCATTAATCAGAATGAATACTAAATAAAAAATTAAATCCAATTTTACACAAAAAACTCAGGTTCTATCACTGTTGTTTTTCGTTCTGTTTTGCTCTTATGTTTGCTATGACTTGTTAAACAGAAATTTTCTTTCTATCTATAGAGTTACATTTGCTGTAATGTATCTTACCTGCATGTTGTTTCTTCTTTCTTCTCACTGCTGCCCCAATCATGGCAAGCAAGTCATCCTCACTGCATTTGCTTCGTATTGCATCTCTGAAACAACAGTTAAAACACCCGTTAAACAGTACCAGGCCAACACCACACAGTGAAATGTTGGTACACTAAAAAGGAAGAAAAACTTTGCAGAAATCTTCAACAGTAATCTTGTAGTCTGCAGTAGGCAACAGCAGGATAACAAACCCACTGGACAAAAATGGGAAAGTCATGATAGAAGTTACTTTTATTTTTATAAATAAACAGGTATCTTACACAAATGCTCAAGAGTATACATAGGATCTCGGGCTGAAGAGGTGGAGCAGAAACTGACATTAGTTTTGTTGAAGAGGGAGTAGTGGAACACAGCACAATTTCTTGCAAAATGAAGCCAAATTTATTGATAAACTGTTAATTAATTGCGAAGCTCACTAATGTGACCATTTTACAACAGATACTTGCTGCTTGGAGTATATGTGACTTTTCAGGCTTGCCTGATAGATCTGTTGCAAAAACACTTTGGGTTCCCCACCAGATAACATTATGCAAGTCCCTCCCTCAATATTTCAGTGACACAACGTTTTGGCATCTTCAGGTGATGGTGATTTCCACCATCACTGCTGCAAGATGGAACTGGCAATTTCCACATGACAGCTTTGAAATTTATCATGTGGATGACTATGACCATCATATTTAGAATTCAGAGGATTTCATAGAATACCTGAAAATGCTTAAACTAGAACTTTCAGATCTTTTAGTTAGCTCAAATGTTATATCATTACTTACAAAAGTGCCCTGCAGCCCTCATTAGAGGTTATTAGCAGCAAGTTTGAGAAAGAAATTGTGGTGCTGTTTAAAAATGTGCATACCTCATCCTATTTCTTATGTAACACCAACTACTTTAATCAAGTGGACAGTGTTCCCATGGGAGATCCTCTATTTCCCTTAGTAAATATCAAACATTCCTCCTTCTGGCAGAATGCTGAAGAGACATTTGTGGTGTGGCCCACATAATACAGACACTACCTATGTTCCTGCAGCATTTGCACTCGGTCCATCTAAATATTCAGTTCACTGTGGAAGTACAAAAAGATAGCAGCTTACCATTCCTGGATGTCACGGTTAGAAGAAAAGCTGACAGAACATTGGGGCTTAGTCTCTACTGCAAACTGATACACGCAGAGTTATATTTGCGGTCCAAAAGTTGCCGTCACCCTGCACAATGTGGTGGTGTCTTACACTCCCTGGCACATAGAGCACACGTGATCTCAGATACCGACAGTCTGCCTGGTGAACTGTAACACCTAAGAACAGTGTTCCAGCAGAATGTTTATTCTTGTAAACAGATTTGCAATGTGTTCTGAGCAAAGCAAGTTCAGTGTAGGGATGTAAATGAAGTTACTTAGACAAGCACTGCAAATGGCTTTCCTACCATATTTCAGCGGCATGTTTTCAAAAATAGAAAGAATCACTAAGAGAAACAGAATCAAGTGTGTTTTTTGTCTACCAGCAAAACTAAGGAATTGTTTGTGTTCAGTTAAAGACAATCTCGACCTTAGAAAACACAGATCATATATAAGATCTGATGCCATTATGGGAAATCTTATATAGGGCAGACACCTCACATTGTGCAAGAACACTGTGTTCAACAGAGCTGACAAAAATCCCACCCAGTAAATTAGTGGTAGCAGAGCACTGCCTGAATACAGGGCACCACATGTTTCCCAAGAGGACTGAAATTTTATTCTCAGGATCATCACTCTAGGATTGTGTTTTTAAGAATGAGGCATGTATCCATACGGTGGGCAATCTTACCAACAGGAATATGGAATTTTGACTAAGCACTGCCCAGAATCCAGCACTGACTGCCATGAAATTAAAACAGTAGAAACCAGATCCTCCGATGTATGACCTGATGCAGCACCTTGCAGAGAGTTAATTCAGCGTTTAACCACACGAGTGTCCAGAAGTGCAGTCATTGCCCACAACACATAAGCAGAAGGCTACTATGAATGGCATTTCCATCCAACTGGGAGTGCCTTCGTACTCCTGCTTCTAGCCTGACAAATTTCAATTCTGCTGTGCAGATATCACCAGTCACATCTTGCAGCAGTGATGACAGGACCCACCACTACCTGAAGATGACGAACAGTTGTGTTGGTGAAATATTGTGAGGCTTGCACAAAGTTATTCAGTGGAAAATCTGAGAAGATTCGTATACATTATTTTTCTGTGACGCAGGTAATGTGCAGCCAAATGTGATAATTTTCTGCATTTGCCTTTTTGTACATTTCAAAATACCCCAAAAATTGGCGAGAAACACTGAACATATGACATAACCAGATGACATACCCCACAGCATGTGCAGCAGTCGGGCTTGAGTGTAAAGGAATGATTGAGCAGTGCAATACTTTCATTTGAGCAAACAGAGCAAATTTCGAAAACATTTTGTAAATATGATCTGTTGTAAATGTAGATGTTACAAAATTATTGTCCCTGCTGTAATCAAGCAAAAGCAGTTCTGATTTTGTGTTTTTTGCTTCTGTCCTCTTTTTGTTTACAGACATTAGTTAGTAAAGAAAACATAGGTCATTTAATGGCAATGATGCTATTCTGAAGTTTATACTCATCTACTTTTTATGCAATACGGTAGGTTTTGATTTGTACTGTACTTTGCAAGAAATCAAGGAAACTGCAAGATCGGTAAATAAAATAATAAACTTCAATATAAATACATAATTGTTAAACACAATGAAAAAATACTGCCTGCCAGATGCAAGACTCAAATCCTGAACGCCATCACTAAAGTCGCACATGTGTGTCCGTAGCCACAATGATATGAATACTTGACTTGGGTTGGGATGATCAAGTGTGACAGACCGAGAGGCTCTACCACTGCAAGCATGACAAGGTACATCATCTGGTGACATTTATCATTCACTTTTGACACATTTCCCAACATTTGTATCATATCCAACATTTGTGATCCCATGTGTCTTGTATTAAATTACTTGTCTTAGGGTCATCTACAGTGCTTTGGAGGTTTTTAAATGTTAATACGCATCACCCTGTCTGTCTGTGTGTGTGTGTGTGTGTGTGTGTGTGTGTGTGTGTGTGTGTGTGTGTGTGTGTGTGTGTGTGTGTGTGTGTTTATATATATGAAACAAATACTAACAAAGAGATAGAGGGCCTGGCCAGTACTTACCTCAGCTCAGTACAGCCGATACATACACAAAACAGAACAGAAAATTGACGTATCCTAGCTTTCGGAACTTCGTTCCTTCATCAGGGAGGAGAGAGGGGAAAAAAGGGGAAGAAGGGAAAGTGGATTCAGGTTTTGCATCGGGGTCGGTTACAGGGGTAGGAACCGCTGGGTAGAGAAGGTGGTCTGGGAATATTGTAGGGTTTGACAAGGATGATACGGAGGTTAGGGGGTTGGCAAAAGGCAACTCTGGGTGGTGTGGGGAGAATATTGTCAAGGGATGATCTCATTTCAGGGCTTGACTTGAGAAAGTCATATCCCTGGCGGAGTAATTAGTTGATGTATTCGAGACCAGGATAACACTGGGTGACAAGGGGGATGCTTCTGTGTGGTCTGGGGGTAGTACCATTGTTGTTGGGTGGGGAGGAATGTATTGCTTGGGAGATCTGTTTGTGGACAAGGTCTGCAGGATAGTTGTGGGAGAGGAAAGCACTGATATATAATATAATACAGGGAAACATTCCAAATGGGAAAAATATATCTAAAAACAAAGATGATGTAACTTACCAAACGAAAGCATTGGTATGTTGATAGACACACAAACAAACACACACACAAAATTCAAGCTTTCGCAACCCACAGTTGCTTCATCAGCAAAGAGGGAAGGAGAGGGAAAGACGAAAGGATGTGGGTTTTAAGGGAGAGGGTAAGGAGTCATTCCAATCCTGGGAGTGGAAGGACTTACCTTAGGGGGGAAAAAGGACAGGTATACACTCGCACACACACACACATATATCCATCCGCACATATACAGACACAAGCAGGGTATATGTGTGGATGGATATATGTGTGTGTGTGTGTGTGTGTGTGTGTGTGTGTGTGTGTGTGTGTGTGTGTGTGTGTGGCATACTGATCTGATCTGAACTATGCAGCCTTAAAATGGAAGTTTTTTGATCACTCCTTATTTTGCTCCCTGCCACCTTGGCAATATGTACCGCAAATCATCAGACAGACGACCTTCCTGCATGCTTCATGTTGTGTCTAGACAAGACAGCCTAGACACAATGAGAGGAAGCCGAAAGGCATGCTCTAAGTTAAAAAAGGAGGGCGTGAGGTCTGAAACAGGATACGTAATGAATGCTATAAAGAAAAGTACGTAGCTTCTGGAATACTTAACTTTAATCCATCCTTTTGGTACATCTGGAGATTGTGGTGATACAAGTGAGACTCTTTATATACATGCAATGTTACTAATGGCGCCTTGCTAGGTCGTAGCCATTGACTTAGCTGAAGGCTATTCTAACTATCGGCTCAGCTAATGAGCAATGCTTCGTCCATGTAGTCGCTAGCAAAGTCGTCCGTACAACTGGGGTGAGTGCTAGTCCGTATCTCGAGACCTGCCTTGTGGTGGCGCTCGGTCTGCAATCACACAGTGGCGACACGCGGGTCCGACATGTACTAATGGACCCTGGCCAATTTAAAGCTACCACCTAGCAAGTGTGGTGTCTGGCGGTGACACCACATTCCTCCCCTGCAAATCGGCGAATGGTCGTGTTATAAGGCTTCCGCCCGCCGTGGGGAGAACCCCATGTTGACGTATGCGATGAGGTGGGGAGCCTAACAACAGGCGAGGCTGTGCCACCCGCACGCGGCCATTCGGTCCAAGGGGAGCTAGGAAACACCTGAAAACCTAGTCCAGGGTGCACGTCAACATGCGGTGTATGTGCCCGTAAAGAGACAGGAGGGGCCGAAGGGTCGACCTCCATTGCGTCGGGGTACCCGACGCGCGAAGACGCCATGTGGTCCGGAGCGGGCAAGAGTTCCATGGCGGAGGACAGCTGGTCACGGGAAGCGATCGGCGGTGTGTGACCCAGGGAGGCGCTTGGTGGCTGCAGCGAAGCGTCCACTGCGGGCGGCACCAGCTGGACAGGCGGCGGCGGCGGAGGCGGCAGCGGCGCGTCGCCATGGGGCAAAATGGAAGGCATCGTTGGTAACACCTGGGGATGAGGCGAGCCAGTAGATGGGTCCCCAGGGCGCTGACCGGATGGCACCGTCGCTGAAAGCAGACGGGGAGCGGCAGAACCCGTGCGACGACAGAGGCGCAGCTGATTGAGATGCCGACGCACCTCACCAGAGGCCCCCAAAACCAAATACATCACGCGGCCGAGGCAGCGAAGAATGTGCACTGCGAGCCAACGCCGTGAACCTCGATAGTTGCGATAAAATACAACGTCGCCTGGAGCAAAAGCAGAAGTCTGCCGCTGCACAGGAACCTGATGCGGCGGGTGCAGCAAAGACATCAAGGTTCGATGAGGACGACTGTGGAGCAACTCAGCTGGCGAGCGACCATCTCGGGGCTGAGAGCGATACAAAGACAAAAAGAGCAACAACGCGTCCTCCCGAGAATGCGACTCTTTCAACTTCAACATCTGTGACTTGAAAGTCCGGACCAATCGTTCAGCGGCACCGTTTGACTGAGGCGAAAACGGCGCGGATGTCAGATGTTGAATACCATTGGCCTGGCAGAATGACTGAAATTCTGCGGACATGAATTGTGGGCCATTGTCGGAAACAATAGTCTGCGGAAGACCTTCAATGCAAAAGATGCAGACAACGCTTGGATGGTGGCAGTTGATGTCGTGGAAGACATCCGGACAACAAAAGGAAAATTACTGAAGGCATCTACCAGAACAAACCACCGAGCATACCAGAATGGACCAGCAAAATCGATGTGCAAGCGTTGCCAAGGGGAAGTGGCTTTTGGCCATGCAAAGACTTTCCGCGGCAGTGCGGATTGTTCTTTGGCACACGCCATGCAAGAAGAACACATATTCGTAATCGCAGCATCGATTCCGAACCAAGTACAGTGCTGACGAGGAAGTTGTTTCGTTTGCACTATACCCCAATGTCCTTGGTGAAGTAGCCGTAAAACAGAGGACTGTAACGAACGTGGGACCACGATTCTGGACTGATCATTATCAGAACGCAACAACAAAACACCGCGTCGAACAAAAAGTCTCTCCTTGTGAGCAAAAAATCAGCAAACCAACGGATCCTCGATCCGAGACTTTGACAAAGGCCATTGCGTAGCAACAAAATGCAAAACGGTAGCAAGGACCGGGTCAGCAGCTGTGGCTGTAGCTACACGACGAAAATCAATCGGAAACGAGTCGACCACGTCATCGGTTTCCGAATCAATGAACATGCAAGCAAGTTCAGAAGAATCGAATGCTTTATCCTCAGCAACAGGCAAACGGGACAACGCATCGGCGTTTCCGTGCTTAGCAGTGGACCGATACAAGATATCGTAGCGGTACTGCGAGAGGAAAATAGACCAGCGAATGAATTTCTGCGCTGTACGCGGAGGTACAGGCTTGTTCGGATGAAAAAGCGACATCAAAGGTTTGTGGTGTGTGATGATGGTAAAGTGACGACCATACAAGAAATCATGGAACTTAGTAACACCAAACACGAGAGCCAAAGCTTCTTTCTCTATCTGTGAATAATTTCTTTGCGCAGACGAGAGCAATTTGGATGCAAAGGCAATAGGGCGATCATGCGACCCATCTTTGTGCGCAAGCACAGCACCGATCCCGAAATCCGATGCATCTACCATCAACAAAAGGGGTTTCTGGGGATTGAATGGCGTAAGGCAAGTATTAGAAAGCAACGCCGATCTCAACTGGCGAAAGGCGCGTTCGCATTCCGTCGTCCAGACGAACGGAACACCCTTATGGCGTAAGCTATGAATCGTAGCTGAAATGGAAGAGGCATTGCGCAGAAAGCGATGATAATAGTTAATTTTACCCAACACACTCTGTAGCTGCTTCAAATTCTGCGGCGAAGGCAAGTCTTGTATGGCACGGAGGTGCTCTGGACTCGGATGTGTGCCTTGGGCATTGATGACATGTCCCAGGTATGGTAAGTCACGAGCAAAAAACACACATTTGTCCTTCCGCAAGCGAAGACCATTTTGTCGCAATACCTGAAATAATGTTCGTAGGTGTGCTAAATGCTCGTCTGCTGTCTTTCCGGAGATCACAATATCGTCCAGATAGTTCGCAGCAGTTGGGACTGATGCACAAACAGTTTGTAAATATTGCTGAAACAATGCAGGGGCGGATGCACACCCGAATGGCAGTCTTTTGAATCGGTACAAACCAAGATGCTTGTTAACCACCAAGACGCGCTGGGATTCTTCGTCCACTGGTATTTGAAAGTACGCATCTGTGACGTCCAACTTTGAAAAATATTTACCCGGGCACAGTTTGTCAAAAAGATCTTCCAGGCGGGGTAATGGAAAAGTTGCAAACACTAGTTGTGGATTCACAGTGGCCTTGAAGTCCACACAAAGTCTCAGTTTTCCGGAAGGTTTGGGCAAAATTACTAATGGTGAGGCCCAGAGAGAAGCCTGCACACGTTCAATTACACCTTGTGATTCTAAATCGTGTAATGTTCTTGCAACCTCATCACGCAATGCGTGAGGAACATTGCACGCTCTGAAAAATTTCGGTTGCCCGTTGACTTTCAGTTCCAAATGTGCTTCATAGTTTTTAGCGCAACCTAAGCCCGGCGCAAAAATGTCTGCAAATTCTTCACACAGACGAGAAACACTGTCTGAAGGCACAGTCTGATTCACTGATAGGACCTGATTTACTATAGACATGTTAAACAACTGAAATAAATCGAAACCAAACAAGTTCACTGCAGTAGAAGAACGAAGAACGTAAAATGAGACAAGTTTTGTTTGTCCCTTGTATGTTGCAAGAAGGCTGCACTGTCCTAACACAGGGGATATTCTGACCTGAATAACTATTTAACTTAACATTTGCGGCACGCAACGGAGGTTTGCCCAGTTGTTTGTACGTGTCGTGATTGAGCAACGAAACTGCAGCTCCGGTATTGAGCTGGAATGGTATGACCATTCCATTAAAATCCAAATCTACGAAAAGTTTATTGTCCTGCTGACGACAAGAGCAACTGTCTCGTGCAATTTGAACTGATACAGGTACAGCATCACTTGCTAATTGACGTGATTTCCGGCGACATCGACGCACGCTTTGTGTGGGACGAACACTGTCACTGTTTGAGAAAGTGGCACTGGACAGGGTGGAATTCACTACATGAATGTCCATGGGCGAAGGTCCATGAGCCTGAGTGTCCTTGGTTCGATTCCGGCGCGAAGCAAAAGGCCTGGAATGGTTGTGATTGTCTGATCTGAGCTTTTTCTGGCAAACACTTTGAACATGTCCTTTCTTATTACAGAAAAAGCAAATAGCTTGGCGTGACGGGCGATTTTCACGCGAATGTCTAGTAGCACACCGTGGGCATGATTTTACTGCAGTTGTATGCTGTCGCGGCACACCTGGTTTAGAGCGTAGTGGCAGCTGCGTGGACGTGCGCGAGGGCAGTTTACCGGGCCGTGCAGCGCGCCCGGCGGGCTGGTTAATGTTACACACGGCTGGCGAAGTTGCAAATGATTCCTGAGCAAAGTGAAGTGTGTCTTGTCTATCTAATATGTCTATCACTTGCTGAAGGGAGGGATTAACTAGTTTCAAAATCTGTTCCCATATACGAACATCAGAAACGTTCTGTGCAATTGCATCACGGACCATTGTATCTGAATAAGGGAGTCCACATTCACACTCAAAAGCACAATCCCTTGTAAGGCCTTGCAATGTTGCAACCCACTCATTATTAGTTTGACCGGCCGTACGTTTTGTACGAAAGAACGTATACCTTTTTGCAACTACATTAACTGTTTCCTTGAAATAGGCATCTAAAGCAGACAAAAGTTCTTCGTAGGACAGAGTTGCTACGTCGCATTGGGGAAATAATTTCACTATCACACGGTACGTTTGCTGCCGCTCGTTACCTTGAATTCTGTAGGCGGCGAGATGAAATCCAAACTGGCGTGACCACTCCGTCCATGTTTCCTTAGCTGGGTCAAACGGCCTAAAAGGCGGTGCAACTGCGAGTTGTGGCTGCGGTAGTAGTAGAGCGGTGGCTGCCGCATCGTTGTGCAGTTCACGTTGACCCTGGACGAGCCGTCCAAGGGCATCCAATAACGCCTGCGTCTGCTGATTCTGCAAGTGATAAAATTCGGACAGTACATCTGGCGAAGCCATGACACAAGTAAATGTAAGCAATTTGAAAGAACAAGACCCTTTCCATTGACTTGTCGCCAAAAATTGTTGTGTCTAGACAAGACAGCCTAGACACAATGAGAGGAAGCCGAAAGGCACACGCTAAGTTAAAAAAGGAGGGCGTGAGGTCTGAAACAGGATACGTAATGATTGCTTGTGTGTTGTGCCTGGTGCAACTTTGTTTTCTTTATGGTAAATAGTGATCTATCTTTCCCTGCACACACACAGAGAAAAAAAACTGCCAAGTCCAGCAGCTAGGGGCAAGCTGCTGGAGTTGGCAGTCATATGTGTGTGACATGTGCTTGCCTGTGTGTATGAATGTGTGTGTTTCTCTGTATCTCTTTTGCTGATGAAGGCTGTGGCTGAAAGCTTTGTGTAAGTGCCTTTTTAATTGTGCCTGTCTACAATGTAACATGTCTCCTTTACAGTAAGCAGCAATCTATGTTTTCCTGTATTTTTCATTTACACAGATGTAATTAACAAATCAGAGTCTATTTATTCCAGAGAAGTGACAGTTTGTTCATGACAGTTCAGCACAAATCTGATTTTTTATATACAGCAAGGCTACCTATAAATTATTCTGTGTGCCAGTGTTCATGCTGACTATAGGGATTCACACTGATCATGTGTAATTTGACACCTGGTCCTGTAAAGTTACTTCTGCTCAACGTGAAAAATTCTCCAATTCACATTTTGTAATTAACCTTAACATATCAAATAATGCACCCTTCGATATAACTGCTTATTGTCCACTTCCCATCACTCTATTCCCAATGTCAACCCAGCTGACCTCTACTTCTAATCCAAAAACCATGGTTGACTCAATGTTTGCTATTGCAAGCTATTGCTATTGCAACACAAAAGTGCCAGAGGCACCAGTAATGATATACAATTAAAAATACTAGAAAGTAAGGCACACCGGTTAGTACATGCTAAGACAAACACTACAAGTGTCTAAGACACTGCGCTCTCACACAACAAGTACGAGGTCTGAATACATTCCAGTTATGATACACTAAACTGTTTCATTCACAGTGGCTATATACATACTCTCTCCCCAATAAACAGAATAGTTATAACTCAATTGTTCACAAGTGTATATTATGACTCTTGCCACAGCCACGCAGTCAGTATGCCACAGGCGTGCCATAGAAAGCGATCAGGTTCAATTCCTTGTAGAGCCGGGAAATTCTGCTCGGTGGACAGACTGGAATAGGGTACACTCTGCTTGTAGTTCCAGCTGAGGAGATACTCAAGTGAGAAGTAGTGTCTTCAACTTCTGGAAGTTGATAACAGCCTGGAGAGTTGTATACTGACCCCCTAACTCTCCATAGATTTATAGTAGAGGACATCTCTCGAAGAGCATTGCGTGGTCTTCTGGGCCCAATGCAGAGTTCCATTATCTATGTATATTGTATATCACCACTTGTACACACTCATCAGCACAGTATCATATTGTCTCTTCACGTGGCAAATTTTTATTCCCTTGTTTCCAGATCAAGACTTTTCCTCTTCCTCTTTTTTTTTTTTTTTTTTTTTTTTTTTTTTTTTTTTTTTTTTTTTTTTTTTTTTTATTTTTTTACCACACATATTCCACACGGTTTATGCTCACTCCTTCAATGATACTTCCCATCCTCCTCTAGTGTGCGAGTTGTCCCTGCTTTCCTGCGTGTTTCTTGGTTTAAACACCCTTGTTTCAAAAGAGAGTGACAGCTTAGATACAGTCTTGTCAACATTTTGTAATTTTATTTAGCAATTATTGTTTGAGCCTTATAGGCGAATGTCACAAGATATTGTCAACCACTGGATTCACTAGATTGGAATGGGGTTCATGGTAACTTATCAATTCATTTTTTAAGTTGCTGTTATCTTTTTCATCCTATCTTGGACTAGCTTTTCCATACTCCCACTCTATTTTACGTAGCCAAACAGTTATCTGCCCTTGCAAACTTGCTCCTTTACTACCAAGTTAACTAATACTGGGCAGCCTAACAGAAGTTCCAATATCCAGTCTTTCACCACAATTCACCTACACACACTTTTCACTCATTGATTTTCTTTTTTCAATGTCATAAATATTTTGCTTTCACAGACTGCTGTGCTTTGAACATAAAATTGTAGGAACATCTGCCTCACATGTCACTTTTTTTTTTTTTTTTTTAATTAAAGAATATGTTCCTTGCTTATTCCTATTTGCTTCTGATACATTTCCATTCTCACTTTTATTTTCTTTTGATCCATTTCTTTTTTCTTTGATAGACAAGTCAAACAACAATGGCAATATGTTGCAGCCCCCTGTGTTTCACCCTACTTACTACGAACTTACTTTTCTTAGCTTCCAATTTTATTAGTCATTTGGTTTTTAAGATACTTAAATTAATTGTTTGACCCTGTATTTTTATATCTTATTTTACCTTCGGTTGATAAAGGATTTCTGGTATGCTCACAAAGAGAGAGCTGATTTTCCCACCCCTCACCCCCCTTACCTTGTCCGGAAACAAACTTTTCGCCAAGTATCTTGCAGTTTTTTTCCTATTATTAATCTCTTAGTCTAGTCATCAAGTTAAAAGTGTCAGTTGTTGGTCCCATTGTCTAATAATTTGTACATTTATACACATGAAGTTCCAATTTTTATTTGGAACATATAGACTCTGATAATCATGAATCACAGTTCAAATGGCTCTGGGCACTATGGGACTTAACATTTGAGCCAAGGCAGGATTCAAACCTGCGACCGTAGCAGTCGCGCAGTTCTGGACTGAAGCGCCTAGAACCGCTCGGCAACGGTGGCTGGCGAATCATAGTTACCATCACACAGACAGAAATACTGTGTTAACTTTAATACAACATAGGGACATAGCTAAAAATGTCTTTACATAATTTCCAGTTCTGATTACTTTCCTTTAATTTAATCTAACAAATAGGTTAGTGTAACATGATGTTGACAGAGGCAAATTATATATACTCACAAATTATTTAGCTAGAGGTATCTGGTTTGTATGTCTGGGAGGGAGGAGGGTGCAAGCTGAAAACTTCAAGAAAAGATTACTCATTTCATACCTGCTGGATTTAACTGCAGTTTATCTCTTCCATATACCAACCACATACCTAATGTGCATGGCAAACAGTTTGAAAGTATTATTCTATACTCAGCATTTGGAACTATCAGTTCCTTCATGAGAGAGGAAAGAGGGATAAGTTTCTGAAGGTCTGAAAGGTCACTCGGACTCCACAACTAATTTGAGGACAAGAGGAACAAATGTGTCTATAAGAAGTTTTGGAATTTCACCTCCTGAAGGTAAAATACTGATCAGTCTGTCAGTCTTCTAGTAATTTTATGGTTTCCTCACATGAATTTTCACTTGGACATGATTATTCTATGTTTCATCACTCACCTGAGAGATATCTCTGAATTCCCAAAGAGACACACCTTCAAATTGCCATCAGCTGTTATCGGTAAACGGTTGCACGTGCCACAGAAGTGTTCACTCATTGAGGTAATAAATCCCACACGTCCCTTGAAGCCCGGGACATGGTATGCCTGCAAAAAGAAATTGTAAGAAAATAGGTACTGCTGTTGTGAAAATACTATAAATGTGTTGCTCACCAAGTGGAGGAAGGAGAAAATGTGCATTAAGGGGAGTTTGAACGCCCTATCCTGACAATGTTACATTTAGTGACTTAACTTCCCCGTACTTCAGGAACAACTGTAGCCATTGACAAGAAACTTTTACAGGACATTAAACTATATGTTCTGAGTCTTACAATAATTGCATTTCAGCCACTGCTTTTGGAAATACAATTTTTTAATTACACAGTTAAAATTTTGTGTACCTTTTTGTATGTTATTCTAAATAATTTTATTTATACATAACATTATGTTTTTCTTTTAGTTCAGAAGACTCAGGATACATATGTCATTACTCCCTGAAAATTTGAATTCGCTACTTGCCGTAGTTTCTGAGATTTAGGGAAAAATGCAAGAGAAAATGTAAATTTTCAGGAAGAGTTTTTAAAGTTTCAATAGACTGTAACTCAATATATGCTTAACATTTTATTTTTAGTCACTCAGAAGCACCCTGCACCATACTGTATATCATCCTCTTGATCTTTTTTAAGTTTTTTTTTGTTTTCTTCTTTCTGGACTCCGTAGTGGCCAACTGTGCTGCATACTCTGCTTTACCAGTGCAAACCTTGTCCATCCCTTCAAATTCTCTGATGCAGTTTGCTCCAGAATTAATTCCCATATGTTGTAGCACTTTCACGCTACCAATGTTGCCATCATTAAAAGCAATAACAGCATGACTGACCCCCACTTTAGTGTCTTCATTACAAGAAAAACATTTTTTGGTCTACATCTACATCTACATCCATACTCCTCAAGCCACCTGATGGTGTAGGCTACCTTGAGTACCTCTATTGGTTCTCCCTTCTATTCCAGTCTCGTATTGTTCGTGGAAAGAAGGATTGTCGGTATGCCTCTGTGCGGGCTCTAATCTCTCTCATTTTATCCTCATGGTCTCTTCGTGAGATATACGTAGGAGGGAGAAATATACTGCTTGACTCCTCAGTGAAGGTATGTTCTCGAAACTTCAACAAAAGCCCATACCGAGCTACTGAGCGTCTCTCCCGCAGAGTCTTCCACTGGAGTTTATCTAACATCTCCGTAATGCTTTCATGATTACTAAATGATCCTATAACGAAGCATGCTGCTCTCTGTTGGATCTTCTCTATCTCTTCTATCAACCCTATCTGGTACAGATCCCACACTGCTGAGCAGTATTCAAACATTGGGGGAACAAGTGTACTGTAACCTAATTCCTTTGTTTTTGGATTGCATTTCCTTAGGATTCTTCCAATGAATCTCAGTCTGGCATCTGATTTACCGATGATCAACTTTATATGATCATTCCATTTTAAATCACTCCTAATGCATACTCCCAGATAATTTATGGAATTAACTGCTTCCAATTGCTGACCTGCTATATTGTAGCTAAATGATATGGGATCTTTCTTTCTATGTATTCGCAGCACATTACACTTGTCTACATTGAGATTCAATTGCCATTCCCTGCACCATGCATCAATTCGCTGCAGATCATCCTGCATTTCAGTGCAATTTTCCATTGTTGCAACCTCTCGATATACCACAGCATCATCCGCAAAAAGCCTCAGTGAACTTCTGATGTCATTCACAAGGTCATTTATGTGTATTGTGAATAGCAACGGTCCTACGACACTCCCCTGCAGCACACCTGAAATCACTCTTACTTCGGAAGACTTCTCTCCATTGAGAATGACAGGCTGCGTTCTGTTATCTAGCAACTCTTCAATCCAATCACATAATTGGTCTGATAGCCCATATGCTCTCACTTTGTTCATTAAATGATTGCGGGGAACTGTATCGAACACCTTGCGGAAGTCAAGAAACACAGCATCTACCTGGGAACCCGTGTCTATGGCCCTCTGAGTCTCGTGGACGAATAGTGCGAGCTGGGTTTCACACGATCGTCTTTTTCGAAACCCATGCTGATTCCTACAGAGTAGATTTCTAGTTTACAGAAAAATCATAATACTCGAACATAATACATGTTCTAAAATTCTACAACTGATCGACATTAGAGATATAGGTCTATAGTTCTGCACATCTGTTCGACGTCCCTTCTTGAAAACGGGGATGACCTGTGCCCTTTTCCAATTCTTTGGAACGCTACGCTCTTGTAGAGACCTACGGTACACTGCTGCAAGAAGGGGGGTAAGTTCCTTCGCATACTCTGTGTAAAATTGAACTGGTATCCCATCAGGTCAGCGGCCTTCCCTCTTTTGAGTGATTTTAATTGTTTCTCTATCCCTCTGTCATCTATTTCAATATCTACCATTTTGTCATCTGTGCGACAATCTAGAGAAGGAACTACAGTGCAATCTTCCTCTGTGAAACAGCTTTGGAAAAAGACATTTAGTATTTCGGCCTTCAGTCCATCAGCCTCTGTTTCAGTACCTTTTTGGTCACAGAGTGTCTGGACATTTTGTTTTGATCCACCTACCGCTTTGACATAAGAGCAAAATTTCTTAGGATTTTCTGCCAAGTCAGTACATAGAACTTTACTTTCGAATTCATTTAACGCCTCTCGCATGGCCCTCCTCACATTACATTTCACTTCACGTAATTTTTGTTTGTCTGCAAGGTGTTGGCTACGTTTATGTTTGCTGTGAAGTTCCCTTTGCTTCCACAGCAGTTTTCTAACTCGGTTGTTGTACCACGCTGGCTCTTTTCCATCTCTTACGATCTTGCTTGGCACATACTCATCTAACGCATATTGTACGATGGTTTTGAACTTTGTCCACTGATCCTCAACACTATCTGTACTTAAAACAAAACTTTTGTGTTGAGGCGTTAGGTACTCTGATATCTGATTTTTGTCACTTTTGCTAACCAGAAAAATCTTCGTACCTTTTTTTAATATTTCTATTTACGGCTGAAATCATTGCTGCAGTAACCGCTTTATGATCGCTGATTCCCTGTTCTGCGTTAATTGTTTCAAATAGTTCGGGTCTGTTTGTCACTAGAAGGTCTAATACGTTATCGCCACGAGTCAGTTCTCTGTTTAACTGCTCAAGGTAGTTTTCAGATAAAGCTCTTAAAAAATTTCACTGGATTCTTTGTCCCTGCCACCCATTATGAAAGTTTGAGTCTCCCAGTCTATATCCGGCAAATTAAAATCTCCACCCAGAACTATAACTTGGTGGGCAAATCTACTCGAAATATTTTCCAAATTATCCTTCAGGTGCTCAGCCACAACAGCTGCTGAGCCAGGGGGCCTATAGAGACATCCAATTACCATGTCTGAGCCTGCTTTAACCGTGACCTTCACCCAAATTATTTCACATTTCGGATCTCCATCAATTTCCTTCGATACTATTGCACTTCTTATCGCATTAAACATGCCTCCCCCTTCACTGTCCAGCCTGTCTCTGCGGTATACATTCCAATCTGAGTATAGAATTTCATTACTGTTTACATCTGGTTTCAGCCTACTTTCTGTCCCTAGTACTATGTGGGCATTGTGACCATTTATTAATGAGAGCAGTTCTGGGACCTTTCTATAGACGCTCCTGCAGTTTACTATTAGCACATTAATATTGTTATTCCCTGCTGCATTTTGTCTACTCCTACCTTGCCGCATCTCAGGAGGTGTCTTGTCGGGCCTAGGGAGGGAGTTCTCTAACTTAAAAAAACCACATGTGCACTCCACACATACTCCGCTACCCTTGTAGCCGCTTCCTGCATGTAGTGCACGCGTGACCTATTCAGGGGGACCCTACATTTCTGCACCCGATAGCGGAGGTCGAGAAATTTGCACCCCAGATCTCCGCAGAATCGTCTGAGCCCCTGGTTTAAGCCTTCCACTCGGCTCCAAACCAGAGGACCACTATCAGTTCTGGGAACGATACAACAAGTAGCTAGCTCAGATTCCACCCCGCGAGGCGTTCCGCCTACACCAACTCCGCTAACTGCCTGTACGAACTGAGGATGACCTCTGAACCCATACGGCAGGAGTCATTGGTGCCGACATGAGCAACAGTTTGCAGTCGGGTGCACCCAGTGCTCTCTATCACTGCCAGCACGGCCTCCTCCACATCTCAGATGAGACCCCCGGCAAGCAGACAGAGTGAACACTGACCTTCTTCCCCGACCTTTCCGCTATTTCCCTAAGGGGCTCCATCACCCGCCTAACGTTGGAGCTCCCAATAACTAATATACCCCTCCCCCCATGTGCCTGCTCGGACCTGAGTGGCCACATGTCCACTCACAGGCAGAACGGGCGATGCCACACGGCCAGCCTCCACACTGACCCTCCGCCTCATGCACCGCGAATGCCGCTGAACCCGCCACTCCCCTTGGGAAGAGGGTGGCCCAACCGTGCCCGGTAGCCGCAAAGATGTCTTGACAGCAGGGTCAGTGGGTGAAGCATGTAATGTAACACCTGGGGTGTACCATGCAACGCACCAGACTCCCCACTGCCGCTACACTCTGAGGCAGCAGCCTGAAGATGGCTAACCGCGGCTTCAACACATTCAGCTGTTTGCGAACAGTGGCCAGCTCCTCCTGTGTCCGTACACAGCAGTCACACATCCTATCCATCATAAGAAATCAATTTACTGTAGAGAGTTAATCAACTTATAACTAGACTGCTAATTCACTAAAGGCAGCTGATAGTTGACTAAACTGTGGTTACTAGACACTTCCTGTAGAAAACAATGAAAATAGCACTACCTGTCTCTGGACTGTATTGAAAACAAACACTAGCACTACTGGCACTATGGCTGACTAAACGGACTCTCTCTGACTGTATTCAAAACAAACACGAAATCTATGGAACACTATTACTAGCACCCGACAATTAAAGCTTCCTAAAAGCAAAAACACACGGAAAAGGAAGTGACAAGTAAGAAAAATAGAGTTAATACTTCAATTAGCATAGCTCGCTGCACAGCAGACGTGACGCAGATGGCAGTTACAACGACACTGACACAATAAGATTATTGAACGACTCACTGGGATTTTGAGTCTGACAATGCAGACACTTCCTCAATAATTCAGGATTGCCAGGTCTCTGTAAACAGGTTTTATGATATCCACAACTGCTGCTGGGATAGAATGTTTATGGCTGTATGACCTGTTTGAGTACTGGGCATTGCGGTAATTGCACCATGAACCAGATCTAGGAGGGCAAAGATGGTGTACTGGTTTATCATCAGCTGACAGTCTCTGGAAGAAGGTAGCCCATACTGCCTGCTTCATTTTCAACAAATCCTCAGTATTATTTCTAATGGCAATCTCATAATACTGTTGTAGTTCATCAATCATGTTGTCTGTCAGCCTGCTTCTTATGGTCTTACCACCTGAAAGTTTCTTGTCTCTCAAACTTTGTTTCAACTTCCTCAATCTGGTATCCATCCTCTTCTGGACATGAGCAACACATTCCAGTTCTGTGATAAGCTTCTCACCATAAGGCTGAGTGGCTACTACACTGTTATATGCATTTGAGTCTGCATAACCTAAGAACTTAGTGTAACACACTCCCCTTTAGTTTACAGATCGATTATAAATTTCAACAGCTGCACAGGCCTCCGTACGACTAGTTGTCCTTCATAATTTCTGTCACAGATATGCCCTTCTTCATTCCCTGATTTATACTTATAACAATGTTTGGTTAAAATCTGGAAATCTATTAGCTTTCCAGTATCAACACTGATCACTGTAGCAACAGAATTCTTAGAACTGCAGCTGCGCTTCTACCAAGTGCCCCAAAAGCTACTGATATGACAATCATACCATCGATTATTTCAGCAGCTTCATTTGTAGCACCCTTAATTGACTCACATGCAGTGGATTTCACAGCAGCTCCAATAAATCCTGCATACTTGTCCATTTTACAAAGTGGGCGTGGCATATACATCACGACACACATTGTTTCTGCTGCAGTGTGTCCTTTGCCAATAGCTCTCAATCCATAAAACCACCTAACATTTATGTCAAAATAATTATCTTTACACTTATCAGAATTCCAAAATGAATGAGTGTATTTACAAATGGCAGAATTAATGGTAAGTTTCCTGGCTAGTCCATTTGATACCTCAATGTCTTCATGTAAACTAACTGGCCCTCCACATACATACAGCACACACATTCACATAACACCCCTGTTAGGACGTGTAAATGTATCAGAATATAACCTAACCTACCGTTCACATGAGTTTTGTTTTGAGATAACTGTGTTATCACTATGTTTTATTTTAATCTTCGAAGCACTAATGGGTGTTTCGCTAGATACTCATGAGTTTGCCAGTATTTCATTGTCTGCAACTTCACACACCACATGCTGAACACAATGTTTCTCTTTATTCAAAAATTTATTACCATGAAACCCACATTTCTTAAAAACACTTCATTTTGGAGTCATACTTTTTGAGAGATTTACCAGTCTATTCATCACTTCTCCTTGGAAAAACGTTAGCACTTTGATATACAAAGCATGTTTATACTATGAAAAGATACGATACTATTTTTGACAGTGCTACCAATGCAAACACATAATTTAACCTTTATAACACAGCAATCCACAGCTTTCTACAGGGTAGTCCATTGATAGTGACCGGGCCAAATATCTCACGAAATAAGCATGAAATGAAAAAACTACAAAGAACGAAATTCGTCTAGCTTGAAGGGAGAAACCAGATGGCGCTATGGTTGGCCTGCTAAATGGCACTGCCATAGGTCAAACTCATATCAACTGCATTTTTTAAAAAATAGGAGCCCCCATTTTTTATTAAATATTCATGTAGTACGTAAAGAAATGTGAATGTTTTAGCTGGACCACTTTTTCACTTTGGGATAGATGAAGCTGTAATAGTCAAAAATGGTTCAAATGGCTCTGAGCACTATGGGACTTAACTTCTGAGGTCATCAGTCCCCTAGAACTTAAAACTACTTAAACCCAACTAACCTAAGGACATTACACACATCCATGCCCAAGGCAGGATTCGAACCTGCGACCGTAGCGGTCGTGCGTTTCCAGACTGTAGCGCCTAGCACCGCTCGGCCACTTTGGCCAGCTGCTGTAATAGTCACAAACATATAAGTATGTAGTATCACATAACTTTCCGCCAGTGCGGACGGTATTTGCTTCGTGATACATTACCCGTGTTAAAATGGACCATTTACCAATTGCGGAAAAGGTCGGTATCGTGTTGATGTATGGCTATTGTGATCAAAATGCCCAAGGGGCGTGTGCTATGTATGCTGCTCGGTATCCTGGACAACATCATTGAAGTGTCGGGACCATTCGCCGGATAGTTACATTATTTAAGGAAACAGGAAGTGTCCAGTCACATGTGAAACATCAACCATGACCTGCAACAAATGATGATGCCCTAGTAGGTGTTTCAGCTGCTGGGGCAGCTAATCCACACATCAGTAGCAGACAAATTGCGCGAGAATTGGGAATCTCAAAAACGTCGGTGTTGAGAATGCTACATCAACATTGATTGCTCCCGTACCATATTTCAATGCACCAGGAATTGCATGCCAATGACTTTGAATGTCATGAACAGTTCTGCCACTGGGCACAAGAGAAATTACGAGACGATGAAAGATTTTTTGCATGTGTTCTATTTAGCGATGAAGCATCATTCACCAACAGCGGTAACCTAAACCGCCATAATATGCACTATTGGACAACGGAAAATCTACGATGGCAGCGACAAGTGGAACAGCAGCGACCTTGGCAAGTTAATGTATGGTGTGGCATTAAGGGAGGAAGGTTAATTGGCCCCCATTTTATCCATGGCAATCTAAATGGTGCAATGTATGCTGATTTCCTGCGTAATGTTCTACCAATGTTACTACAAGATGTTTCACTGCATGACAGAATGGCGATGTACTTCCAACATGATGGATGTCCGGCACATAGTTTGCGTGCGGTTGAAGCAGTATTGAATAGCACATTTCATGACAGGTGGATTGGTCATCAAAGCACCATACCATGGCCCGCACGTTCACCGGATCTGACGTCCCCGGATTTCTTTCTGTGGGGAAAGTTGAAGGATATTTGCTATCGTGATCCACCGACAATGCCTGACAACATGCGTCAGTACATTATCAATGCATGTGCGAACATTACGGAAGGCAAACTACTCAGTGTTGAGAGGAATGTCATTACACGTATTGCCAAAGGCATTGAGGTTGACAGACATCATTTTGATCATTTATTGCATTAATGTGGTATTCACAGGTAATCACGCCGTAACAGCATGCGTTCTCAGAAATGATAAGTTCACAAAGGTACATGTATCACATTGGAACAACCGAAATAAAATGTTCAAATGTACCTAGGTTCTGTATTTTAATTTAAAAAACCTACCTGTTACCAACTGTTCGTCTAAAATTATGAGACATATGTTTGTGACTATTACAGTGCCATCTATCACAAACTGAAAAAAGTGGTCCAACTAAAACATTCATATTTCTTTATGTATTACACGAATATGTAATAAAAAATGGGGTTCCTATTTTAAAAAACACAGTTGATATCAGTTTGAGCTATGGCAGCGCCTTATAGCAGGCCAACCATTGCGCCAGCTGGTTTCCCCCTTCGAGCTAGACAAATTTCGTTCTTTGTAGTTTTTTCGTTTGACACTTATTTCGTGAGATATTTGGCCCGGTCACGATCAATGGACTACCCTGTATATAAAAAATTACCGATTTTATTAGGTCTTGAAGTAATGCATGTAAAAATTTTAACATTTTCAACTGGTGTAGATTATATTTTAGAAAATAAAATAAAATACTTCTCACGCAAGTTTATAAGTAATATACATATCATTTTATTTGGAAAATGGCAAATTTTATAATCAGCTAAAAACCCGAAAAAGTGAAAAAGAATGTTTTCCCCTTCTAACTTCCCTTAAAGTTATGGAAATGTGTAAGCTTTCGGAGCCAGTGGCTTCTTCTTCTGGCAGAAACAATAAGGGGAAGGAAAAGGGAAGAAAGAAAAGGATTGTCAAGGTTTAGGAAATGGGGAGAGTTGCAGAAAAGCTGCAGAGAAACCCAGGCCAGGACAGACTTACTGAATGGGATGAGAAATATGTAACTAAACCAGTCCATCTCTCATACCACCAGCAGATGTGAAGTATTCTTGTGATTGGTAGTAAGTCATAAACATTAAATTATTTTCAATGTATGTTCATACGTAATACTGCACGTACCTTTGAGGTATCATTGGGCCCATTGGGAAGAGGATCAAAATTAGGCCACTGCTTTCTAATTATTTGGAGCATTTCACAAAATGAGACCATCTTCCCATCATTCCATTTGTTGCCGCTGAAAGGCATGTACTCGATAAATCTTACATCAACATTTTTCTCTTTTGTTAACTCCACAAAACTGCACACTTCATTTTCATTAAAACCTCGCATTACAACACAATTTATCTGTGGAAGAAAGACACCATTAAAAACTTGGTATCAGATAAAGCATGGTTTAAACAGAGTTTGAAAGACTTTTTGATAGATAACTCATCCTACTCTATAGACGAATATCTTAACAGTGGCTGTTAGGCCAGCTTAAATAAGAATGTCTGTTAGATTTCAGTTCTGAGAGCACTTTGCCATAACAGTCAAGATTATGTACTTTTTGTTTGATAAATTTATTAATAGTGCATAACGATGTTTCAGTCTGACAGCGTATCAATTCTGAAAATATTAGCTGTTCCAGTTTGTATTGTATTCACCTAGTTTGACAATCTCCTGACAAATGATCAGGGTATTCAAATGTTTTATATTTTTTATGTTATACTTTCTGGCATGTTACTCACCCATGAGAATCGTCTCATGTTTTGGGTCTTGGAACAAAAGCTGAATCTAATCTAATCTAACCTACAAAATAATGGTTCTACAAGTCTGTTGTTATATTTGTATACCTCACTGATTCTGTTAAATTAATCTTTTTCTCTCTTTTTAGAGAATGTCTGAATTTATCTTAGCATGCCAAGCTGTTAACCTTCTTAACAATTTATGAAAATTAAACTACATACATCTCCAATCTTTTTCCCCACTCCAACGCACACATCTTTTGCTGAAGGTATTATTTTAACTATTACATGAAACTGTGCTGCCATTTGTGAAACAAAGTTGAAAGTGTTCTCAAGATAAAAGGTCTTCACAAAAGGAGCATTTAGTATCTGTGCAGGTGGTAATACTGACAGCCATCATATAAACAAGCCCAAATGGTAGAACATCCTGCTTTACACATACACGCAATGGCAGAAAAAAGGAAAAGAGCACACCTTTCATTCAAGCATTGAATATATAAACTGATGAGACAAAACACTATGACCTCCTGTTTGATAATGTGTTTGTCCACTGTTGGAACACAATACAGCAGTGATTTTGTGTGGGACAAGTTCAACAAATTTCAGGTATGTTCCCAGCATTATGTGAGGTATGTTCCCAGCATTATGCAGCACCGCATGTCTAAGCACAGGTCATGTAATTCCCATAAATTGCAGATCAGTGGTTTCTGGGTGCAGAACTGGTATCTGATAGCATTGCAGATGTATTCCATCAGATTCAGAAGGGGTGAATTTGATTCTGGCCTCGTGACACTGAAAGTCATATTGTTGAAACATGTCACCTTCATTAGGGACAGGGTGCGGACAGTGCACAATAATGTTCACACAGAACAAAGCTGTTATGGAGCCTTCAGTTACTACCACAGGACCCATAGAAGACCAGGTGAATGTCCTCCATAGCATAATATTGCTCCCACTGGCCTAAGTCTGTAGCAAAGTGCACCTTTCAAGCACCAATTCACTCTGTTGACAGTGTATGTGCACAAAACCGTCACGCAGGTGTAATGCGAAACTCGAATGATTCAACCAGATGACCCATTTCTATTGATTCACTGCCCAATCTCAATGCTCCTGAGCCACAGAAATTGTAATTCAACTGTGTTGTCAACATGGGAACATACAGGGGTTGTCTGCAGCAGAGCCCTATGTTTAACAATGTGCAATGGATGGTGTGCTCTGAAATACTCGTGCTTCCACCAGCACTGTGTAGCTTCCTCAGCTGAATGTCATCTTTTTCAAAGGAACCATCCCAGAATTTGTCTTAAATCATTTAGGGAAATCAAGGAAAACCCAAATTTTGGTGGCCCGATGGGACTCGGGTCCGTTGTCCTCTCGAAGGCAAGTCCACTGTTTGACCACTGTGGTGGCATGACCTAGTCTTAATTAAGCCAGAAAATCTTGGGAAATGCTGACAGATTTAAGATATAACAATTTAAAGCAATCCTTTCATGAATTTCACTACAATTTTCTGCTCTTTTGAAAAACAATTTCTTTTGACTGTTTTGATGTTGTTTAGTATGTTTAAATAATGATGGCAGTCTCTATAAAAGGGCAGTTCGGCTTTTAAGTTTAGTTATACTGTTTTAAACTACATCCTTCATCTATTTGTCCACCCAGAAGTGCTATAGGATGTAACTTGAAGACTATGGTGAGGTGGTGGGGGACAGTCATGTGTTGAGGAGGAGGTGCTGCCAGAAATGAAGTGTGTGAGGTGACGATATTGACACTGCATACAGGGAGAATAAAAATACTCTATTCCTTATTCATTCACAATCTACGTCTGCCCCCATATGGTTTTACTTTTCTCCAATAAGAAAAAAGAAATTGTCAGTAACTGTCTCTATAAGGTCTTAAAAGGAAACAAACAATAGAAAATCTAGGCTGGAATAATGACCATATTATAAAAAAGATACATTGCTATTCACTGTACACAGGAAATGTTAGGTCACAGACAAGCACAACAAAAAGACTACTAAACACGTAAGCATTCGATCAGAAAGTCTTCTTCGTAAGTGGACAAAACACACACACACACACACACACACACACACACACACACACACACATATGACTGTTGTTTCTCCCATGATGCGCAGTTGCTCCCAGTCTGGCCCTAGCAGCCAGAGACCGTGGTCATGTATGTGTGATCTGCATTTGCGCGCATGTGTGTGTGTGTGTGAGTGTGTGTGTGTGTGTGTGTGTGTGTGTGTGTGTGTGTGTGTGTGCGTGTGTGTGTGGGAAGGGGGGGGGGGGGGAGGTTTGCACCAAAAGCTTACGTGTTTAATGGGTGGTGTATTTTTTTTTTTTTTTTTCCCCCTGCCTGCAACACAACATCTACACTATACAGTGAGTGCCAATCTATCCTTTTCATAATACTGCCGTTACCACCTTGCCAAGAGGCATATTGTGGAGTAATCCGAAGGGCTCTACTAATTTGTACAAGAGGAAGGAGAGCACAATCTCAATGTAAGTTTTTAGAAAACTGGTATGTGCATTACTTCTGCAAACCTTTCAGAAAGGACACAGTATGCACTTCATCCAGCAAGATGAGTAATAAACAATATTAGCAATACTGCATCAAACTTGTTCACTTTCATCTTTGGATTAAACATTCGATTTCAGAGAGTACAGAATTTGGCAGAATCAAATTTTGGGGATATGTGGAACTGGGACAACGGCATATTTTTTACCCATTCACAAACTAAGCACTGCTGATTGCTACTTTTATTGTGTCTGCTGCTGCAATGCATATATGAAACTGTAAGTGCAGCATCTATGATGGAATAAAATGTTATACAAATGAAACAAACAGGCACAGTGAAATAGAGTAGTATGGCTCATCATTTCGGTCTCACAGATTAGCAGGTGTTGACTTGAAAGATAATACTTAAGAAGTTGAATCCAAAGGAGAGGATGTACCGTATTTACTCAAATGTAAGCCGCATTTTTTCTGGTTTTTGTAATCCAAAAAACCGCCTGCAGCTTAGAATCGAGTGCAAAGCAAGTGGAAGTTCTGAAAAATGTCGGTAGGTGCTGCCACAACTAACTTTTGCCGTCGAATATATGTAGCGCTACACAGGCATGCTTCGTAGGCACAAAGATAAATACTTGTGCCAAAACCTCTGCGTCAGTAAATAAATTAAAAAAAAAAGGTGGAAGACGATTTTCATACATTATCCAACGAAGTAAATATAAATTCCGTATTGTTCATCTTCGAATGTAGCAGAACTTCAATGTATTACGAAAATCCGACTGGCAAGACTGTTTCGGATGTTTGTCAATATGGCCAACTCTACGTTCTGAATTTTTTCCTACCTGTGAGAAGAGATGGTTGCTTATAGGAACCTGATGAAATGTGAATCACATGCAGTATTCTCTTCATCATAAGAGTAATACGAATATAAACATGTTGCCACGTATTCTTTCGTGTTTGCTGCTATCTTATTTAAATCCTGTCTGCCTAATAAACTACGAAACTAGAGTGAGACAACAGCAAATGTGGAAGAATATACGTATCGTGTCATGTTTATATTCGTATTATTCTTATGCCTAATAGTGATACAGTCAGAACTGAAGCACGGCAACTGACTAGATTTTTAAATCTAAGATGACTCTAATTTCTGTGCAGAATTTGATGTACTAAAGAAGCGGCCGCAAAGATTTTCAAACGGAGATAAATTTTCGCCTAACTCTCGTTCAGAACATGTTCTATCATACACAGTCTATTATTTGGTTCTTGTTGATCATTATCAAAGAAAGCAGCAGTGTAAGTAACAACAAATAGTCTCTTGCCATTGTTTCGCTAATGAGATGATTTCCCTCTCTTTTTTTTTTTTTTTTTTTTTTTTTTTTTAATTGTAGGCGGTGGTAGCGTGCATAAAAGCAAGACATGCCGCGAGCGACGACAGGCCGCAAACACGCACTATCAGAATGCGACAAACAATGCATGACACAGTACAGTAATGTATTTTCAGCTTAGAGTGACATAAACGCCTATAACAAGGAAAACGGCACTTATCAGATCAAAGCAAAATAAGCAATTGATTCAAACCAGACGAAGCACGTGAAAAAGGAAGGGTACCAGTATAAATACGGACGGAGGGCCTGACGCATAGCAAAGGCTACCTGGTAAAGCTTAAGTGCTAAGCTTACGACTCAAACCAAACTACTGTAGCTGTATCGTCATTCATTCGACCTAAATTGTGTCTCATATTACAATGGACCGACTTTGTTTCGATTTGGAGGTGCAGCCTAAAACTTTTCTCTGCCCTTGAACTTCGAGTCTCAAATTTCAGGTGCGGCTTAGATTCGGGAATTTTTTTTTTTTTTCCTTTCTTTATTTCGAGTCTCATTTTTCAGGTTTGAGTGCAGCTTAGATTTGAGTAAATACGGTAGGTGGTATTTCACCTAATTCTGACTATGAAATAAAACAAAGTATGGCAGGGAGCTCTGACGAATCAAAGAGCAGCGATGAAGATTCTGATGAATAGTAAAGTATGAGTTAAGAAATAAGATGCTACTGAGATCGTAAATTTTTGTTGTGTTGATGAATCTGTTAACAAACATATTCAAAAATGCACTGAAACATTGGCACATGTAGTGTTGGGAGGTGATAAACTGTCATTACGGTTAGAGGAGCTACGTATTTCTTGCTGTTCTACTCCTACATGACACTGTATCTGAAGGTACAGAATGAATCTTCACTGGCTAGAGAAATGGGTAACACAATTTTACAAGTCTCTGCTGTCATGTAATCTCTTCAGGGAAATCATGACTGTACTAAGATTCGGTTTGTGGTTGACAAGGTCAGAGTCATTAAGAAATGCAAGGCAGCTACCATGTCAGTCCTAGAAGAGAGAGACGTAGCAAACTGTCAAAGCATGTACATTCCCGGTCCATATGTTTGTGGTGATGTAATAACCAAGTAATACTGAAGTGTGATCCAAGTCACACAAATATGGCTTTAATAATAACCTCCGAACAATATGCCTCTAAGGACTCAACAAGGCACAGAACACTGATGTGCACATTACAAACTAGAATCACACAGAGAATCAGTCAGCACTGTTCCACACTAATATATGTGCGAGTCACCAGCAGATGGCATGGCAGCGACCGCGCCACACGCTTGGCTCCCAGAGACAGAATCCAGCAGCCAGCCTGCAATGATCAGTGGGTGACCAATTTAAAGACGCATGTACGGCAACACCACTCTCGGTGCACTCACACTGACATGTACTAGTAGCACGATACAGCAGTGATGAGCAGTAGTACCCCTCCTGTCTTGCGCGCCTTTTATCTGGCTCTACAATTTACTTTCCTAGACCCACACAAATGCCTGATCCTCCTAATTCAATTTGCTCTGCAGACTATTTAAAATTCACAAAGAAAAAGGAGCCAAAATTGCACTTTGTGTGCCAGTTACTTTCCAATACATTGCCACCAGCTGATCTTATTTAAGAATACTCAACTTTCGTAGCCATACTTACAGCACATCGTTTGCTTCCTGGCCTAAATCCAAGTTAACTACCAGCCCCCCTGCCCCCCCCCCCCCCCCACACACACACACGCCCCTGCCCCACCCCTCCCCCCTCCTCTCCCCCCTTCCCAATCAGCTAGTTGTGTGCTGTTATCTCACGTCACACCCTAGTCTATGAGTGCCCAGCTGTCTGTCGCCTGACCCCTCTACCTGCACCCCTAGATAGCCCACAGATGGCTCCCCACTCTCCCACGAGCCACTAAATGCTGCCCTCCAAACCCCTCCCATCTCTCTCCATCCCTCACATTGCCTCAACCCACCCCATCCTACCCCACTCTAAAGCCCCACCTCACTCCAGAACACTCACCATGGGCCAGTAAAGAGCTGGCAGTTGAGCGACCACAACATAAGGAGACATGCATGTGCATGTGAGTGAGTGTGTGTGTGTGTGTGTGTGTGTGTGTGTGTGTGTGCACGCGCGCGCATGTTTTCCCTACAGCTAGAAAAAGAAAGTGCATTCTGGAAGCTCGCCAAGCAACGTACCTTTTAGCTTGGAAGGTAGAAGACGAGGTACTGGTGGAAGTAAAGCTGTGAGTACGGGTCGTGAGTCATGCATGGATAGCTCAGATGGTAGAGCACTTGCCCACAAAAGGCAAAGGTCCCAAGTTTGACTCTTAGTCCGGCACACACTTTTAATCTGCCACGAAGTTTCATATCAGTGCACACTCCACTGCACAGTGAAAATCTCATTCTACAAACCTTTTGTTTGTGTGCCTATCAATGAGACAGTGCTTCTGCCTTTTGGTGAGCCATCTGCTTTATTCCTAAATAATTCGTAATTTTCAACAGAAACTTTCCGTACGTTATTATTGCATCCTACATTACAATATGCAATTTCCACAATATGTGGTCATCTGTGAATATAATGGGGGTAACAACTGTAGGAGACCAAAAACTGACTGCAGTAAGCAAGTTCAAGTTATTGTACGCTGTAGTAGTTACGCAGAGGTGAAGAGGGTCACACAGGATAGGCTAGCATGGGCAACTCCATGAAACCAATCTTCAGATGGAAGATCACAACAATAAAAACATTTGATTCAGCATACACCAGACTCCAAACAGCGTACACAACCTGTATGCTCAGAAACACAGAAAATCATATTGGTTCCATCAGCAGGAAACTTCAACCCGTAATTGTTATGGAACACTGCGGCGATTTTGTTCATTAATAAAACCCAAAACTGGGGAGTAATACGAAAGTATTGTTGTAACTTCTTATCAACCTCATTACCAAAATACATATTAAGAAGACTGGTAAATTTTTATTTTAAAGGGGTCACTCCAAAGCGCCACGAAAGTATTTGAGCAATGTATAAAATTAGAGAATCGGTGCACAATATTGAAAGCCTATCTACATTATCTATATCTGCATGACTAGTCTGTAATTCACAATTGAATGCTGGCAGAGGGTTCAGAGAACCACCCTCAACCTATTTATCTACCATTCCACTCCCCTACAGCATTTGAGGAAAAACAAACACTTCAATACTTCCGTACAAGCTCTGATTTCTCTTATTTCATTACAATGATCATTTCTCCCTATGTAAGAGGGCTCTAACAAAATATTTTCACATTCGGAGGAGAAAGTTGATGATTGAAATTTTAAGAACCTGCTCCAGCAAAATGCTTTTGCTTTAATGACTGCCACCCCAATTCACATGTGATATCTGTGGCATGCACTTTCCTGTTTCCCAATAATACAAAATGAGCTGCCTTTCTTTGAACTTTTAAATGATGTCCTCTGTCAGTCCTATCTGGTAAGGATCCCACACCATGCAGAATACTCCAAAAGAGGACAGACAAGTATAGTTGTAGATAGTCTCTTTAGTAATCCTAATCTTCTAAATGTTTTACTATTAAATCACAGTCTTTTGTTTGCTTTGCCACCGCATTATCTATGCGAGCATTCCAATTTAAGTTATTTGTAAATGTAATTCCTAAGTATTCAGTAGACTTCACAGCCTTTAGATCTGTGTGAATTATCATGTAAACAAAATTTAGTAGATGCCTTTTACTACTCGTGCAGATGACATAAAAATTTTTATTATTTAAGGTCAGTTACCACTTTTTGCATCATATGGATAGGTAGCCTAAATCATTTTGCAGTTCATTTTGATCATCTGATCACTTTACAAGACAGTAAATGATTTGCGAGACTGTAAATGATAGCATCATCTAAGAGGACTGCTCAGATTCTCTCTTAAATTGTTAATGTAGATCGGCAACAGCAGGTGGTCTATAACACTTCCTTGAGGAATGTCAGATATCACTTCTGTTTTACTTGACGATTTTCCATCAATAGCTATGAACTGTGACCTTTCTGACAGGAAACCACACATCCAGTTGTACAACTCAGACAATACTCCATAGGCACACAATATGATTAGAAAATGCTTGTGAGGAACTGTTTCAAAAAGTCTTCTGGAAATCTACAAATATGGAATCAATTTGAGATCCCCAGTCGACAGCACTTATTACTTTGTGTGACTAAAGAGCTAGCTGTGTTTTAAAAGGTCGATATTTCTGAATCTATCTTAGCTATTTATCAATGAATCATTACCTTTGAGATAATTCAAAATATTCAAACACAATATATGTTCCAAAATCCTAATGCAAATCAACTTTAGTGATATGAGTCTGTTATTTAGTAGATTACTCCTGTTTTCTTTCTTGAGCATTGGTGTGACCTGAGCAACTTTTCAGTCTCAAGGTATGGATCTTTATCAAATGAGCGGCTATATATGATTTCTAATGGAGCTATTGTATCAACATTCTCTGAAAGAAACATAAATGGTTTATGACACTGAGGAGAGCTACTACTAAGTTACTCACAGTTGCAGTTGTTCTTGATTTGAATACTGCAATATTTACTTTGTTGTCTTTGGTGAAGAAATTTCAGAAATCCGTGTTTAGTAACTCTGCTTTAGTAGCACTGTCATCAGTAACATTACCACAGCTATTGCGCAGTGAAGGTATTGGTTGTGTCTTGCCATTGGTGTACTATACATTCAACCAGAACCTCTTTGGATTTTCTTCCAGATTTCAAAACGAAGTTTCACTATGGGAATTATTAAACACATCTTCCACTGAAACCCACCCTAAGTTTCGAGCTTCAGTAAAACATCGCTAATCTTGGAGATTTTGCATTCTTTTAAATTTTGACATGCTTTTTTTCATTGCTTCTGCAGCTGAGTTTTGACATATTTTGTGCACCACCCTTTTAATTTATTTGGTATCCATTCAATTTATTTGGTATATATCTCTTAATTGATGTCGATACTATTTCTCTGAATTTAAACCATCTCTGGTCTACACTTACATAGTCAGACTTGAAGGAGTAGAGACTTAGTAGAGACCGTCACCTTGGAAGGCATCAAGTTAATTTTTATCTGCTTTCTCATTAAATGCCCTATTGTGTACGGCTGAAAATTAATAGAGATAAGGCAAACAGAATGTGCAAAGTAAGTGGAAATTACTCGTCTCTTCCCCGATTACAGTGCAATAGAAGATACTACAAGATGTTGACAGATTGCCATATCTCGGTAGCATTATATGTAATAATGAGGTCACAGATGCAGAAATCACCAGCAGAACTGGAAAATCAGTCCATATGGCAATTAGGTCTGTAATATGTCAACAAAGCTTTGCCTGTACTCCTTTATTGTTTATATTTGTGAGACTTGGAAAATGTCATTAAAATCAGCACACAGTCTCCATATTTTTCACCAACAATGCTAGAGATGAATTCTGAAGATGTTAACCCGACCAAGTTACAAACGATGTAGTGCTGAGAATACGAGGTCTACACAGCCTGCACAAAATTATTGTTGAAAGAAGACTGAAGATTGCAGGTTATGTTCTACACATGTAAGGTGGAAGAATCCCAAAATCAACACTGTTGTGGAAATCAATGGACTGATACAGATGTACAGGAAGACCTTTTAACACCTGGAACTTTTGCAATGAATCTTCAATGCATGGACACAAACTTGGAGGAAGGTGAGAACTTGGCAGCTGATCGAGTGAACTAGTGGAAACCAGTTCCTTGTATGGTACACAGCAAATCTGAGTAAGTTAGTAAGTAAGTAAGTAAAGTAAGTACAACTGGGGATTTTGCAAAACTGTTGGATGATCGATATTATTGTCTAGATTTGACACTGTTGGACTTCTACCTTTTCCTTGATGTGTATTCTTCAAATTGTGAGTTTTATGAGAAAGCTGATAGGTACTTACCAATCAACCTTCCCTCACATGAACTGACATTGTCTCTTTATAAATTCTACTGTGCTAACAATTATCTACTGAGAATCCTCGACTAGGTCTCCACAGCTCAAATGAGCCAGTTCCTTTAAATTTCTGTCTTTGGCTATAATTGTCTTCCAAGTATGGTGACACAACATCCTGTCATGAAACTTTTGCCTTTACATTTGTTTACTTTTCTGGACACTGCCTTTTTCTGCACTGTGCACCAAATACACTATGTGAGTAACGCCCAAGCTCCAACAACCAATTGTGAACTGTAAACAGTTGTACACTCTACCAGGGCACATAACAAACAATTAACATTTGTTTTTTAGTGTTCTAAGCTGTGAGGTCATCAGCGGACAAATAATTTAGTACCTATTCCTAGGCAGCCGGAGTGGCCATGCGGTTCTAGGCGCTACAGTCTGGAACCGAGTGACCGCTACGTTCGCAGGTTCGAATCCTGCCTCGGGCATGGATGTGTGTGATGTCTTTAGGTTAGTTAGGTTTAATTAGTTCTAAGTTCTAGGCGACTGATGACCTCAGAAGTTAAGTTGCATAGTGCTCAGAGCCATTTGAACCTATTCCTGACGTGCAGTTGTTTGGAACAACGACTGACATGATCCAAAATATTACTTTCTTTTATTATAGCTTCACTTTTATTTTGTCTAATGATTACTAATTTCAGTATCAAATTCCATCATCAAGCCACTATATGATCAGAAAGCATAGTGTATCATTAAAATATTGTTTAATAAACAGATTACCATTATATCATCATTCCTTAAAGTAATGTCCAAACTGGAAGGACAGATGATTAATTTTGAGTATATACAAAAGTCAGAGTACTGAACCGGATATGAAAGAAGGAAAACCAGAAGGGCAGTGAGAGACGGGTGCCTTCTATCACCTTACTTCCTTAATATGTTCATCAAGGAAGTAATAACAACAACAAAGAAAAGATGACAAGAATCAAAAGGTAATTTCTGGAATACTCCAAGGAAATGTGATAGGGCCATTACATTTACAATGTATATAAATGATCCAGTAGAAAGTGTCAGAGGCTCCTTAATATTGTTCACAGGTATTACACTTGTCCATAAGAAAGTGTCAACAACAGAAGACAGTATCAATTTGCACAATGACCTGCAAAGGATTGGTGAATGATGCAGGCTCTGGCAGTTGACCCTGCACATAAATAAATGTAACATATCACACACACACACACACACACACACACACACACACACACACACACACACACACACACAGGAAAAGAAATCCAATACTGTACAACTACACTATTAATGACAAATTGCTGGAAACAGAATCTACCATAAAATATCTAGAAGTAACTATTCAGAGCAACCTTAAAGTGGAATGATCACACAAAACAGCAATAGAAAAGCAGATGCCAGACTAACATCCACAGGAAGAATCTTAAGTGAATGTAAATTACCCCTGTGTCCTTACCCAGTACGACTGACAGAAGAGAGAAAGAAGATCCAATGAAGTGCGGAGTGTTTTGTCACAGAATCATTTAGTCACTGTGAGATCATTACAGAGATGCTCAGCAACTCCAGCGGTAGATGCCATAAGAGAGCAGTTGTGCATCACGGAAAGATTTACTACCCATGTTTCGAGAGAGTAGTTTCCGAGAAGAGTCTGACAACATAATAGTTTCTCTCATATACAATTCACGAAATGATCACGAGAAGAAAATTTGAGAAGTTAGAGATAATACAGAAGCGTACTGACAGTCATTCTTCCCAAACACTGTTCACAAGTGGAACAAGGCAGAGGGGGTCAGTTGGTGGCATGAGACGTACCCCCTGTCACACACAGTTAGGTGGTTTTTGGAGCATGATGTCGATATGGAAATTTAATTGCATGCATATACACTGCAGATTGACGACATCACAATAGTAAATCAGAGTAGGAACTAAATAAAATGTTTCAGGCCTTAAATCAAGAAATGGTAAAACTAAAGCTAAAAATGAATACAAAGAAGACAAAAGTTATGGCTACAAACAAGAAAGGAGGTGGAGGCAGGACTGACGCAAGAACAGGCAATGAGCAACTCAAGAAAGGAACTGAAATTCACTATCTCAGTAGCATTTTGCAAGAAAACAATCAATATTTCAAGGCATTCAAGAAAAGAATAGCACAGGTGAAGAGCTCCTTCCAAAATAAGAAGAAGCTGCAACTGAATAAACATATCAGCTCCCACATTAAGAAAATATTTGTAAAGATCTTTGTGTGGAGTGTTCTGACACACAGATGCAAAATCTGTACATTAGAAAAGCCAAAGGAAGCTCACCTCAAACCTGCTGAAATGTGGTTCTGGAGGAGAAGTACAAGAACTAGCTGCATTGACAGAAAAATTAAAGGAAATAGGAGAGAAGAAGGAACCACTGAAAGTTATAGGCCAGAGCAAAGCAAAATACACTGGACACTTAACTGGAGATGATAATCTTTTAAAAAACATTTCTGAAGGCAAGATCATAGGTAAGAAAACAAGGGGATGACTGAGAACATCCTACTTAAACAATATGATCAATGAATGGGATTTTCTTCACACATGGAGATGAAAACAACTGCTGAAGAGAGGAAGCTGTGGCTGCAGAGACAAGGTTTAACCTTTTGGAAGAGTAAGGACAAACTAATACAAAATATGATTCTGCATGGCAGCTACATATGGAATAAATGACAACTTCTTGTGTGCATTCATCAAGTCACTTACCCCAGTAGGTGTCTTATCTACTAAAAGTAAAGGTCACTGTTGTGCTTTCAATAGATGTGAACTGCACCCTGAAAATGGTATGTCTAGTTTGCAGTTGTACAGAAGCTTTTTATTTTGCAAAATGGTTCAAATGGCTCTAAGCACTATGGGACTTAACATCTGAGGTCATCAGTCCCCCAGACTTAGAAGTACTTAAACCTAACTATCCTAAGGACATCCCTGCCTGAGGCAGGATTCGAACCTGCGACCGTAGCAGCAGCATGGTTCCGGACTGAAGTGCCTAGAACCGCTCGGCCACAGTGGTCAGCTTTTATTTTGCAAAGAAATTTTTGATAATAAGATGAACTGATGCTGGTACTCGCTACTGAAACCAGTAGTACTTAGACACAACAAAAGTGTGACTACAGAATTAAGAATAATTTTTCCAAACAATTGAGTATTTTTTTCAAAACAACACCACAATAGAGGAAACTTATTTTAAACTAAAGACACAAAAGAAAAAAAGAGAAACTGTAAAGATCTTGAGTCTCATAAGACTCTCTTGGGAGGAAAATATAAGATATTTAATTGGTAAACTTGCAAGGCATACTTTTTTATGTTGTATAAACTACGAAACTGTTAGCATCTTCAGCTAAAATTTACTTCTTCTGTCTTAATATACCTTCCTTCACTTTCAGCTGCAGTGTGGAGACAGGGGTGAGGGTGGGAGCGGGGATGGAGTCGAGGGCGAGGGCGTACTGCTTTAAAATGGTGATTCTTGTATTGATATTCTTAACAACAGATTTATATCTCTTGCTTATGAAAGTCTGCATGCGATGACAGCTGCACTAGTAATACCTTCACAGGGTCGTATTCAAGTTGCAAGGCTAGATCTATGCCAGCCATGGCACGCTCCCAGCCTTTCCTCCTCGTGATCTGGTTGTAGCATTGGGACTGCAGGGTGTCTAAGCAGATGTTCAGACCGTCAAGCCCTGCCCTCTGTAAGGCAACCAGCTGTCTTGTCAATATGAGGCCATCGGTTGTCATTAAGACACTTTCGCGATCTTTTATTTTTTTTAGGGCACCTGTGAAACAGCAAATTATTCTAAACAAACTGAAACAAATAATTTGTAACATTTCTGCTGCATATGAAACAAAACTCCAGTTGATAAATTGAAAATACAAATTCCTTAAAAGTTAACTGTACATTTGCCCTAATACAAAGAGATAAGAAGGGTTAATAAACTGAATTGAAGAATGCAAGTTAAGATAGCAATGAAAAAATAATTAGAGGCATAAGATCACCTACTGAAACAGAGAAATGGGAATCAATATGAACCATTACCACTACTGTCAACTGATTCCATGTCTCCATGCACACTGTATAAACCACTGTGGGTTTGTCCGACAAAGTACATTGTTGTACCACACATTATGGTTTTTCCCCATTCAGTGCTCATGTGGAGTGTGGGAAGAATGATTCTTTAAATGGTTCTGTGCATGCTGTAATTAATCTTGCCTTCATGGCCCCTATAGGAGTGATACATATGCGGTTATTGTATAATCCCTAAATACCTCGCTTAATACATGTTCCTGAAATTTCATAAGTTGGGTTTTGTCATATATTTGGCGTCTATCTTCACTTGTCTGGCATTTCCAATTTTTAGTAGCTTCTTGATGCTCTCCCATGCATCAAATAAATCTATGATCATTCATGCTACACTATTTTGTATACATTCAATGTCTGCCATTACCCTTATTTGTTATGGGTCATACTTAAGCAATATTCTAGAATGGGCCACACAAGTATTTTGTAAGCAATGTCCTCTATCGACTGATTGCATTTTCCAGTATCTTACCAACGAATTGAAGTCTGCATTCTGCTTTGCCTACAAGTGAGTCTATGTCACCATTTCATTTCATCCAGATATTTGTATGAGTTGACCAATTAAAACTGTGATTATTTGATAATGTAGTCATACAATACTGTCTTTTATTTGTTTTGTGATGTGCTCCAATTTACATTTCTGAAAACTTAAACTCAGTTGCCCATCTTTGGACCAATTTGAAATGTTATGATCTGACTCAAATTTGTACAGATCTTTTTCAGGCAATAATTCATTATAGACAACTCTATCATCCAGGAAAAGTATGAGGTTCCTTATAATATCATCTTCCAGAACATTAAGGTACAACATTAATGTAATGGTATAAATTACTATAACTGTATAAATAAGTTTATAAGTGTGTAAAATACATTGAACTATTTGTTACAACAAAACATTGTACTGGTATACTCAGCAAGATGTTAAATCAGCAGATAGCTATATTTTATGTTCAACATTTTGTGTACAGCATATATGCTGGAAAGGATTTATACCCAAATAAAATAAATCTGAAGAAATGGTAGTGTGTCTCTGGAAAAAAAATCCATAAAAACTCATACAGTCCAATTTGCTATTATGTCACTGTTACTGAAATATAATACAAAGTAACTGAATTCGATGAACATTCTCAGAGTGCAATATGCCTCAGAGTGAAATGCACAGTAATGTCAACATTATTTTTCAAGGCTATGTTTGTGAAAATGGATGACAGCAAACCGCACATTTTGTTCTCAATCTGAGGAAGCATTATGCACTGTAAAACACTGTACTGCTGTTCTACATAAAAGCTGTCGCATTGCCAACATCTTTCCCCTGCTGGCTGTTCTACACTTCTCATCACTGATTCAACATGTTGTAAGGTATTTTATGCTGTATGACACCACAGTCCAATCTGGTAAGGATAGCATAAAAATAATATATGAATTTCAGTATTGAAACTGGAACAGCAGAACAGCTCTCATCACACTGGATATCAAATCGAGGTTGGATTACAGCCATGGGTACATTAATTCATGCTACTCAACTGTATGTCATATGTCAGAGTTCATCAACTGTAGTGGTTGGCGACTGGTGGCTGGCGACTGGTGGCATACCCATCTCTTGGCATCCTGTGAACAGATGTTCTCCACAGTGACAGGTTTGAAGAAAATGCTGGATATGGCAACAGTGGAACACTCTCTGTATCGAGGTAGCTCAGTACAGCTCAGGTGATGTGTAGTCTTGCATTATCTTGTTAAAAGATAACATCACGGAGCCCTTGAAAATGCGGCACAGCGATAGGCCTTAACAAAACACAAATGCAATGGCTGCTGTCCAAATTACTGGCTATGTGAACCAGAGGTTGTGACATGTATCCAGTTGCACCCCATACCATCACATCACATGCTGGACCCGCATGGGAATGACAGGTACAATCTGGCCAGGTCTGTTGGCATCAGAGCCTCCACACACAAGTACATCAATTGTGACGATGTTACAGAACCGAGACTCATCTGATACGATGACACAGTGCCATTCCTGTGTCTGGCATTGTTGTTAGTTGCACCACTGTCAGTTCACCTCTCTCTAGAGCTGCATTAAGGGCTTGACAGTCTGTGCTGCTCCAGATGCCATCACATTGTCTGTGTGGATACTTGTCTCACTGTATACAAGCCCACTTCCTGACTAAATGTACACAACTTCACTGCAGGATCACGTACGCATGAGCAAACACTTGTCTGCCCTCTCAGGTGCTAGTTGGGTGGCACTACTGAGGCCCTGCAAGGCATTTAGCATGGCCCTCCTGAACCTACCAATTCTATGTTCGCACAAAATGAGATTCTGAGCAATGCAAGCAGCAATATAGTGAAACAATAAACCAGAGTCTCAGCAGACCATGAGCCTGCCACTGCCAAATCTGGAATGCTGATAAACATTTCTCCTTCTTCCATTATGCTTAACACGGTCTTCGTGTAAACAATCAACACCGAAATAGAATTTCTGAATGAGAAACCTGCTCCATAAGCTTATCTTGCATACAGAATATGCATGGGAGTGCTGAAAAGTAATGCCTCTGAATTTTTTATTCTGTTCTCAATATCGGTCGAGGTATGACACGTCACACATATTACTTGGTCAGCTTTCCCACTTCACTGACTCGTGGCACACCCCCCTCCCGCAAACAGATGGAGTCACAATAGGCAGCCCACTCTGACCAGAGATTGTGAATATATTTACGGTTCACTTCGAGGAAGAGGCCCTGATGTCATCCAAATGGAAATCCTTCTTCTTCTTCCTCTTCTTCTTCTTCTGTTATGTGGATAACACACTTGTCATCTGGCCTCATGGAAGAGACAAACTTCTTGACTTCTTTGTACATCTGAACTCCACACGCCACAAAATCAAATTCACTATGGAGACCAAAGAAGAAGGAAGACTACCATTCCTGCACATCATAGTCAGGAGAATAACGGACAGCACCCTGCACCACAGCGTGTATCTGACTCTACAAAACACATAAACTCAGTTCTCCCTATGGCACTGTGAATAATTTCAATAACAAAAAGTGTGATGAATGTTGCAGCGTACATTTAATTTCCACTTAGGCTTTGCATTCAAGATCAGTCTTACCTGAGAGTGCAACATTACATCTTTGGTTAATTTAATTATATGTTCATTAGATTTTGGTTATAAGGCACGTTTTGCTGCCTAATGTTTCATCTCCAAATGCTGGAAACAATCCATGGAGGAAGAGGAGTATGTAAGACATTGGTGGACCAGGTTGGAAGAATCTGTGAATTTCAATACTCTGTAGAAGAGCTCAATCATTTGAAAATAACTTTCAGACCTTGTGGCTATTCTAACAGATATACATAAGGCACTACATTCTAAAATATTTGCATCTTTCACTGAAAAACAAGCAACTAGAGGTAAAGTTCTCTTGCCATTTGTAAAAACAGTCGCAGATCGCGACCTCCGAGTGCTATGAAGAGAAGGTATTGACGCAGTGCTTAAACCAAACTGAAGACCACAACAGCAGCCATACTCAAGTAAATTGCTATGCAGTAGTTTCAGTGAATTTGACAATGATGTGGCTGCTTTCATGGTGGCCCAGTCATGTTGTGGGGATAGGGAATGCCAGTGACAGGGCTGGAATTGTAGGTGACAGATTGATTTTTGGCAAAGCCTTGTATCAATACCTCCTTAATTATTGAGCTGAAAAACTGTAAAAAACATTCATACAGTAAAATCACACAAAAAAATTTCCTATTTCTGCAGGTATTGTGCCTTCTGTTTCCTTTTCATTACAAAAACATATTGATTCAAATTTATAAAGTCACAACTATGTCGCTGTGATTTGTGTAACACACATTCTGGAACATGTTCCAGGAATGTCATGAAACAGACAGCTTTAAATACTTACTCTAGCTCATCTTTCAAGACTTGCATGCCAACAACAACACCATCTATCCAATCTGTTTTTATTTCTCTTTCATGTAAAGATTTCTCCACAAAGGGTATCATCTGCCATGTAGGCAGTGCAAGAGGAAATTCCACACTCACATTTGGGTAATCAAGTAGAGTCTGTGTCTTGTCAGAACCAAGTACAATCAACCCAATTTCATCTTTCCCACTGGTAAATATCTGGAAACATATTAAATGGTAAAAATAAGTTTTGTTTATAACAAGTTGTATACCAATAAAAACATCACACACAGATACTCTTTATAAAATTATTTAATTGGATAGATAAAAAATCTACTCGCCAAGCAGTGGCAGAACACACACATAAAAGACTGTTGTGATAGGCAAGCGTTTGGAGCCAGTGACTCCTCCTTCAGGCTAAAGGGTTGCAGGGGAAGCAAGAAGGGTGAAGGAAAAGGACTGGAGAGGTCTAAGAAAAGGGGTAGATTTTGGGAAAGTTACCCAGAACCGTGGGTCATGGGTGACTTACCGTACAGGATGAGAAGGAAAGACTAATTGTTGGGGACTGCATCGGGCAAGATTCGGAAACCTGAGAGCTTAAAGGTGGAAGACAGGGTAATATGCAAGACAGAGATTACTACTAAAACTGTACATGAGTTAATAAGAGTGAGAAGCTAAGCGTATTGTATACAACAGCTGCGGAAGGGGGTAGTGAAAATAGACGGGAAAGACAATGAAAGATGTAGAAAGCTAAAACGGAGTGAAGCAAAGAGTAATTGCAGTGAAGAAAGGCTGAGACAGCAGAAATTAACGTAAATTAAAGCGAGGTGGGTGGTGAGAACCAAGGACACGTTGTAGTGCTAGTTCCCACCTGCGGAGTTCTGAGAAACTGGTGTCTGGCGGAAGAATCCAGGTGGCATGTGTGGTGAAACAAGTGTCGAGGTCACGTATGCCATGTTGTAGAGCATGCCCTGCAACAGGATATTGTGAGTTTCCAGTATATACACTATGCCTATGCCCATTTATTGTAACTAATAATTTGGTGGTAGTCATGCAGATGTAGAAAGCTGAACAGTGTTTACATAATAGCTGGTATATGACATGTGTCGTTTCTATTTTTCGCCTGATCTGCAGTTCTGGGTGACTTTCCCAAAATCTACACCTTTTCCTGGAACTCTCCAGGTCTTTTCCTTTACCCTTCTTTCTTCCCCTTCAATGCTTCTGTCTGGAGGAACCACTGGCTCCGAAAGCTTGCCAATCATAACAGTCTTTTATGTGTATGTTCTGCTGCCACTTGGTGAGTAGATTTTTTATCTATTCAATTAAATAATTTTATAAATAATATATTGTTTTTGTTGTTATAGTCACTCTTTATAACCTACTTAAAATACATCACGTACCCTCCTCTCCACAATTCTTCGAACACATAGTTTTGCCTTTTGTAAAAAATCACTGCGTTTCTGTATAACATACTTGGAATCAACGTGTCCAACATCTATTACAATCATAAACAGAAGAAAGAAAGTCATTGTATTTATTGGCAGTATTACGCAATCAAATATTTTGAAAGAGTTCCAGTGGTATAAATTTACAAAATCTTATAAATAAATATATACGTTTATTCTTTAAATCAATTCTTAGCAATAACATAATAGTATAAATTGCAGAATCGATATAGCCAATTTTAATGTAATGACTGCAATACAAATACAAAATAACAGCGGTAAGTTATAACAAATGAGAGAGAGAGAGAGAGAGAGAGAGAGAGAGAGAGAGAGAGGCATTTAGACAATGTTTCATTACAGTGTGAAACTTATTAGAATTAAAATGAAGCCATAGTGAATTATTACATTCCAAAAATAATAATTATTGTGCTCTTTCACCCCAAAATACTACCTTCATTAGGTAATATATACTTTTAATTTCAGAAATTTTTACAACAGCTCTGGACTTCACTGCCTCGATGAATTTATTACATGTGTCAATGAATGAGGGTTGATAACACTGCTTTAGTCATTCAATTGTTCATCATGTGATATTCACAATGTTCTTAATAACTTCTTATGTAAAGTTCTATCATGAAAAAGATAATCTACGTAAGTTTTAAAAGTCGCGAATCTTTAAACAACAACTTGATAATGGGTATATCAGTATTTTGTATACATTCTAGCATTGCTAGATTTACTTTTAAATTTTAAAGTATATGAGCAGATTGGCAACTTTCCATCCAGAAAATTTGCTGTTGGCAAGACCTCACTATAAAGAAAAATGGTCTTTCCAGAGTCAAATGCTAAAGAATTCATAAATACCAGCAGTGTAAGTGATACAAACAGGTATTAAGCAACGGTCATAAATATCGTTCTGCTAGACGAGAAAAAAAGTAGGTAGATGAAAGAGTAAATTGGGTGCAAGGATTGAACATAAACTCACCCAAATTACAAAGGATCTTTCTTTTTTTTTTAAAAAAAAAAAAAAAAGAGTGTCACTGCTCAAGAATTGAGAACTGCCCCCACCCCCCTTTCTTTTACAGGCTTGCTTTCACTTCTCAGATGAGACCATGTCCCCCATATAAGAAGAAAATAGCCAATATGTAAAGGGAATTACAGTTGAAGAGTTTTCTAGAATGAGACTTTCACTCTGCAGCATAGCGTGCACTGATATGAAACTTCCTGGCAGATTAAAACTGTGTGCTGCACCAAGGCTCAAACTTGGTGATCGTAACCCCAGACCTGTGTTGCCGTTTTCGGAGGTAAATCTCGTATCTGGAAAGAGGAGATGACAGTTAGGGTACTATGGGCGAGCAGCTGCCATCAATTTTTGATGGTGCAGAACCCACAATAGTGGAACTGCTGCCTAGTCCAAAGGCACCTGTTACCGGTCTTACCCCGCAATAGTGTATCGAATCCAGGCGTAATGTCGTAGCTGATAAAAAGTCATATGAGAGATTCCTGTAATCTAGGTGTGACTGCACCAATGCTGCATTCAGCCATACCAAACTAGAGTGGACCACACCGCGGTCGGTGTCGCTGAGGCATAGAAGAGCATTCAGGTGCGACCTACATGTCTGCTTTAGTTGACAAAGACGGGGAAGCCAGGTCAACTAGGCATAAAAGACCGGTCCTAAAAAACACAATGGCAGAAATGCATAACGTAGGTCATGGCAGCCAAAAAATGGATGCTATGAGTGAAAGCGCAGGATTGTGCTTAGTGTATTGCTCCCTGCATTCTGCCTCCAGCAATAGCCGTCACGGACGAACAAAAAAGATGGGGACACCATATGTCATGCAGCTGCCGCCAGATCATTGATAGCCACATAAAGGAGAGCGGCACTCAAAACAGAACCTTGTGCAAGCCCCTTCTAATGCAGACGGGGATGCTACAGGAGGCACCAACCTGTACCCAAAAAGTGTGACATGGAAGAAAGTTCTGGATAAAAATCTTGAGTGGACCATGGAGGCCCCACTCCTTTAAGGTGGCAAGGACGTTATGGCACCATGTGGTATCATAAGATATATATGCAGATCAATGAAAACTGCAACAAGGAACTGATGCTGAGCAAAAGCTGTTCAGATAACACACTTCAAGTGGACTAAATTATCTTCAGTAGAGCGCCCTTGGCGAAAAGCACACTGGATAGAAGCCAAAAGACCCGGGGATTCAAGGACACAATACAGTCTTCGACTAACCATATGTTCAAGTAACTTGCAGGACACTGAGTAAACAATCTGGATGACAGCTGTCCGTTTGAAGAGGCAATTTATCTGATTTCAAAATTGGAATAACAGCATTTTCTCGCTACTGGGAAGAAAATTCTGCATTGCACCAGGGATGGTTAAAGAAAGGCCAGGTACACTGACGGAAAAATTTGCAACACCAAAAAATAATTAATGTAGAGTAATGAAATACCAGGAATATATTTGTTGAGACAACATATGTAAAGTGATTAATGTTGCAGGATCAGGGATCAATGTAAGTGTGAGATAAGCCACAGCAAATGTAAATGTAAATTCTGGTACGCTGTAGTACACGTGTCATGTGTCAGTTTGTGGAATGGAGTTCCATGCCTGTTGCACTTTGTTGGCCAATATAAGGACAGTTAATGATGTTTGTGGATGCGCTGAAGCTGTCATCAGATGATGTCCAATATGTGCTCGATTGGAGGTAGAGCTGGTTATCGAGCAAGCCAAGGCAATATGTTGACACACTATAGCATGTTGGCTTACAACAGCAGTATGTGAGCAAGTGTTATCCTGTAGGAAAACACCTCCAGGAATGCTGTTTGCGAATGGCAGCACAACAGGTCAAATAACCAGACGGACATACAAATTTGCAGTCAGCGTTCGTGGGATTCATACAGACAGTTTTGTCAGTGGAAAAGTGAAAGCCATTGTCGATGCTCCAGGAGTAAAGACAATCAAGGCATTGCTGAAGATGCCACTAAGTGAGACAGGTTCACAGAGAACTGCAATAGAAGGCAAAATCATCAAAAAAAAGGGAGCCGGAGATGCCCAGTGGGAGACATGCCATTATAGGGTTAATGGCGATAGCAAAGAGAATGACACTCAGAATGGAAACCTGAGACACACCATTTTCCTGGATAAAGGTGTCCAACAAGGCAGACCCTTCATGCACCTCGAAAACTCGGTCTTTTAAAAATGTCTGAAGGAAACAGGTTAGGTGGTCACGGAAGCCCCACATGTGAAGAGTATGGAGGGTACTAGCTCTCTAGCAGGTGTCATAGGCCTTCTCCAAATCGAAAAACACGGCGACAGTCTGGGATTTCTGCAGAAAACCATTCATGACATGGGTGGGCAAAATAATGAGACGGTCAACTGCAGTATGCCGTGTTGAAAGCCACACTGTGCATTCATCAAAAATTGTGAGACTCGAGCCACCATATCATCCGGGCATGAATCATATGTCCCATCACCTTGCGAACACACTGGTAAGAGAGATGGAGTGGTAGCTAGAAGGAAGAGTGTGTGTGTGTGTGTGTGTGTGTGTGTGTGTGTGTGTGTGTGTCAGAGAGAGAGAGAGAGAGAGAGAGAGAGAGAGAGAGAGAGAGAGAGAGCTAATTTCGGCAAGAGCTGGATTTCCATCAATAAACTGAGTTGAAGTCTGCTGTTGTGGTCTTCATCCAACTACTGCTTTGGTGCATCTCACCAGCCTTTGTAAGCCTCTTCATCTCTGCATAGTATTTCAACCTAAATCCACTTAGAATGGTGAACCACCATTCAGAGAATAACTTTTTAACAACACAGTTTGACTTCTGTAAAGGCTTCTATACTGAGAATCCAACATAATATCTCACAAATTCAATTCCAGTAGAATTAAATAGTGGAAATTATCCCCTCTTTCATCTTGCCAAAGCCTTTGACTGTTTAGATTAAATACACTCCTGGAAATGGAAAAAAGAACACATTGACACCGGTGTGTCACACCCACCATACTTGCTCCGGACACTGCGAGAGGGCTGTACAAGCAATGATCACACGCACGGCACAGCGGACACACCAGGAACCGCGGTGTTGGCCGTCGAATGGCGCTAGCTGCGCAGCATTTGTGCACCGCCGCCGTCAGTGTCAGCCAGTTTGCCGTGGCATACGGAGCTCCATCGCAGTCTTTAACACTGGTAGCATGCCGTGACAGCATGGACGTGAACCGTATGTGCAGTTGACGGACTTTGAGCGAGGGCGTATAGTGGGCATGCGGGAGGCCGGGTGGACGTACCGCCGAATTGCTCAACACGTGGGGCGTGAGGTCTCCACAGTACATCGATGTTGTCGCCAGTGGTAGGCGGAAGGTGCACGTGCCCGTCGACCTGGGACCGGACCGCAGCGATGCACAGATGCACGCCAAGACCGTAGGATCCTACGCAGTGCCGTAGGGGACTGCACCGCCACTTCCCAGCAAATTAGGGACACTGTTGCTCCTGGGGTATCGGCGAGGACCATTCGCAACCGTCTCCATGAAGCTGGGCTACGGTCCCACACACCGTTAGGCCGTCTTCCGCTCACGCCCCAACATCGTGCAGCCCGCCTCCAGTGGTGTCGCGACAGGCGTGAATGGAGGGACGAATGGAGACGCGTCGTCTTCAGCGATGAGAGTCGCTTCTGCCTTGGTGCCAATGATGGTCGTATGCGTGTTTGGCGCCGTGCAGGTGAGCGCCACAATCAGGACTGCATACGACCGAGGCACACAGGGCCAACACCCAGCATCATGGTGTGGGGAGTGATATCCTACACTGGCCGTACACCACTGGTGATCATCGAGGGGACACTGAATAGTGCACGGTACATCCAAACCGCCATCGAACCCATCGTTCTACCATTCCTAGACCGGCAAGGGAACTTGCTGTTCCAACAGGACAATGCACGTCCGCATGTATCCCGTGCCACCCAACGTGCTCTAGAAGGTGTAAGTCAACTACCCTGGCCAGCAAGATCTCCGGATCTGTCCCCCATTGAGCATGTTTGGGACTGGATGAAGCGTCGTCTCACGCGGTCTGCACGTCCAGCACGAACGCTGATCCAACTGAGGCGCCAGGTGGAAATGGCATGGCAAGCCGTTCCACAGGACTACATCCAGCATCTCTACGATCGTCTCCATGGGAGAATAGCAGCCTGCATTGCTGCGAAAGGTGGATATACACTGTACTAGTGCCGACATTGTGCATGCTCTGTTGCCTGTGTCTATGTCTGTGGTTCTGTCAGTGTGATCATGTGATGTATCTGACCCCAGGAATGTGTCAATAAAGTTTCCCCTTCCTGGGACAATGAATTCATGGTGTTCTTATTTCAATTTCCAGGAGTGTAATTTTGTGAGGGGAAGCTAAAATAGTATGGCATTAAAAGTCTTCCCCTTGCATGGATTGAGTTGTACTTTAACTACAGAAAATGGAAGGTCACATTAACAAATGATAAGACAGGAATAAGATTAAACTCAAAAAGGGAGAACATAAAATATGGTGTGGCACACAGTGTTTGCTGCCAATTCCACAAAAATGATTTACTTGGGGCACTGGAGGGCTTTGGAAAAACTCTAATGTTTTGCACTGTCACAAACTTATTGATGCAAGATCAAAACTCATCCATACCAGAAACATCCAGGAGAATAACAGAACAGGCTTGTACTGATCCACAGGTACCAGCTTAATGCCTAAAAACTTGTATTGTGCAGTTCTAAAGAAATAAAAGCGACTTACAGATATGAATATCAAAAGTAGGGATAAATGGGCAATTAGGCTCCCGTGTTCTAAGTTCCTGGGTATGCAGATACCACTCACGTGTGAGACCAACATGTGGGTCAGTTAACCGAGGAGCTAGTTCCGCCCATTTTGTGCTTAGAAATCTCTTACTGTATGAAACTGGACAAAGGATTGCTAACACACTTTCACTCAGTTTACTCATATGGCATAATCTTCTGAGGTACTTCAGCTAAGCAGAAAAAAATATTTATTCTACATCTTGAAAAAGCTTCTTCAGGGACCCATGGATTCTCACACTTACATGCCTGTAGAAGTTATATTCCCTAATGGTATTTGTGATTAATAACAAGAGTTAGTTTAAGATGAACTCAGCAATTCAGAACTGCAATACTAGAAGCAAAAATAATTTCCATATATAAAAACCTGAAATCAGGGTTGCCGCAAGTTTCTCCAAGTGAAATTCCCTGATATTTCTCTGATTCCACAGACACATTTTAGAATTTTTCCCCGACAAATTTTGAGGTCTCAAGGGGAGGTAAGGACATAAGTTGACAAAAGAATGTAAGAGCTTTGTATTTCTCCCCCATTTTGTTTTAGGGCGCAAAAACAACTAGGGTCATATGTGTCCATGCCAAAACTGTGAAACACAAAGATAAAGAGAGGAGTTAAAAATGATTACATGTCAACGTTTAATGACAGAAGAGAGGACAGCTATAAACAGGGACGTGGAGAAAGGTCTACGAACTACGCAATAGGGAAATTGAGGCCCAGAACTAAAAATTAAATGGCCTTCACCATATTGCTACAACTGATAAAAAGTAAAACACGGTCGACAGCCCACGCATTGTTCACTAAAACGGCCAATAACTCAGGTGGCAAACCCAAACAGGAATTTAAACGGTAAAAAAAAAGGGCATTCCCTCAGGAAACGGCAGACAGTTAAAAGTTGGGTGCAATGTGCACAAAGTAGTGGGGGAGCACCACTTAACAAATGGTGATGGCTAAAAAGGCAGTGCCCAATATGCAACCTAGTTAAAATGACCTCCTCGCCGCAGGAGGACTGAGAGGAGGTTGTCCAAGCCACTGGGAGAGGCTTAATAACCAAGAGCTTATTCCTATGAATGGAGGACCAGTGGCGATGCCAAAGTGACACCACCTCCTGACAGAAAGCTACAAGAGATCATCAGAGGGAATGCAAGAATTATTGGGCTGAAGTACGAGGAATGCAGCTTTGGCAGCAGTGTCACCAACCTCTTGGACCGATATGACCTGGAACCCACATAAACATCACAGTGGCTCCATAAAAAGTGAGCAAGTGGAAGCTTTCCTGGAACCGGTGCATTAAGGGATGGACAGTCTACAGTGCACAGAGGCTTTGAAGGGTGCTGAGAGAGTCTGAGCAGTGACACAGTTGAAAAGAGTATGTCACCAGATGTACTCCATGATCTGATACAGGGTGAAGAGCTCTGCTGTAAATACTGAGCAATGTGCCAGAAGTCAGTACCAAAAAATGTTGGTTGACGTTGAAGGCACACCCGACCCCACGGTCAGTCAAAGAGCCATCAGTGTACACAAAGATACTATTGCAAAATTCCATGCATAGGTCGTGAAACTGAAGGCAATAGACCTAGCCTGGTGCAGTGTCTTTAGAAAGTGAATGAAGGTCAAGGTGAAGATGGACTGCCGCACGAAGCCAAGATGGTGAATGGTTCACACCCATCGAAAAAGCTGCAGGGAGCATGAAGTGGGAGGACCAAGATAGTTTTGTATAAAGCAGGAGCCTCAGGAATTTTTTAGTTTCAATGAATGGAAGAGCAACAGGCCCAAGATGTAGAAATGGTGGGAGAAACCAGCTGTGCTGCCAGAAATTCATACAAATGTTTTTGTAAGTAGAAAAACGAAAGCCACTGTCGATGCTCCATGAGTAAAGATGATCGAGACATTGCTGAAGACACCACTCAATGAGACAGGTTCATGGAGAGCAGCAGTAGATAGCAAAATTATCAACAAAAAGAGAGCCGGAGATGCCCAGCAGGAGACAGGCCATTGTAGTGTTAATGGCGACAGCAAAGACGACGACACTCAGGACAGAACCATGAGGTACACCATTTTCCTTGATAAAGGTGTCCGAGGAGGCAGACCCCATACGTACTTCGAAAACTCGTCTTTTAAAAGTTCCTCAAGGAGATGGGGCAGTTGGTCCCATGTGTAGAGAGTACAAACAATACTAGTCCTCCAACAAATGTCATAGGCTTTCTCCAAATTGAAAAACACAGCCAGTCTGGGATTTCCACAGAAAACCATTCATGACATGGGTAAACAAATTGGGTGATAGCCAGAAGGAAGTTGTTTGTCCTTACCGGGCTTAGGTGTGGGTATGACAGTTGCTTCACGACAGTGGCTGGAAAACATGCCCTCTACCCAGGTCCGGTTGTACGTATTAAGCAAAAAGTGCTTGCCCACAAGAGAAAGGTGCTGCAACATTTGAAAGTTAACAGTGTCTGGTCCAGGGCGGAGGATTGAGATGAAGTGAGAGCGTGATCTAGCTTCCTCATAGTAAAGGCAGCACAGTAACACTCACGATTCTGAGAAGAGAAGGGTATTGCCCGAGTCTTCTCTGCTCATTTCCAATAGAGGTAGGCAGGACGATAGTGGGAGGAGCTCAAAATTTCTGCAAAATGGCGACCCAAGGTGTTGGAGATAGCAATAGGGTACACGATGATATTGTCTGCTACTGTCAGGCCGAAAATTGGGGAATGGATCTTGTTTCCAGAGAACCGTCGGAGGTTGGTGCACACGATGGTAGAAGGGGGGTGAAACTGTTAAAAGAACTAGTGAATGAAGTTCAGCTACCTTTTTGGTTATCCCGAAGAATGCGAATTGCATCGCTGCAGGCTTCAGTCCACCAAAGGACTGGGACACAGCATGGTAAAGAGGAAGTGTGAGGAATGGAATGTTCTGCGATGGTAAGGATAATGTTTGTAAGAAATTCCACCTGGTCATGACAACTGCGGAAATCGTGTTCGTTGAAGGTCGCCAGGGAGGAGTAAAGTCTCCAGTCAGCCTTAGTGTGCTGCCATTTCGATGTGCACGGAGGTGGGGTAGGAGTCAGCAAATGGATAGCACACAGGAAATGGTCGCTCGAGTAGGTGTCAGAAAGAACGGACCGTTCAAGATGATGTGCAGGACGGGCAGTGAAGAAGGAAAGGTCCAAATGGGAATAGGTGTGTGACGAGTCTGAAAGCAACATGGGTGCTTCTGTGTTAAAGAAGAAAAGGTTAAGTTGATTAAGAATGGCAGCAAAGAGGGCACCTCTCGGATAGGTTCTGGAAGAGCCCCAAATGGGATGGTGTGCATTAAAGTCCCCAAGCAGCAGAAATCGGCGAGGAAGCTGTCCAATAAGCTGGAGGAAATCGAACCTGGTGACATCGAATGACGGTGGGATGTAAATGGTAGAAAGGGAAAAACTCAAGTGAGGAAGGAAAAGACAAACTGCAACAGCTTGATGACTGGTAGTCAGGGAGATGGATGGGTTGACTATGAATGTCATCCCATATGAGCAGCATGACTTCCCCATGAGACAGAATGCCAACCTCGAACAGAAGGTCAAAACAGACCAGGAAGAAATGCGAAAGCTCAAAGCAGTCGTGAGGATGCAATTTTGTTTCCTGAAGGCAGAGTACAAGTAGAAGCTGCGATTCTAAAAGCAGTTATAAATCCTCTTTGTTGGATCAAAGGCTGCAAAAGTTGCATTGGAGGACAGTCACGATGAGGACAATACAAAGGGGTGTCACCTTGGCAGCTGCCGAGTGCCAGTCTGCAAAAACTCGCTGCTACAGGGCACAGAGGCAAGAGGATCCTGCTCCATGAGGTCCTACAGAAGTGTCGGCTTTCTTCTGCTGTCAACAAGAGGAATCCAGGGCATGTTGTCTGTAGTTCAACAATGTCTAGATGATCAATACTGCAGTTCGATTGCATCTGCACACACACACACACACACACACACACACACACACACACACACACACACACACACACACACTCTTCCTTCTAGCTACCACTCCATCTCTCTTACCAGTGTGTTCGCAAGGTGTTGGGACATATGATTCATGCCCGGATGATATGGTGGCTCAAGTCTCACAATTTTTGATGAATGCACGGTGTGGCTTTCAACACGGCATACTGCAGTTGACCATCTCATTATTTTGCCCACCCATGTCATGAATGGTTTTCTGCAGAAATCCCAGACTGTCGCCGTGTTTTTCGATTTGGAGAAGGCCTATGACACCTGCTAGAGAGCTAGTACCCTCCATACTCTTCACATGTGGGGCTTCCGTGGCCACCTACCCTGTTTCCTTCAGACATTTTTAAAAGACCGAGTTTTCGAGGTGCATGAAGGGTCTGCCTTGTCGGACACCTTTATCCAGGAAAATGGTGTGTCTCAGGGTTCCATTCTGAGTGTCATTCTCTTTGCTATCACCATAAACCCTATAATGGCCTGTCTCCCACTGGGCATCTCCAGCTCCCTTTTTTTTGACGATTTTGCCTTCTATTGCAGTTCTCTATGAACCTGTCTCACTTAGTGGCATCTTCAGCAATGTCTTTATTGTCTTTACTCCTGGAGCATCGACAATGGCTTTCACTTTTCCACTGACAAAACTGTCTGTATGAATCCCACGAACGCTGACTGCAAATTTGTATGTCCGTCTGGTTATTTGACCTGTTGTGCTGCCATTCACAAACAGCATTCCAGGAGGTGTTTTCCTACAGGATAACACTTGCTCACATACTGCTGTTGTAAGCCAACATGCTATAGTGTGTCAACATATTGCCTTGGCTTGCTTGATAACCAGCTCTACCTCCAATCGAGCACATATTGGACATTATCTGATGACAGCTTCAACCCATCCACAAACATCATTAACTGTCCTTTTATTGGTCAACCAAGTGCAACAGGCATGGAACTCCATCCCATAAACTGACACATGACACGTGTACATCAGTGTACCAGCATTTACTTTTACATTTGCTGTGGCTTATCTCACACTTACATTGTTTTCTGATCCTGCAACATTAATCACTTTACATACGTTGTCTCAACAAATATATTCCTGGTATTTCATTACTCTACATTAATTATTTTTTGGTGTTGCAAATTTTTCCGTCAGTGTACCTGGCCTTTCTTTAACCATCCCTGGTGCAATGCAGAATTCTCTTCCCAGTAGCGAGAAAATGCCATTATTCCAATTTTGAAATCTGATAAATTGCTTCTTCAAACGGACAGCTGTCGTCCAGACTGTTTACTCAGTGTCCTGCAAGTTACTTGAACATATGGTTAGTCGAAAGCTGTATTGTGTCCTTGAATCCCCGGATCTTTTGGCTTCGATCCAGGGTGCTTTTCGCCAAGGGCGCTCTACTGAAGATAATTTAGTCCACTTGAAGTGTGCTATCTGAACAGCTTTTGCTCAGCATCAGTTCCTTGTTGCAGTTTTCATTGATCTGCGTATATATCCTATGATACCACATGGTGCCATAACGTCCTTGCCACCTTAAAGGAGTGGGGCCTCCATGGCCCACTCCTGATTTTTATCCAGAACTTTCTTCCATGTCTCACTTTTTGGGTACAGGTTGGTGCCTCCTGTAGCATCCCCGTCTGCAGGAGAAGGGGCTTGCACAAGGTTCTGTTTTGAGTGTCGCTCTCCTTTTTGTGGCTATCAATGATCTGGCGGCAGCTGCATGACATATGGTGTCCCCATCTTTTCTGTTCGTCCGCGACGGCTATTGCTGGAGGCAGAATGCAGGGAGCAATACACCAAGCACAATCCTGGGCCTTCACTCATAGCATCCATTTTTTGGCTGCCATGACTTACGTTATGCATTTCTGTCATTGTGTTTTTTAGGACCGGTCTTTGATGCCTAGTTGACATGGCTTCCCCGTCTTTGTCAACTAAAGCAGACATGTAGGTCGCACCTGAATGCTCTTCTATGCCTCAGCGACACCGACCGCGGTGTGGTCCACTCTAGTTTGGTATGGCTGTATGCAGCATTGGTGCAGTCACACCTAGATTACAGGAATCTCTCATATGACTTTTTATCAGCTACGACATTACGCCTGGATTCGATACACTATTGCGGGGTAAGACTGGTAACAGGTGCCTTTGGACTAGGCAGCAGTTCCACTATTGTGGGTTCTGCACCATCAAAAATTGATGGCAGCTGCTCGCCCATAGTACCCTAACTGTCATCTCCTCTTTCCAGATACGAGATTTACCTCCAAAAACGGCAACACAGGTCTGGGGTTACGATCACCAAGTTTGAGCCTTGGTCCAGCACACAGTTTTAATCTGCCAGGAAGTTTCATATCAGTGCACGCTATGCTGTAGAGTGAAAGTCTCATTCTAGAAAACTCTTTAAGTGTAATTCTCTTTACATATTGGCTATTTTCTTCACATATGGGGGACATGGTCTCATCTGAAAAGTGAAAGCAAGCCTGTAAAAGAAAGGGGGGGGGGGGGGGCAGTTCTCAATTCTTGAGCAGTGACCCTCTTGTTTTTTTTTTGTTTTCTTTAACCTTTACAATTTGGGTGAGTTTATGTTCAATCCTTGCACCCAATTTACTCTTTCATCTACCTACTTTTTTTCTCGTCTAGCAGAACGATATTTATGACCGTTGCTTAATACCTGTTTGTATCACTTACAATGCTGGTATTTATGAATTCTTTAGCATTTGACTCGGAAAGACCATTTTTCTTTGTAGTGAGGTCTTGCCAACAGCAAATTTTCTGGATGGAAAGTTGCCAATCTGCTCATACACTTTAAAATTTAAAAGTAAATCTAGCAATGCTAGAATGTATACAAAATACTGATATACCCATTACCAAGTTGTTGTTTAAAGATTCGCGACTTTTAAAACTTACGTAGATTATCTTTTTCATGATAGAACTTTACATAAGAAGTTATTAAGAACATTGTGAATATCACATGATGAACAATTGAATGACTAAAGCAGTGTTATCAACCCTCATTCATTGACACATGTAATAAATTCATCGAGGCAGTGATGTCCAGAGCTGTTGTAAAAATTTCTGAAATTAATAGTATATATTACCTAATGAAGGTAGTATTTTGGGGTGAAAGAGCACAATAATTATTATTTTTGGAATGTAATAATTCACTATGGCTTCATTTTAATTCTAATAAGTTTCACACTGTAATGAAACATTGTCTAAATGCCTCTCTCTCTCTCTCTCTCTCTCTCTCTCTCTCTCTCTCTCTCTCTCTCTCTCTCATTTGTTATAACTTACCGCTGTTATTTTGTATTTGTATTGCAGTCATTACATTAAAATTGGCTATATTGATTCTGCAATTTATACTATTATGTTATTGCTAAGAATTGATTTAAAGAATAAACGTATATATTTATTTGTAAGATTTTGTAAATTTATACCACTGGAACTCTTTCAAAATATTTGATTGGGTAATACTGCCAATAAATACAATGACTTTCTTTCTTCTGTTTATGATTGTAATAGATGTTGGACACTTTGATTCCAAGTATGTTATACAGAAACGCAGTGATTTTTTACAAAAGGCAAAACTATGTGTTCGAAGAATTGTGGAGAGGAGGGTACATGATGTATTTTAAGTAGGTTATAAAGAGTAACTATAACAACAAAAGCAATAAATTATTGATAAAATTATTTAATTGAATAGATAAAAAATCTACTCACCAAGTGGCAGCAGAACATACACATAAAAGACTGTTGTTATTGGCAAGCTTTCGGAGCCAGTGGCTCCTCCAGACAGAAGCATTGAAGGGGAAGAAAGAAGGGTAAAGGAAAAGGCCTGGAGAGTTCCAGGAAAAGGTGTAGATTTTGGGAAAGTCACCCAGAACTGCAGATCAGGCGAAAAATAGAAACGACACATGTCATATACCAGCTATTATGTAAACACTGTTCAGCTTTCTACATCTGCATGACTACCACCAAATTATCAGTTACGATAAATGGGCATAGGCATAGTGTATATACTGGAAACTCACAATATCCTGTTGCAGGGCATGCTCTACAACATGGCATACGTGACCTCGACACTTGTTTCACCACACATGCCACCTGGATTCTTCCGCCAGACACCAGTTTCTCAGAACTCCGCAGGTGGGAACTAGCACTACAACGTGTCCTTGGTTCTCACCACCCACCTCGCTTTAATTTACGTTAATTTCTGCTGTCTCAGCCTTTCTTCACTGCAATTACTCTTTGCTTCACTCCGTTTTAGCTTTCTACATCTTTCATTGTCTTTCCCGTCTATTTTCACTACCCCCTTCCGCAGCTGTTGTATACAATACGCTTAGCTTCTCACTCTTATTAACTCATGTACAGTTTTAGTAGTAATCTCTGTCTTGCATATTACCCTGTCTTCCACCTTTAAGCTCTCAGGTTTCCGAATCTTGCCCGATGCAGTCCCCAACAATTAGTCTTTCCTTCTCATCCTGTACTGTAAGTCATCCATGACCCACGGTTCTGGGTAACTTTCCCAAAATCTACCCCTTTTCTTAGACCTCTCCAAGTCCTTTTCCTTCACCCTTCTTGCTTCCCCTGCAACCCTTCAGCCTGAAGAAGGAGTCACTGGGTCCAAACGCTTGCCTATCACAACAGTCTTTTATGTGTGTGCTCTGCCACTGCTTGGTGAGTAGATTTTTTATCTATCCAATTAAATAATTTTATAAAGAGTATCTGTGTGTGATGTTTTTATTGGTATACAACTTGTTATAAACAAAACGTATTTCTACCCCACAATATGACTGGGCCACAATGAAAGCAGCCACATCATTGTCAAATTCACTGAAACTACTGCATAGCAGTTTACTTGGGTATGGCTGCTGTTTTGGTCTTCAGTTTGGTTTAAGCACTGCGTCAATACCTTCTCTTCATAGCACTCGGAGGTCGCGATCTGCAACTGTTTTTACAAATGGCAAGAGAACTTTACCTCTAGTTGCTTGCTTTTCAGTGAAAGATGCAAATATTTTAGAATGTAGTGCCTTATGTATATCTGTTAGAATAGCCACAAACTGTTTGTTGTAGCAATTTTTATGCATCTGGTACAGTGTACTATCACAAGATACCAGGTACATCTACAGATGGTAATATATATTCCCAAAAGCTTTGTAAAACCACTAAGTGATTGGCAAGTATGCTTCCCAAGATTCACAAAAGACATAATTGAGTAATACCGTATTTACTCGGATCTAAGCTGCACTTTTTTCCGGTTTTGTAATCCAAAACACCGCCTGCGGCTTAGAATCAAGTGCAAAGTAAGCGGCAGTTCTGAAAAATGTTGGTAGGTGCTGCCACAACTAACTTCTGCCATTGAATATATGTAGCACTACACAGGCATGCTTTGCAGGCACAAAGATAAATACTGGCGCCAAAACCTCTGCGTCAGTAAACAAATGAAAAGAAAACGGGGGTGGGGGGTGGAAGATGAGCTTTTTTCTCTGCCCCAAGTTTCGACCACTGCATTTTCATACTTTATCCAACGAAGTAAATACAAATTCCGTATTCTTCATCTCCGAATGTTGCAGCCTTTCAATGTACTACGAAAATCCAACTGGAAGAGTGTTTGGGATGTTTGTCAATATGGCCAAGTCTATGTTCTGAATTTTTGTCCCACCTGTGACAAGATATGGTTGTTAATAGCAATTTTTATGAATTGTGAATCACATGCAGTATTCTCTTCACCATAAGAATAATTCGAATGTAAACATTTTGCCATGTATTCCTACGTGTTTCCTGCTATCTCATTTAAATCCTGTCTTCCTAATAAACTACAAAACTAGAGAGAGACAACAGCAAACGCGGAAGAATATATATATCATGTCATGTTTATATTCGTATTATTCCTATGCTGAATAGTGATACAGTCAGAAATGAAGCACAGCAACTGACTAGATTTTTAAACCTAAGATGGCTCTAATTTCTGTGCAGAATGTAATGCACTAAAGAGGCGTCTGCAAAAATTTTCAAACGGAGAAAATTTTTCGCTAAACTTTTGTTTGGAACATCTATCATATGCAGTCTATTATATGGTTCTTGTTGATCATTATCAAAGAAAGCGGCAGTGTAAGTAACAACAAATAGTGGTCTCTTGCCATTGTTTCGCTGATGAGACGATTCCTCTCTCTTTCTTTTTAAAAATTGTAAGCGGTGGTAGCGTGCGCAAAAGCAAGCCATCCCATGAGCGGCGACAGGCCGTAAACACGCATAATCAGAATGTGACAAACAATGCATGGCACAGTACGATAATGCATTTTGAGCTTAGAGTGACGGAAACACCTATAACAAAGAGAACGGCACTTATCAGATCAAAGAAAAGTAAGCAATCAATTCCAACCAGACGAAGCATATGAGAAAGGCTCTCTAGTATAAATACGGATGGAGAGCCTGACGCATAGCAATGACTACGTGGTAAAGCTTAACTGCTAAGTTTACCACACGCACCAAACTACTGTAGCTGTATCGTCATTCATTCGACCTAAATTGTCTCATATTACAATGGACCAACTTTGTTTCGGTTTGGAGATGTGGTCTAAAACGTTTCTCCCCCTTGAATTTCGAGTCACAAATTTCAAGTGCGGCTTAGATTCAAGAAAATTTTTTTTTTCCTTGATTTCGAGTCTCATTTATCAGGTGCGGCTTACATTCGAGTGCAGCTTAGATTCGGGTAAATACAGTAAGTGTACTTCCCAAACCATTTTGAGAAACTATTTTGATGGAAAGCATATTTTCCAAGAGCGATTAAAACACTGCTATTTGGTGGGCTGTATACTTCTCACAGCCCTAAAAGCTATATTTCATAACAAAAAGGAAGTAAACTGGTGCAGCGGACTATCACTGGATGCCAGGAGCATGCAGAAGTGGTTCAATGTATTCCCATAAATGCAGTAAAGAAACACAGCTATTGCTAAGTATATCTCTTATGACCAGTAAAAGCCTTAAGTGCCTCTTTGCAGCAGGTCGACAGACTGTACAGCCCACGTGAGTCACACTGTCCCATTAACGAATGGAGACACAGTGCACTCTGCTAAAGTAAATGAGAGTGCAGGTTTGCTTTCACCTACATTACACAGTCAGTTGTACTTAGTGATTTCTGGTAGACAAAAGAATATTGAGAAAGGAGAAATGAAGGAAGATAAGTGTTTAATGTCCCATAAACATTGAGGTCTTTAGTGTCTGAGCACAAACTCTGATTGTTTCAAGGATGGGAAGGCTATTTATAGTGCCCTGTCAGAGAAACCATCTCGGCATTTGCCTATACTGATTTAGAGAAAGCTCAGAAAACCCAAGTCTGGGTGGACTAGATGGAGCTGTAGAGAGCAAAAACTGTAGAGGAAAACAGAGATTGGAATACATCCAGCAGATAATTGAGGCTGTAGGTTGAAAGGGCTACTCTGAGATGAACAGGTTGCCTCAGGAGAGTAATGCATGGACTTTAACTGTTAGTCGCCCTGAATGTGAGTCCAGTGAGCTCACCACTGTGCCACCTCGCTCGATATATTGTGAGAGAAGTTCCTGATTTAACCATTTCACAGTATGTGGGAAGTGTACTTACCATCAACTGTATTTCTTTACTGTATTCCTGAGAACACATCATACGAGCTCTGTATGCACGTGGCACCTGATGTTAGTTTGCTGCACCAGCTGAACTTTCTGTCTGTTATGAAATGTAGCTTTTAATTGTCATTAAATGTCACTTGTTCCTTTCAGAAGCAGTTGCAACTATATGTGCCACCAAATAATGTTGTTTTGAAGGCCACTGGGAAGTATGCTTACTACCAAAGTAATTTTTCCATGATACAAGGGGAATATACTTACCACAAAATTAATTTCTTTTTTTGGACTGCAGAAAGGATACTTACCACCAACTGACCATACTTACCACTAATTTAGTTGTTTTACTATGCTCTTGGGAAAATGTTTTACCTCCTCTGGATGTGGTTCACTTTTTGTGATAATATGCTAAACAACTGGTGTCTGTTTGTCATGACATCAGTGCTGTTGTCACTTGTTACAACAGAACACATTGTTTCATTCTGCAATATATGCTATTGTGACTTGTCTCAGCTCGTTTCTTTATGTAGTGTTAAATGAAGTTTCTAGGATTGTAAAATAGATAGTCAAATAAAAACAGAAAATTCCTTTTTTCACATCTAGTAGTAACTCATAACAGCTTACTAAAGACAGTAGCTTTTTGCTCCTAAACCACAAAAATAAAATAATCAAAAATTAAATGTAGTTGACACTTCTAAAATGATACCAAAACAATTAACTTTACAGGGCTGCTACAAAAAATGTGCCCACAAATGGGTTAAAAACAAAGTATGCAAGCTGTGGGGGCAGTGTGAAACTTTTTTAAGCACTGTATTTGAAAAATATTATTCATTTTGTTCCACTTCCAGAACGTTAGGTTTTGTGGATTTTTGCCTGTACATTAATGGGTGTGTATGCGTTCAGTGGAGGCAAGTGTGTCGTGTATGATTTTTCTCAGTAAATATGTCCTACTGACGTTGCAGTATATCTCCAATGTTCTGGATGCATCAAATGAAGTTTAAAAGACAGCTAACTGCTACTGCTGGTATGCCTCTTCATGTAAATGTCAGAGTTACTATTATTATTCAATACAGAAAGGAAGATTACCAGCTTAGCAATTTGCTGAAAATGAGTTCATTAAAGGGAGTATTACAATTAACATCCTGTTAACGACAAATTAATTAGAGATGCGAAGCAGCCCCAGATTGGGGAAGGAAATTGGACGGATAGCTGACTCCATAAAAATTAATACATTTCATACTGTGCTCGAGCACAGGCAATAAAAAACAGTGAGCAAACATGATGTGTGTACTTGTTGCCTCAGGGTCTCCTGCGAAACTGAGGTGCTTGAGTAAACTACATCACACTGCTTTGTTGTGTGCTTGTTGTCAAGCCAGTTTATGAAGTCCACATCCCTCTTCATTTTTATATAACTTTGTTTTGAATGCACTGTACAAGAATACTGAATACCTTGAAAATTATCGAGTTCAGCCATTCATTCACATGTAATATTCCAACAGCTCCAACACCGATGAGAGCCTTCAGGGGCATAAAACGAGTAAGTGAGAAGTGCCACTGAACTACTAACAACCATTTTCATCTACTACTAATCTGCTCACATTAATCATTATTCAAGGGGATCAGTTCTACATCATTTTATTTTTATAAATATACAGAGAAGCAACTACTTAAAAAAAGCCAATGCTCTGCTACTTAAACTGCTCTGCCACTATTTTGATTTAATACTTCATGCTAAATGGGCATTTAATTTTACACAGGACACTGTCATCTAAACTTATTCTGATAAATTCATATACTTCCTTCCTGTGCAATGCCCTTTATGCTGTCAACGCCACGTTGGGACCGGTACAGTAGTTTCTGTTCCGTGGAGAACCAACCGTACCTGCACATAGGCTATTATTATGATGGAATCACCACTTCAAAAGGCATTCCAAAGCTGCTGCCAGCTTCCCTCTGTGGAGTAAACCATCTACCATTCCTGTCTGCTCCTAGAGAATATGTTGCATTGCTAAATATGGTCTTCTGTTAGAAAGTGTTTGTGCGTTGTGTATCTGAGGTGGGACAGGTAGGTAAATTCACATATCCAGGTAAATTATTGGTGGACTGGCTAATAAAACATTTTTTGCTTTAATTTTGAATATTTGGGGATTTCCAGATTGCTCCTAATGTTGGCTGGCAGATGTTAAAAGGGTGCTGCACCTGAATATAAAACAGTTTTCTTAATCCTAAGCTTCAATGCATATTCTCTATGGAAATTATTTATATTGTGATTGTTATGGTTGCAAGCTTTGCAATTAATGCTAAATTCTCTCTTGTCCATTTGAGCAGCTCAGAGGTTAGCATATCTTGCTGCTATGTGGAGGACCCAGGTCCAATTCGTGGTAATGCCTTTTTTTTAAAGGGCGAAGCTACTCCACACCCACACTGACATAGTGACCATCACCAAAGTTCTACCATCACCTCCGTTTGCTTCGTTACAATTGAGAAGTGCACAGGATGTGGGGTCATGATGTTGTCCGTAGGATTACCCACTAATACAGGCACTTTGAGGCGATAGAAGTGGTCGAGAAGTGAGCAGAAGGTAGCAGTTTTAAGGGCAGAGGGAGAAAAGTGCTGAGGCAAGCACCAAAACTTCTGCAATAGTCTGGACAGATAGTAAGAGCAGTAGCAGTTTCTTTCTGTCTGCAAGGGTGAGGTTATCGTTAGTTTTGGGTATCGTGCGATGCTCGATACCATTGTCGCAGCTTAAAACACTCTTTACGAGTGTCAGTCCTATTGAGGAGGGGTACTCCTGGGCTGTGCTCCTGAGTGTCTCCTGGGCCACCTGCAGCATCTGTACTTGTAACATGCCAAGGTCGTTATACGAGTGGTCAATTGGCCATAAAGAGGTTTGGTTGGATATGTTTATGTTTAGTGTGCAATACTGCTTTCCCGTATTGACAGTTGGTCAGCTAGATATTTGCAGCTGGCAATGCCATTTAGTTTTGCTGTAATGCAGGGATTCACCAGTGTTTATTTTGTCTGTGAGCTTGTGCTGTCCACAAGTGATTAATTGTCCCTAGATAGAAGTGTTTTTCAGCAGTTGTGTTTTCATCCGTGGTTGTGGTCATAGTTTCCCAGGTTAAGAATGAAGTGATTGTCAGAGTGTCTCAAGTTCCTGTACAGTCATGTGGTGAGTTTTTTGAATATCTGTGTGTGAGTCTCAAGGCAGTATTCTCTGTGAAGGTCGACAGTGTGTGTGGACTGTGGTGCACTTTGTTCTGTATCACCTGTAGGCGGCACAGCCGGTCAGAGCCACGTAACCCCAGACTGCAGCTGCATGCATCATCATGGGTCTAATCAGTATCATGTACACGGACCTCGATACAATCCTATTCAGTGTGCTTTACCTGTTGAGCTTAGAGTAACACTGTTTGAGCCTTGCATTTGCTTAGTTGGCCTGTCACTGAAGTATTTGACTTTCACACTGAAACGTATTGGGCGTGTGTGTAGTGTTATTTGTCTGCAGTCTTAATGTGGGGTCCTGCCCACTAATCTCGTATAGGGTGCCTAAAGGATGCTGCATTCTCAAAATGCTATACAACAATTCAAGCAAACAACATTAATAGTTTTTATTACAAATAAGAAGCTTGACAATGCTTAACCTGGAATTTACAATGGTGTCGCAAGCAATAGGCGACATGCAGTATAAATCCGAGTCCTTTGCTATATACAATGTTCGTGCAAGTTTGACACACAGCTTGTGGATCACTAATAACTGTTATTGTAGCATTCTGCGCTAGGCCTGTCCGTATACTGTCCTAATCCTGTCCAAATACTGAGTGGCCGAGGCTGGCAGGAGCGGCACTTATATTCTCTTTGTCTAGGGGCCTGCTCCCGTCGTGGTGTTTTTTTTTTTTTTTTTTTTTTTTTTTTTTTGTGGTTTTAGGGCGCACAACTTCAATGGTCATTAGCGCCCTGACTACTCTAAGAATGCACCGCGAGGCACAAGTTCACCACAACAACTAAAAGGGAAAACACGATAAAAGACAGACTGACAGGCATAGGATTAAAAAACAGCATCATCAAATGTCCTTAGCGAGGTGTGTCAAATTGATAAAACGAAGAACACGAGCAGCTGCTCGTGGGTCATCCGCTAAAATGGCATCGAAAGTATTTGGCAGGTTAAGATCGAGGCGCAGTGTGTTAAGATCTGGACAGGACATTAAAATGTGTGTAACCGTCAGCAAGTGCCCACATGGGCAGAATGGCGCCGGCGCAGCCGTCAGCAGATGGCAATGGCTGAACCGGCAGTGTCCAATTCTTAACCGGGCTAAAACGACCTCCTCCCGCCGAGAAGGGCGTGAGGAGGACGTCCAAGCCACGGGAAGAGGTTTTAAGGCCCGAAGCTTGTCGTCGGTAAGTGCAGCCAAATCGGTATGCCACAGAGATAAGATGCGCCGACAAATCACCCTGCTAAAATCGGACGAAGGGACGCAACAAGAAGCTGTCCGAGGCTGGAGGACCGCAGCCTTGGCCGCGGCATCTGCAGCTTCGTACCCAGGGATACCGACATGGCCAGGAACCCACATAAAGCTAACTGGAGAACCGACGTCCACCAGCTGCTGAAGAGAGCGTTGGATCCGGTGTACGAAGGGGTGAACCGGGTACGGATCACTGAGGCTCTGGATGGCGCTCAGGGAATCTGAGCAGATGACATAAGCAGAATGTCGGTGGCGGCAGATGTAAAGAACAGCCTGGTAGAGGGCAAAGAGCTCAGCTGTGAAGACCGAACAATGGCCATGGAGCCGGTATTTGAAACTTTGTGCCTCGACAATAAAGGAACACCCGACCCCGTCATTGGTCTTAGAGCCATCTGTATAAATGAAAGTCATGTCGATGAACTTCGAACGAAGTTCCAAAAAACGGGAGTGGTAGACCGAACCGGGGGTGACCTCTTTTGGGAGCGAGCTGAGGTCAAGGTGAACGCGGACCTGAGCCTGGAGCCAAGGTGGCGTGCGGCTCTCGCCCACTCGAAAGGTTGCAGGGAGTGAAAAATTAAGGTGTTGAAGGAGGCGACGAAAGCGAACTCCAGGGGGTAGCAGGGCAGAGACATACAACCCGTATTGACGGTCAAGAGAGTCGTCAAAAAAGGAACGATAAGACGGATGGTCGGGCATTGACAGTAGCCGACAGGCATACCGACAAAGCAGTATATCGCGCCGGTAGGTGAGTGGCAATTCGCCAGCGTCAGCATGAAGACTCTCTACGGGACTGGTATAAAATGCTCCGATCGCAAGTCATAAACCCCGATGTTGTATGGAGTTGAGGCGGCGTAAGATGGATGGCCGTGCAGAGGAGTATACGAAGCTCCCATAATCCAGCTTGGAGCGGACGATCGACCGATATAGACGAAGTAGGACGGTTCGATCCGCTCCCCACGACAGACCACTGAGAACACGGAGGACATTTAAAGAACGGGTACAACGGGCGGCCAAATATGACACATGTGGAGACCAGCTAAGTTTCCTGTCAAATGTAAGGCCTAAAAATTTGGTTGTCTCCACGATTGGGAGAGCAACGGGACCGAGCCGTAAGGACGGTGGGAGAAACTCTTTGTAGCGCCAGAAGTTAATACAGACCGTCTTCTCGGCAGAAAAACGGAAGCCATTGGCGACACTCCAGGAGTAAAGACGGTCAAGAGAACGCTGAAGACAGCACTCCAGGACACGTGTACACTGCGCGCTGCAATAGATGGTAAAATCGTCCACGAAAAGGGAGCCTGATACATCAGCTGGGAGGCAATCCATTATTGGATTGATCGCGATGGCGAAGAGAGCGACGCTCAAAACTGAGCCCTGTGGCACCCCATTCTCCTGGCGAAAGGTGTCGGACAGGACAGAACCCACACGTACCCTGAACTGTCGATCCATTAAAAAGGAACGAATAAAAAGAGGGAGGTGACCGCGAAGGCCCCATGTATGCATGGTGCGGAGAATGCCCGCCTTCCAACAGGTGTCGTAAGCCTTCTCCAAATCAAAGAACACAGCCGCGGTCGGGCGCTTCCGCAAGAAGTTATTCATAATGAAGGTCGACAAGGTAACCAGATGGTCAACAGCAGAGCGGCGCCTACGAAATCCACATTGTACATTGGTAAGTAGGCGTCGAGACTCGAGCAGCCAAACCAATCGAGAGTTAACCATTCGCTCCATCACTTTACAGACACAGCTGGTAAGCGAGATAGGTCGATAACTGGAAGGCAAGTGCTTGTCCTTCCCCGGCTTAGGAATCGGGACAACAATAGACTCGCGCCAGCATGCGGGAACATGTCCCTCAATCCAGATGCGATTGTATGTACGAAGAAGAAAACCTTTACCCGCAGGAGAAAGGTTCTTCAGCATCTGAATATGAATAGAATCTGGCCCTGGAGCAGAGGACCGTGATCGGCCAAGTGCGTTTTCGAGTTCCCGCATGGTGAATGGGGCATTATAACTTTCACAATTCGAGGAGCGGAAGTTAGGTGGCCTAGCCTCCTCTGCCTGTTTGCGGGGGAGGAAGGCAGGGTGGTAATGAGCGGAGCTCGAAACCTCTGCGAAAAAGCGGCCGAAGGCATTGGAGACAGCCTCAGGGGCCACAAGGACGTCATTCGCGACCTTCAAGCCAGAAACTGGTGAGTGGACCTTAGTGCCAGATAGCCGGCGCAGGCTACCCCAGACAACAGAAGAAGGAGTAAAACTGTTGAAGGTGCTTGTGAAAGCAGCCCAGCTGGCTTTCTTGCTTTCTTTGATAATACGACGACACTGAGCACGTAATCGTTTATAATTGATACAATTCGCCACTGTAGGGTGGCGTTTAAATGTGCGTAAAGCACGTCGACGAGCACGTAAAGCGTCTCTACATGCTGCGGTCCACCAGGGGACCGGTACGCGACGTGGAGAAGAAGGAGGGTGAGGGATGGAATATTCAGCAGCAGCGAGAATGACTTCCGTGAGGTGTGCGACCTGACGATCACAGCTTGTAAAGGTTTGATCCTGAAAGGTCGCCCTGGAAGAGAAGAGCCCCCAGTCTGCCTTGGAGATGGTCCAATTAGAGAAGCACGGAGAGGGGGTATGCTGCAGGAGATGGATAACACACAGGAAGTGGTCGCTCGAATATGTATCAGAAAGTGCATACCACTCAAACCGGCGTGCAAGTTGGGGAGTACATATAGAGAGGTCTAAATGGGAATAGGTGTGAGATGTGTCCGAAAGAAAAGTAGGGGCGCCAGTATTGAGGCAGACAAGATCGAGCTGGTTGAAAAGGTCTGCTAACAAGGAGCCCCTCGGGCACGATGCTGGAGAGCCCCAAAGGGGATGGTGGGCATTAAAGTCTCCAGTTAACAAAAATGGTGCAGGTAGCTGAGCAATAAGTTGCATCACGTCTGCCCTGGTAACGGCAGATGACGATGGAGTGTAAACGGTACAAAAGGAAAACGTCCGCCGTCGTGGTGTGGTCCTTGCCAGTGGGCTATTGGCTGACGGTGTGTTCACTGCCTTCTTTGCTCTTGTGATCTTAATTTTCATTCCAGAGCTTGTGGGTATGCCAGAACACGTAATGTTTGTGCAGTTGTTATGGTTGTCAGTGAACAGAACTGCTTCACACTTGTCAGCATTTGCTTTAACACACTGTCGTTCCAGCTAGGCAGTTTTGTTTGCCGTTGCGAACTATGCCTGATGGTTTCCAGTCTTGCACTAGGATGGTAGTGTCATCTGCGTAGATGGTTGCCATTGTGTTTTGTTCAGTTGGAAAGTCATTGACGTAGAGATTAAACAAGAGGGGCCCTTGGATGCTGCCTTGGGTAACTCCCACTTGTATACTGTGTTGTGTTGACAGTTTGCCCTGAACGTCGGTGTTGAAGCTTCTGTGGGTGAGATATGAGTGTGTAAGATGTATGAGCTCGTCGGAGAGACTAGCAGTGCAGAGTTTGCGAATGAGACGATTGTGCCGTAGATGACTGAAGACCAGGAACAGCGCTCCTGTAGCTTTGTTGGTGTTGGGGGTGTGTGTAATATGTTCTACTACACGGAGGAGTTGTTGTGTTGTGGAGTGGTGATTGCTGAATTCAAATTGCTCCAGTCTCAGCGAGTCATTGGTGATGCAGTGCATAGTAAGATGTCTGAGAATCATCTTCTCAACAATCTTATTCAGGGAGCTCAGCAAGCTAACGGCTCTGTAATTTTGTGGTAGAGAGTGGTATTTCCCTGGCTTCCTGAACATCAGGACAGGGAAGTGTTGATGTTGTAGAATGGTATTCGTCATATGTGTGAGATGCTCTATAGCTTTATTCGTGAACTCCTGGGTGACACGGTTTTGAAAGTGATTGGGACCAGGAGCTTTTCTAGCTGTTTTGTGCTTAATAACCTGTGTAATTTCATGTGTAGCAGTATGTATTGTTACATTGCACTTGGGCTGGGTTACAAGCCATGTAACCTCCTGGTCCATTTCAAGTCGCAGTGCTGGATTGGAAGGAGCCAGATTCAGTGTGAATGATGTTGCTAGTGTTCTGGTCATCGGCTCATGCTTCTCCTCCATGGAGTATGCTGGTCTGTAAGGTATTTGTAAGCTTGGTGTGTAGTATTTCTTCTTCGTGGAGTGGACAGCTATTTGCCACACTCCAGGTCATGTGGTGTGCAGCCCTGCGAGTGTATTGTCCCAGTTTGTGGTTTTAAAAGTTTTAATTTAGCCTGTATGATCCCCTGGAGCCTGCTAATATGCTGTTTGTACAGTCAGTATCTCCCGAGATGATCTCTCATTGACATCGGCCCCTGTATTTCTGGGAGCAGGGCCATTGAGCATTCTTGTGGTATAAGTACTGTAATGGTAAATGCTATTGCATCCTGAACTGCGGTGGTAAGGGCTTCGACAGCTTCAACAAGTTTCCTGCTTTGTGTAATTTTGGGAATTTGTGGGATACGACTTTTCAAGCATTTCCTTGAACAATGCCCAATTCACACGCTTGTTGGTCAGTATCCTGTGAGATTCATCATACTGGTGTGTTTCTTCCGAGTAAAGTATTACAGGTGTTTGGTGAGGCCAAATCATGTATAATTTCAATGTTGATTGTGACTATAATGCCTATCACATCTAGTCTCTGTTCCCTGTTTTAAGTGTCACCTCAGCTGGCACTAGTGTAATGTAGTTTGGGCGCAGTGCATGTTCGCATAGTTTTTTTGCTATTGGTGTTTGATCTTTGTTAGTTCCAAGCAGAGTGTTTAGCATTAAGATCACCAGTGGCTATTGGTCACTATGCAATGTTGAGTATTGTGCTGATATCGCTTGTTATGATGTTACCACATCAATTGTATATCGATATCAATGTAGTGTTCACTCAGTTGACTTGACCCTAACAGCTGTGGCTTCTAGTCTTTCAGGTTCAGGGATCTTAATATTTGTGTATTCTTTGTCTCAATATATGATGATTGCTGTTCCACCCACAGTTGTGCCTTCAGGTGGTCAGTACAGTAGATGTAATATCTTGGGAAGAGTAGTTGTTTGTGTGACTGGAGCTCAGCTTCGTTCATGAGAGCAATCCAGATTCCCTTCTCCTCCATAAATGCAGCTAGCTCTGCCCTTTTGTTGCCAATCCCATCTGCATTCCAGAATAGCATCTGGGTCAAAGTATTGTTGTTTGTGTTTTGTGGTGTATTATCTATGGAAGAGTGTGGGCAGTGTGGTGATAGCAGTTTGTATAGCAGCCATGCACTGGCTGGGTGTAGCCGTCATGAGTTTGTGCATGTGTTACGATGAAGAGCCTCAAGAGGATCTTAAGCCACGTGAGTGGGGAATAGTGTCTCCACTATGCCTCTGATTGTGGTGAGAATGTTTGTTATGTCAGCCAAAGTGTTGGCGGTGGTGTTGGTGGCTGGTGGTCCTTATGTTGGTGTACTGGATGGGCTGGCTTGTGTGTTATTCATGGTTCGTATTTCATCTGGGGTCACCTGTGTTATTGCTGTGGTGAGGGGGGCAAGAGTGTGAGTTACAGTTACATTGTTCCTTTGAATGTGTTCCTATGTTTGTCTGGTCTGTTGTTGGTGTATTTGTTGTGGTGTGATAGTGTCCCCTCTTTTGTTTTTTGGGTACCTCCGTTTCATTTCGTGTGTTTGTGGTTGCCCTAGTTTGGGTGTGTCTTCTGTGATATCACGAGTGTCACAATCTGGCCCAGACAGAGTTGACTTGGTGTTGTCTGGGACCGGCAGTGTTGTCAGTATAGGGGCAGTTTCTAGCATTGCATGTGTGGGTTGTGGTTCTGTTGTTGTGGGAGTGTGCCATGAGTTTGTGGAGCTCTGTGCATCCTCAGTTCATCCACTTCCACTGACAATGCCAGTAAAAGAGATTCCACACCTTACTGGTTGGGGGGTGGGGAGTGTCTTGGAGCTGTTCTGGTTACCACTTGTCTGTCTTTGGCACTTTTGCACCTTAGAGCTTCTTTGTATGCTGCACACCATCTGTAGTTTGCACATGGACCCCTCCACATTTGATAGTTGTACCAAGTTTAAAGTGTCGTGCTACACGGTTACCAGTGCATTTGCGGCACCGTGTGCAAGATCACATCGGGTGCCGCATGGCCAAACTGCTGGCAGTGGTGGCACTGTTGGGGGACACACGGAGGTGTGTATATTTCTACTACAACCATGTGAAGCAGGAGCATCTGCGTCAGAAAGTTGCAGGAGTAAGCTGCGTTGTCCAACTCCACTAAATAGTTTGGCTGCAATCTGTGTGTCACGAATCCCAGAATTCATCTCATGCTCTCACAGTCCCAGCTGAGAGCTGTGATTATACCATGAAGAATGTCATTGAGGGTTGTTTTGTCAACTCCTTTCACGATGTACATTCGAGTTTTTTCCCCTTGGGTGCTATATTTATGATACTCAATTCCCCCAGCTTTGACGAATTTCAGGAGATTTGTGCAATCTGTTTTGTTGCATACATACCGTGATACATGGTCCCTTGTGAGTTTTGTGTTTGGTATATGGTGGGGAGTGACGTTCTACAAATGTATTGTTTAGCTTGCCGAGGCAAGTGTAATTGTGTACTTTGACCAGTGGGAAGCCAGTCGGTGTAGTGTTCTGTGTAGCGGCTGGGGTAGTGTTGTGTAGTTGAGGTGCTGCAGAATTGTTTGTATGGTCCCTCATATTACCGATGCTCGGAACTGGTGTTGGTAAAAGCACGCTGCATTTGCCGTGTGAGTCAGTAGGCTCAGTTGTTCGTGTATGTTGCTGCTGATTGCATTTTGGACCCACCAGCTTCCAAGGTCCATCTTTGTTCCACGGAGCTCTCACTTCCAGCTCGAGGACTACTGCGGTGATATTGAGGGCCTCTCTAGTATATTCACTGGTGGTGTGACTGGTGTTGGTGTTGCTGTTGCTGTTGTGTTGCTTCCACCCGTCAGTTGGACAATGAGCTCATGCTGTCTCCGAGCCATTGCTTCTTGATTTGTGGCAGCAAAGTCCGGATTTAGCTGGTTCATCACTTACTGATAGGTGGCAAAGCAAGACAGAAACGTCGAAGGGAACAGATGGCACTCCTGCCTCTTGTGCTGCAGTCTTGCTACGGGTCGTCGGGTGGGATCTGCTTGGTGGATCTGCCGTCTCCCAGACATAAGGATACTTTTAAGGATAGAATGTGGATATGAGACAATTTTACTTTTTCGTCTGAAAAGACAATTTTACTTTTTTAGTGTACATAAAGAAGAGGGGAGTCCTTATGACTCACTTGTGCAAGATGCAATGCACACTGCAAGAGAGCACGGGTGGAAGACAGCAGCCTGTACTGGACAGTGTTGTCCAATGTGAACGTGACCCGGACACTGAAATACCCTATTAAAGAATGGGAGAGTCACACTGGGGAAGCTCCAACCACATTTGTAGGAACTTTGAACCAGAACTCTTGGCCACCTAGCACTGTCAAGTGTGTAGCAGTGTGTGCTTGTTAGTGACACTCCAAAGAGTGTCCTGTGGCATCTACGCCAGTTTTAGCGTATGTGTAACACAAATTTCCTCTCGCTCGCAGCTACTGCAGGTACAGGGGGAAGGCAGCTGCTCAGCTGCGACTCACCCGTAGTACTGCCTGTGGTTTTCCTTGGTGGGAGGACTGGAACGAGGTGCACCAAGCCTTGTGATGCCTATTGAGGAACTGTTGGACTGAGGCGTAGTGACTCTGAGGTCAAGAAAGCTGGCAGTGACCAGAACAGGGTGTGGTAACCCCCCCCCCCCCCCCCCCCCCGCCTTCTGCTTTCTGTGATGCCATTGCAGAGGATTACACTGTGGTTGGTCATCTGGTTTTGATGTGGGCCAGAACATGAAGCTTTCCTTTGCTTTTTTTTTTTGCTAAATTGACTCTTACTTCTGGACACAAACACCTATACAGAGCAAATGTATTGGCATCCAGGGTTTGGTTATTTTGGGGGGGGAGTGACGATTTGTTATTGTTTCCACCCTCCCTCGCCCAGCTTCCCTCAAAAATGCAACTCGCTAGCAACCTCGCTGTTAGCATACGACAGACATCTACAATTTTAATAACAATAATAAACACACAAAAATATATTAAATTATTCAATATAATAGTAACAATACAAATAGGTGGATCAAAGATGGAAGAAAACATAGAACAAACAAAAGAACTTCAGAAAGTGTACAAACTGACATGGACACACTATAATAAAAGAAACATTTCAGTACAAGGCAAACACATGCACTACAATACAGTTATAGTATCAGAAGCACTCTTCGCATCAGAAATGACCACAATCTGAGGACCAGGCACCACAAAGCAGAAAGAATACAATGCAAAATCCTCAGAAAATTTTTAGGAGCAGTGCACAGAGATGGTATATGAATGAAGAGATCAACCAGAGAATTATATGAACACAGAGGCAGACTCAGTCACAATCAGAAAACACCGACTGACATTCTGTGGACACATACACACAATGAATAGCGACAGATTCACAAAGGGATTTAGGATGTAGTAAATGCCTTAATCAAAAAAACCAGTTGGTTTCAAGAAATAGAAGAAGGCTACAAACAAGCAGGAATCAGAATGGAAATGATGAATGAAAGAGACAAATTCAGAAACAAAATTATGAACATAAAACTTGAAGTAAAGGAAAGGAAGAAAACAGAGAAAATATGTACATATCAAAGGAAACAAGAACACAGTCAAAGAATGAAAAGATTTTGGGAAGAGAAAAGGGAGGAGGAAAGAAGGAAAAAGCTGAACAATCACGTAACAACCAAGTTGAACTCTGTCAAAGTGTGTGCTCACCATCATTATTTCAATAAACATTATGACTGAACAGAGGTCTGCAAACACATGTGAATGAGGGGAATACTGTTTCTATCAGTGATTTCCAACTGTGTTCGGGAAGTCATTCTTTCTGTTGTTGTTGTATCGGATCTGTTGTTGACAGCTGGTATGTTCAACCCAGTGGTGTGCAGCTTTACCCAGCTGGAATGTTGTCAATCAGACCAAAAGCATGTCCTTGTGGGCAGACCCTAGCACGAGCAACTGAAAAGTGTCCTTTATTACATGTAGCTTGTCATTGCTGGAAGAACTTGGCATTTTTGACACACTTCTGTTTCCACGCTACCTCCTTCTCCAAAAGTTATGTGTGCATTTGGAAATTGGTGAAGTAAAAAATATAAAGACATCGTGTCATTCTGTCACATCTGTCTGTAGTGTGCATTTTGCAGTGCGTGTACGATACAAGGCATTTAGGTATGGTGAGGTTACTTAGCCATTAGTGTTCACAATGGCTGGCATAAAGGAAACATGACAAGTATTACATTAGAAAGCAACAGCGATAGCTTTCCGACTGCATAAATTCTACTAGGCAGAGTCAGAAGCAGACACAGTGGCCTGTGCCAGATACGAGGGTTGGAAGTGGCTGAAATGTGAGTTGTGGGACAGAGAGAAAGAGAGAGAGAGAGAGAGAGAGAGAGAGAGAGAGAGAGAGAGAGAACACACAGACAGCACCATAAAACATTCCCCATCTCTTTCTGCACAGAATGCACCACACTGCTGCCTTCTTAAGGGCACCCCAGTATAATATGTTGTTTGGGAAGTGTTTGGTAGTTATCATCATTGCTATGACCTCCACTTGTATCCACTCCTGCAAGATTGTGAAATCTACAGCCACTGAGGAGATTTATGTGAGATGTTCCTATCAACTTTATGTAATATTCATATTGCACACTTCTGCAGACAAAACAGATTTTCGACCTTAGCTTAGGAAAGAAAAGAATCATCACAGATCATTAAGGTTCAAAGAACTTGTCTTGAACACTGTAAGGGATCCGTGATCCCACAAACATAGATGCTAGTATCCGACGCCCAGGTCGATAGCGGACAGGAGTCGATTGTCGAGCGCTGCAGTAGGCAGTGAGACTAGTGCTGAGTGCGCAGTAGTATGGTAGAGTGTCGAATGAGAAGTAGAGTGGGAAAGACGGGCAAGAATGGTGGTCGAGTGAGTTGTAAACGGTAAAATTCACTGGAGTATGACGAGTGAGCACGTCCCCCTGATCGTCGTGGGGTTGACTCTCACTAATGCCGATTCGCGAGTGATAAGAAACAGAAAGTGACAAGTGCCGAATTACGTGTTTCACGTCAACCGCGTCGGCCAGCAACAACCATGGATTGCAGTGAGGATTGTTGTGAATGTTAACCATCAGCATTGCGTGTGACAAAGTACTGAAAATCAGCAATCAGTAAAAAGAGATAACCGCAATTAGACGTGTAAGGCAAAGGTAGCAACTGCCTCAGAATTTGTGTGTTAGTAGGAAATATATATCAGTTGTACATTGCAACCTTTGTGATACTTAATAATAGACAAACTTTCAATCATTAGCTATTCTGTCTCAGAACAGCCGCATTCGCAGAACAACCAATAGCCTTTCATCCATTAAGCACACGGTCATATATCATAATAATTAACTGTTTGGTGGCTTCGGTAAATTACCCAAAATCCAGTAAAGGAATTAATCGGGGGTGTTTCAACACAAATGCTTAAAAATTCTTTTGTAGTTAACCTATTTTCAGATTATGAAGAGTTCTTTGTTACAGCTTGTATTTTTGTTCCAGGTGGCACTGAACTTGATGGCTGTAGTGATGTCGTGAAGGCACAGAGTTGGAAGTTGTTAAACCTTCAGAAACAAGATTTTCAAAAGTACTTCTTCTCAGACACCAACATTTCGCCCCTGTTTGTGTTGGATACACAGATGTCTCAGTTGTTGTCACATAATTTGAGTGTAGTGACTGAATCTAGAAAACAGTTTCTTTTGCTTCCCTGTACCCCAAGCATTATGTGCAATGCAGGACTCCTAACAAGACAAACACACAGAGCACAGCCCTCTGTCTTCTCTTGCCATTTCTGCAGTTTGGGAGCACAGTCTGGAAGTCTGACTCATGTTGACCGGACCGGCAGGGCGAAAATGGTCGACATGGGTTCGAAGCTGGTGACAGAACGGACTGCTACAGCATGAGCAAAGGTTTTTGTGGGACCCGAACTGATGAAACTCGTACGAGAAAATGGCCTGAAGAAAGGTGACGTACTTAGCGTTGCTCGCCTGGCGGGAATTGTGGGGTCCAAGCAGACGTCCAGTTTTATCCCTCTGTGTCATAATATATCTTTCTCCTCTGTGGCTGTGGACATTGAACTGGACTCTGCTCTCAACTGTGTGATTATAACTGGCACGGCAAAGTGTAGAGGGCAGACGGGAGTGGAGATGGAAGCTCTCACTGCTGTATCGGTGTCTGCCTTAGCAGTGTACGATATGTGCAAAGCTGTGAGTCATGACATTGTGATATCTGAAATAATGCTTCTGACCAAAAGTGGGGGAACTAGAGGAGACTTCCACCGGACATGAGCATCTGTGTGGGTCAGTGAAATAAGTTAAGTATACCTGGTGTGACGTAGGCAAATTTCAAAGTCCGTTCGTAGTTATCATAAATTATATACACATCGAATTGGCCTGAATATAAGTTGCACCTTTAATTTCGAAAAAGAGAGAAACTTAATTAAAAATAATTTGTCAAGTTGCCCATTTACAAAAGCTTTTCAAAATGTGATTTACCCTTAACCACTTTTTTTTGTAGTACACTGTAGATAAATTACACACCAAAACAAAGCTTTCAGTTGCAGTTTTCATGTAAGACACTCTTAACTTCACTAACATTCATTGTTTTGTCACTGTCAGTATTTTTGTCACTCTCCTCCCAAAGTACAGTGGCGTCGCTACATCCCGGGCATTGCATGTGCAGCATTTCTTGAACCGTACCTTTAAAAAGCACATCTGTTAGATGAATAACTGTGAGTTTGAAATTTGCAACGTAACTGTATGGAATTCCAAAATTTTCTCTCAATGTTGTGCTTCATTGGTGAAGAATAAATTATATTCTTTAGTTAGAGAAAAACTGTGCCTGTCCCATTGTCTAAAATAGTGAAACTGTGAGAATGGTAATACAGAGGGGTCCAGAAAAATGTAGACTCTCTTTGATAGTCAATATTGATGGAACAAAATGGCATAGTGTCAAAATTCTTGCATGGGAGGAAGATCATTTTGTGTGTTCAAAGTGACACCTGTTAGCAGCCAAGCAACATCAATGTTGCTGAATTGTTGACTGAAGTACAGCTGTCAGTGTTGCCAGTGTGGTAGCTGCACAGAATGTCTTGATGGTTTCTCATATCTCATTCAGTGTAGCTGGGTTCTGTTGGTAAACTTTGTTTGTCGAGGTCCCCCATTGGTAGAAGTCGAGAATTGTAAGGTCCCGTGACCTTGGTGGGCACTTGACAGCTCCTCTTCGACTTATCCGTCGTCCAGGTAGATTTTCATCTAAGTAGAATCTGATATCTCTGTGGTGGTGAGGCGGAGTACAGTCTTGTAGGTAAAAATCTTTTGTTTCCAAACACCTCTTGGATGGCTAATAAAATCAATGTTTGCAGCATATGATACACCTCACCAGTTATGTACCTTCAAAGAAGAATGGGTCAGAGAAACAATACTATGACGGACCGCACCACACATTAACACCATGTGAAGTAACATGTTTGTCCATGTGAACATGAGGATTTTCAGCAGCCCAATACATGCAGCTATGACAGTTTACATTACCATTCAGGTTGAATTGTGCCTCATTAGGCCAGATAACCTTCCCTGCAAACCATCATCTTCGTGAAGCATGCCTTCAGACCACTCGTAGTGCTCCATCCTTCGATTCGGGTTGTCCTCATTCATAGTGTGAAATAATCTTGGAATGTACACTTTCCACTTTGCAGTCTTCAGAATTTATCATGCACTTGATCAGCTTACCCCACTTCCCCATACATCCTGCTTCATAGATTTTTGAGATGATCTAGAAAAATGTTGCAATACAGCAGTGCTGGAACCTGGAGGTTGATGTTCTTGTTCGGAGGACCTTTCCTTGTGCACATTTTAAACAGTATTGTCTGCTTAAAATTTATACCAAATACAATAAATTGTTGTTTCAGTACAGCCTTGCATTGCTCAAACAATAGTTGTATTTCATTCAGTGCTGCATTGTCATCTGCTGGAAACCCACACGACAAGATCTGTTGGGAAAACAGTGGTTTATGCTACCACTCAAAATTGCAGCCATATAACACTTTGTTCCAAAGGTAATAACAATCAGAAAATGTCTACACTTCTCTGGATCCCTCTGTAGTCACTACCTAAATGAGATAGCAACAAAGAGAATGTTTGCATTGCTACCTCATACACAACAATTGATTTACAAACTGTAGTGATATTTTTGTTTCATTTCAAACTTAAGAAAAAGCACTACAGTTGAGGTTTCTATGATTCATAAAAGTCCCAGTTTTTATGGGAGATTTTTTGTAGAAATGGTGTATCTTATATTCAGGCCAGTATGGTACCCGTTTCCATTCTGTTTTAAGTCTTAATTCAAAATATTTATCTTTCTTTTTCCAATACCTGATCAGTTTGAGAGAGATATTTAAAACAAAAAATAAGCACTAGCAAGTACGTTAATTTGCTATTGTTAAAACTTTTTCTCGTGCATGTTCTCTACAATTTTGATATGACACCACCTGCACTCTTATCTTGTTGCCAGTAAAAAGTGAGTAAGTAGGTCATTAAACTCTCTCTCTCTCTCTGTGCCCTCCCCCAGCTGTGTGGTAGTGTCCTCTGTGTTGCTCTATTGTTTCAATTTTTGATAGTCCCGTGCTGTGAAAAGTTGAGGTGAAGTGTTCATTCTTAAATAAATAGTGTGTATCAGCTCTTTTCTCCTAGGATCAGGTTGTCATTGTTGTAAAATGACACTTTTTTAACAGTTCCTAAAAGGTGCACCACTTCATTGACATTTTTGCTCAGGTGTAGAGCATATTGGCCAGACCAATTTACATGTTTCAGCTTTACACTGTATGGTATCCTCTTTTTTAAAGGCCTATTATCTTTCTTGTGTGTGACTTGTCCAGAGATTGAAAATGTTTTATTTTGTAAGTTACCAATCCAGAACAGGTTTCTGTCAATTTAATTCTTCAGGTTTTTCCAGAAGTTTGCTGAAATTCCTGAGTTGTCCTTTGCACAGTCGGACATCATTGTCTTCCTCGCATATTTCGGTGACATTAGTTGTTGCTTTTACAAAGTGCTACTTGAGACTGACCGTCAGATGGAGCAGGTCTGTAATTCGTTCCCTCTGCCTTCGTGCTTCATCTGCAATCTGCTCTGACAGACACCATCCTCGGGTATCCGTGTTGCGTGATATTCCGAGTGTCATCTACACTCACGGGCACGATTCTTGTGTGTTATGTTTTCAGTCCAAGCTAGTTGGTAGAATTCTGTTTGCGGGCTGTCCCCGTTTGGGGACAAGGATCGGCAGGGCATGAAACCCTAATCTTTCATCTTTCAGTTAACTCAAATGTCGAGTGTCACTTTTTTCATGTACTGTGGTTACAAATATAAGAAAATACAAAATGAAAATTTCTCAACATAGTCATGTTTCTTTTCAGTAAGTTTCTCAGATCAGTACACTGCAATGTAAATATTCCATTAAAAGAATATATTTTTGATTGTTTCTTCAGTCAAAGATGCATTGCCTTTTTGACTTAACAATCAATGTCAAATCATTGTCCCTCAAACAATCCTGCAGGGGTTTGACAACGTGAGACCATGGCTTTATGGAGCATCACCTAGAATTAGCTGCCGTCTTTTCTGACATCATTTTAAATCAATGCTATCATCACTGTTTCTTTTGCTTAGGGTTTTGAGTCTAGGAATGATGCAAACAATCAGCAGTTTATTTCTTTCTTACGTGATCTTGTTTTCTCCTCCCTACCCCCCTTTCTTCTTTCATTTGGTAGCCTCGAGCAAATTGAATATTCCTGCTTTTGTTTGTATTTATTAATCTGTCTGTGCCCCTAATTCTTAAAAGACTTCATTATGACACTAATACTCTGAAGCAGCAAATTTGGGGAAAAAGAGCTGCATTCATTTATGCTGTTGTAAAATGGAGGAATTGGTTGTAGTTGGAAAAAAAATCTGCCTTTTACAGCTGCTGATTTTTGTCCTACATACGAGTCCTCCAAGCTACTGATGATCTGACCAATGTACGACATGCCAAAATGCTACGGCTGCATGGGGAGATACAATTAAATCCCTTCCCCCCCCCCCCCCCCCCCCCCCCGCTCTCTCTCTCTCTCTCTCTCTCTCTCTCTCTCTCTCTCAAAGATCGGCAGGTTCAGGAATCTAACACAGAAAGAATTTAATCACGGTTTCTTTTTCATCTCTATCATACAATGTAGTCCAATTTTTTGCTAATACAGAAATAACATTTTGTGATTTATGTTGTGTACTCTTCAAAAGATCTAATGATGTCCTCATTCCTTTCTTATAAACAAAACAAGAAAAAACTGACAATAATTGTCGTTAAAATAAAACACAGAACAGTGTCTCCATAGCATCAATGAGCACATCCTTTCAGCACCTTTGACCCAGGCAGTGAACACAGCAGCGGTCAGTCTATGACTTGCAGCAGGTGAATCCCCGTCAGCTGCATTGTTCATGCACCCCACATAAATAATAATAAACAAAATCTAACAATACACATAACCAAGGCTTGATTTGTGACAGTATACCGCTGATGACGAAAAAAATTGGACCCAAAGATTTTGAGATGTGGTACAATAGAACTTTTGCTCTAGTTGAAGCGGTAAGATGCAAATGTTGTATTCACACTTTTAAAAAGCTCAGAAAAGTGTTATAACTTTTTCAGAAGTCTAAATCAAACTACGGAAACTCTCGGTAGGAACTTAGAAATATAGGAAATGATAGAGTGCTACTTACCATAAATACATGTTAAGAAGTCTATTTTTTTTCTTTTAACAAATCTAGCACTGCATATTACTGCCAAATTACCTGTGATTGCCCCAGTGGCAGACGTATGTATAATAATGTCAAAACGTTTGTGACACTACACACTAGGAGAAGCTCAAGTTTCAGATACACATTGATTGCGTTCTTGATGATGCTATCCACATGTTCATCCACACTCTGCAAACCACTATGAAGAGTATGACAGAGGGTACATCTCACTGTACCAGATATTAAAGCTTGTTCATGTTTCAAGACCATTTAAATCTTTCTCTGCATGCTGTAATTAATCTAATATTGTCCTCATGGTTCCTATGGGAGCAATAGTTACAAGGTTGTAGCATATTCCTAGAGTCGTCTTTTGGTAAGCATACTTTCTTAGGATAGTGTACATCTTATCCTGAAGCGTCTGCCAATTCAGTTATTTCAGCATCTCTGTGACACTCTCCCTTGGGTCAAACAAACCTGTGACCATTTGATCTGCCCTTCTCTGCATGCGTTCAATTCCCCATTAATCCATTTTGATACAGGTCCCACACATTTGAGCAATATTCTAGGATGGATCATACAAACGATTTGTAGAATGACTGCATTTCTATGGTATTCTACAAAAAAAAATCTCACTCTTTCGCCTGCCTTACCCCTGAGTAGGCCCATATGACTGTTCATTTCATATCCCTACAAAGTGCTTCACCCAGGTAATTGTACAAATAGACTTAATCCAAGCAAGACACCCTGATACTGTAGTCATACCACACTGCGTTTTCTTCACTTTGCAAAATGCACGATTTTACATGTCTGAACATTTAAAAGAAAGTTTGAAATTATCAAGATCTGACGAATGTTTGTACAATTTCTTTCAGACTGCACTTTATTCTAGATAAATGCACTATCTGTGAAGAGAGTGCTTTACTATTAATATTGTCTGCAAAGTCATTAATGTACATGAACATGAACAGCAATGGTCACAACATACCTCTCTATGACACATCTGAGGTTACTTCTACATCAGATGATGACTCCCCAGCCAAGATAACATGTAAGTCATTCCTACCAAAATATCCTCAATTACAGTGACAAATTTCACTCGATACCCCTCACGGTAGCAATTTTGATAATAAGCATCAATCTGGCACTAAGTCAAAAGCTGTTCAGAAATCGAGAAATACTGCCTGCACCTGTCGAGTCAGGAAGATGAAAGTTTGAAGGTCAGGTTGACAAAACAGATTTTTAATACTCTTGGAAAGAACCCTAAAGTTTCTGACATAGTTCAGGGGAATGACAAAGGGATCTTTGACAGGCTGGATTAAATCTAGGCGGCGTCTCAGACCGACCAGAGTTACAACTTTAAAGGCTTCTACGCTGAGCAAATACAACGGGCTGTTGGAGGAAGAATGCAAAGGCAGCTTCTAGTAATGTGCAATTGCTATTCTGCGTGGTCTTTAATGGCCATTATCAAATTTTAAAAAATTAAGAATAACAATAACACAGTACACAACAGGAAGGGTACAGCGGACTTTCCCTGATTGTTCCTTACATTACCTTTCCTTGATTTTTTTTAATGATAATGTTTCTAAGTCTTTCCTGGTTTCCATTGAAAGGTTTGGATTGTTTCAAAGATTAATTTACACATTTTTTAATATTTTAATGTATTCTAGGACAGGAACTCAAAGAGCACAAGTATAAAAAAACTGCATGTAGGACATTCATGTAAAGCTTCCCATTTTTAACTGCAAGGTAATGGCAGTCTATTTTGTTACAAGAAAATGAATCGGGACTTAGTTCTCCAGAGCTGATACTATTATAAGGAGTTGTGATGGAAGAACATGAGTTCCAAACAATGGATGCCTTGGATCTGTTTGCTGCTGCTTCTTTTTAATCTCTGCTGCTAATCCCATGAGTGAAAGATCTCTACCAATGAAAAAGTAGATTTGAATGACATCAAGTTTCTTCTCTTGTCAATAGTTGTTTCTACTGAAGAGAAATGAGTCTGGTCATCTTTGTCCATTTGCAGTAATTCAAAGGTGTCGTGGCACCTGACATGTATGCTTGAAAATAACAAACGATCAATATTGTAATTAACAAAAGTATTGACAGCAGTAAGCTGTATTTATCACATCCAAAAAGTTTGTAAAAGCTGTGGACCCTTGTTTTATCATGTCAATCCATTTGTGCCAATGGCTAACAGAGTACCATTCACCATCATGTCAAGTGGCAATAACAGTTTGCTTGCATCATAAATATTGAGTGTCAAAAGTTAATTCCAACAATATGAAATAGGACAGATTGCTACTCACCAGTTAGAGCAGGCAATGGGTAGCAGACAAGCATACTGAAAAAAAAAAACTGTCAGATACTATATACTCAAAAAAAACACTTAGGTACTGAAGGAATTATCCAAATACCAAATAGGGCTGAAATCAGTAAATGTGACATACATGTGAAGACAGAAAAATAATTACAGTTTCAGAAAAAACTGGATGATTTATTCAAGAGAAAGAGCATCACAAATTGGATGAGATGGTCCACCTCTGGCCCTTATACAAGCTTGGCTCTGGCTGATAGAGTTGTTGGATGTCCAACAGAGGGACATCATGCCAAATTCTATTCAAATGTCACGGTAGATAGTCAAAATCCCGAGGTGGTCTAATGGCCCTGCCCATAATGCTCCTTACATTCTCAATTGGGGAGAGATCCAGCAACTTTGCTGGCCAAGCTAGGGTTTGGCAAGCAGGAGGACAAGCTGTGTGCGGACAGGCATTATCTTGCTGAAATGTAAGCAATGTATGGCTTGCCAAGAAGGGAAACAAAATAGGATGTACAGTATTGTCAACAGACGACTATGCTGTAGGGGGGGCATCCATGCCACCCCTACAGCATAGTCGTCTGTTGACCAAAAGGGATCTGTTAGGAAAAGAAATCGCACCCCAGATCATCAGTCCTGGTAGTTGGACCGTATGGGATGTGACATTCACGGTGGCATCCCACCGTCTGGGGCGTCTTCAGACACATCTGTGCTGATCATTGGGGCTCAGTTCATAGTGGGATTCATCACTGAAGCCAATTATATTCCAGTCAATGCAATTCCAGACCAGGGACGTGCCTGGGGGCACACCAGATAGCAGTGCGATGCCAACCTGGCTGCTGGCTGCCATACAGCCAAACGAGGACTGATGGTCTACTGTGCCATTTCTTTTCATAACAGGACCCCTTTGGTTGTCATCTGTGTCACCATTACAACACAGACATCTGTTGACGATATTATAAACCCCATTTTGTTTCTTTTCATGACAAGCCATCATTTGCTTACATTTCAGCAAGATAATGCCTGCCCACACACAATTCGTCTTCATACTTGCCACACCTTATCTTTGCCAGCAAGGTCACGGGATCTCTCCCCAACTGAGTATGTCTGGGGCATTATGGGCAGGGCCACCCAACCAGCTCATGATTTAGACAATACAATGCGCCACTTGGATAGAATTTGGCTTGATGTCACTCAGTAGGACATCCAACAAATCTATCAATGCCAAGCTTGCTCAAGAGTCAGAGGTGAACCAACTTGCTCAATTTGTGAAGCTCTTTATCTTGAATTAATCAATCAATTTTTCTGACATTGTAATTTTTTTTTTTTTTTTTTTTTTTTGTGTGTGCACGTACATCACATCTACATATTTCCATCCCACACAGATAATTCTTTCATGCTGCATAATGTTTATTTTTATCTTACGAGTGTAATCGAATGGACAGAGCCCACCTCAGCATAGGGAGTCTCTGCTGGTTGGGAGTGTGGAGGTGGACAAACAGAGAGAAGTGTACTAGGGGGACAGTAACAGTGTGTGAGATTGGAATGGGAGCAGGGGAGGGCATTGAGGTGTGGGGCCACAGGAACGAAACTTAGAAACTTTACCTGCGGCATATTCTTCACTCCTGTAAACCCCGTTACCTAAACCTTTGCTAGTCTCTCTGTCTCACATATCTAGGCCTTTACCTGCTCCCACCCCAGCCTCACACCACCACACCTGCTTGATGAGGGCTGTCCCATACTTTCTAATATCTAAAAATCTTCCTTGAATGTGCCAGTCTGCCACTCAGTGTCTTCTCTAGGTGGGGAGCAGAAAGCTATCCTATTTCATATTATTGTTATTCCATCCCAGATTTCCCAATGTTTAAAAATTAATTTTACGCTTGCCGTAAAGTATTACACAAACACTAAGTGGTGAGTGAAAATCTCATTCTGGAAACTAAGTGGTTATTTTTTCTGATATTCAAATTATATTTTACTCTCATTTTTGTCCCTTTACCTAATCAACTTTGCAGTGTGACATTTCTGACGAAAGTACGAGTTATTCAGAAAGTAGGTAAAAAGTAGTGAATTCTTCCTTTGAATCACTCTCACTTTGTCTCAGGCGCGATCAAATGTGTGTACCCGTATATGCATTTAGCTGTATCAAATTATCTTCCCCAACACACAAAATGGGGGTCATTATTCAATTTATCTTGAAAGTATGTGTGAAATGCACTTTCCACAAAAAGGCTCAGATGCATAACTCTCAAAATATGTGTTTGCACAATAGGTCTGGAATTTTTAAAGACAAGGCGAAGAAACCATTGGATTGTATAATTTTTTTATTAATCACAAAGAACCAACATGATTCAAAGACATCAACAACAGCAATGGACGTTCAAGTAAAAATGGAAGTGTCGTGTGGCTAGGGCCTCCCGTCGGGTAGACCGTTCGCCTGGTGCAGGTCTTTCGATTTGACGCCACTTCGGTGACCTGCGCGTCGAGACGTTCAAGTGAATTGTCTGCCTCCAATTCTGATCACAGAGAAACACTCCAATAGGAAAGAGGGCACAACATCCTGCTCCATTTTCAAAAGCTGCAATGTCAAATATTACAACCTGTAACAAAAAAAGGTCATGTGATAATTATTGTTTACATACCGATTACAGTAACAGAGGCATATATGATCTAATAGGAAGGGGGAACAGAAGGGCAGGACATGGGGAACAATGAACAGATGAGATGTGAAACCATGGTAAGTTAATAGTGGCGATAATGCCAGTTAATTACATGTGTGGGAAAAGCAACCACTCTTTCAACTCAGAGCTACTCTTGTTTCTGCAACTGATCTTCCGTTCTTTCACTGTTCCTATTTTTCTCATATTAATAATTCTAGTTATAGAAGGTTTTCTAACTAAAAGCTTATTAGCATTTTGTAATGAAACCGATAAACAATACAGTCTCATTCTCTAATGGAAGAACACAGTACATCGCGTTCGTAAATAACTTGATCCAACAAAACTTTTTATATGAGTATCTGGACATTCATTACATGACATTTAATTTTAAGTATCAATACAAACACTTACATAAAACATTATTTACACTCAAAACCCATTATTCAAAACTGATGTCCATATGTGTAACTGTTTACAGCAGCAATTATTAATATAGTTACTATTGCTAGCTTTAATATGGATTGTTAAAAAGTTTAGAAATGTTAACTAAAAAATGAACTGTAAGCAAAATCTTTTCTGTTAAAAAGTTAATGTTGAAACCACTGGAGAAACATTATAATGTATTATTGCAGTCATCATGTACACTGCAAAAAAAAAAAATTTGCAACACCAAAAAGTAATTAACGTAGAGTAATGAAATTTCAGGAACATATATGTCTAAGTAACTTATTTAAGTGATTAATGTTGCAAGATCACAGGATAATATAAGTGCGAGATACACCATTGCAAATGTGATACACTAATACATTGAAATCCAGTGTAACTGCCAAAATGTAAGCATGCAAACATGCATGCATTGTGCTGGATATGAGTTTGTGGGATGAAGTTCCATGCCTGTTTCACATTGTCATCGAAACAGGGATGGTTAATGCTGTTTTTGGGAGACACTGGAGTTGTTCGATGATGTCCCGTGTGCACTGATTTGGAGCCAGACCTGGTGATCAAACAGGTCAAGGCAACATGTTGACATACTGTAGAGTATACACCCATGCCTCCATCTTTGCTACCCTTCCTGTTTACCTCTACCCTGTTGCTTCATAACCTGGGTTGTGAGTAACTGAATCCACTTTCTCTTCTTCCCCTTCTTTCCCCTCTCTCCTCCCTGATGAAGGAACAAAGTTCCAAAAGCTAGGATACGTAAATTTTCTGTTATGTTTTGTGTATCTATTGGCTGTACTGGCCAGCCCCTCTATCTCTTTGTTAGTATTTGTTTCACTTTCCATCATCACAATAATGTTAGTTTATAATTTATGGACAGCCTAATCCATTATTTCCTGTCAAGGTTTGAAACTTTAGTAAATCATAATTTTTGTCTTGGTAAAATGAAGGTGATTAGATGTTTCCCTCATGCACATGTAAGAGACTGTCAGTTCACATCTACGTTTGTAATCTGCAATCCACCAGGAGGTGCATGGTACAGGGTAAGTCCCATTGTACCAGTTATCAGGGTTTCTTGCTGTTTCATTCATGTATGGAGCGTGGAAGAATGATTGTCTGAATGCCTCTGTGTGAGCAGTAATCATCCTAATCTTATCTTCACGACCCCTGTGAGAGCAATATGTGGGGGGGGGGGGGGGGGGTGAGGGGGGGGGGGGGGGGTTGTGGTATATCCCTAGAGTAATCATTTAAAGACAGTTCTTGAAACTTTGCTAATACACTTTCTTGGGATAGTTTACACACTTCCCTGGGGCACACCTGAAGTTACTTCTACATCTGATGATGACTCTCCATCCAAGGTAACATGCTGTGTCCTTCCTATCAAAAAGTCCTCAGTCCAGTTATGAATTTCACTTGATACCCCATATGATCATACTTTTCACAGTCAGTGTAGGTGTGGAACAGAGTCAAATACTGTTAGGAAATCAAAAAACACTATCTACCTGTTGCCTTGATCCAATGCTTTCAGCAAGTTATGTGAGAAAAGTGAGAGTTGGATTTCATATCATCTATGTTTTTGAAAACCATGCTGGTTGATATTGAGAAGGTAGTTCCGTTCGAGATACCTCATTATGTTTGAGCTCAAAATATTTTCTAAGAATCTACAACAAATTGATGTCATGGCTACTGGATGGTAGTTTTGTCACTCCTACAACCCTTCTTGTAGACGGGTGTGATCTGTAACTTTTTCCAAAAACTAGGTAAGGTTTTCTGGATAGATTACAGTGAGAAGAGAGGATAACTCAGCCACAAATTCAATATAGAATCTGACTGTGATTCCATCGGGGTCTGGAGCTTTGTTTAATGATTTCAACTGTTTCTCAACACAACTGACACTAATACCTATTTCGTTCATTTTTTCAGTGTACGAGGATTGAATTGGGGCAGTTCTCCTGGGTTTTTATTTGCAAAGGAACATTTGAAAATCGAGTTCAGAATTTCAGCTTTTACTTTGCTACCCTCAATTTCAGTTCCTGTCTCACTTGCTAGGGACTGGACACTAACTTTTGTGCCACTAACAGCCCTTACATACGACCAGAATTTATTTGGATTTTGTGAAATGTAATTTGACAATATTCTGCTACAGTAGCCATTGAAGGCTTCATGCATTGCTCTCTTGACAGCCAAACATGTTTCATCCAGCGTCTCTCAATCTATAATCCTACACTTTGTTTTACACCTATTATGCAGTAATCTCTCTTCCTTTAGACGTTTTCTTTACAGTGACTGTATACCACGGAGGTTCCATCCCATTATGAACTGTTCTACTAGGAACCTATCTACTCAGTGTGTGGTCAACTGTTCTTTTCAAGTAGAGGAAGAGCACCTCTACATGCTCCTGACCTGTCCTGAAAGTTTCAAGTTCCTCACTGAGATAAGATATTACTAATTTCTACTTAGTTAACTGAACGCATAATAAGAGGATCCTCACGACACAGTAAATAACTGTGCGTCAGTCGGGTGTAGCCAATGTGGAGCCGACAAACGACGACTGAGTCCCTGCGGGTGGCTCGCAGGGATGACCGCCAAACAGTCGTCATCTCCTTGATATGACGGAGTTTGTTTGGCACGGGCAGGTTGCGCCATTCAGTGTCCCAGAATTCGAAAACTTTGCGGCGTAATAGTGCCCGCGAATCAGTCGCCGGGAGGCCAATCTCCAGAGGTGGTTTACTGATGGCCTCTTTCACCAGGCGGTCAACATTCTCATTGCTGGGGATCCCAACATGGCCTGGGGTCCACACAAAGACCACAGAGCGGCCGTTACGTGCAAGAGTATGCAGGGACTCATGGACAGCCATCACCAGACGAGAACGAGGGAAATACTGGTCGAGAGCTCGTAAACTGCTCAGGGAATTGCTACAGATAACAAAGGACTCACCTGAGCAGAAGCGGATATACTCTAGGGCACAAAAGATGGCGACCAGCTCAGCTGTGTAAACGCTGCAGCCATCCAGCAAGGAACGTTGTTCAGAATGGTCCCCTAGAGTAAGCGCATATCCGACACGACCAGCAACCATTGAACCGTCAGTGTATACAATGCCAGAGCCCTGATACGTGGCCAAGATGGAATAAAAACGGCAGCGGAAGGCCTCTGGAGGGACGGAGTCCTTCGGGCCCTGTGCCAAGTCGAGCCGAAGGCAAGGGTGAGGAACACACAATGGGGGTGTCCGCAAAGTGGCCCGGAAAGGAGGTGGAACTGTAAAAACCCTAAGCCCAGAGAGAAGCTCTTTGACGCGGACCGCGATCGTACAACCTGACCGGGGCCGACGTTCAGGAAGATGGACGACCGATTGTGGGAACAGGAGACGATAGTTTGGATGCCCAGGCAAGCTATAAACATGGGCAGCATAAGCGGCCAGTAAATGTTGGTGCCTCAATCGCAGTGGAGGTACACCTGCCTCCACAAGTATGCTGTCCACAGGGCTGGTGCAGAATGCTCCTGTCACCTGTCGAACCCCACAGTGGTGAACGGGGTGCAGCAGTTGCAATGCTGAGGGCGACGCTGAGCCATACGCCACACTCCCATAATCAAGCCGGGACAGCACAAGGGCTTTGTAGAGCTGCAGCAGCGTATTACGATTGGCACCCCAAGTTGTGTTGCTGAGGCAGCGAAGGGCATTCAGATGCTGCCAGCACTGACGCGTGAGCTGATGAATATGTCGAAGCCAAGTAAGCCGGGCATCGAACAGCAATCCCAGAAAACGGTAAGTGTCAACAACCCTGAGAATGGCATCCTGAAGATAGAGCTCAGGGTGGGGATGGACAGTTCGGCACTGACAAAAATGCATAAAAAAAAGTCTTTGCAGGAGAAAATTGAAACCCATGAGATAGGGCCCATGCCTGCGCCTTGCGTATGGCTCCCTGCAACCCACGTTCTGCAACACTAATGGTGGAGGAGCTGAACAAGATGCAGAAATCATCAGCATATAACGTGGGTGAGACAGACGACCCAACTGCTGCTGCAAGGCCATTTATGGCCACAAGGAAAAGGGGCACACTCAATACTGAGCCCTGTGGAACGCCATTCTCCTGGATATGAAGTGAACTATGGGATGTGCCAATTAAAACGCGGAATGTCCGAACAGATAAAAAATTCTGAATAAAAATGGGGAGAGAGCCCCGGGGACCCCATCCGTGCAACGTGGCGAGTATATGGTGCCACCACGTCGTGTCATATGCTCTGGAGAGGTCGAAAAAGAGGGAGACAAGGTGTTGGCGCCTGGAAAAAGCAGTGCGGATTGCAGACTCAAGAAAGACCAAAGTATAGGCGGTGGAACGGCCCTGACGGAAGCCGCTCTGGCACTGAGCCAGAAGACCCCGAGACTCGAGCAGCCAACACAGCCGTCGACTCACCATACGTTCCAGTAGCTTGCACAGAGTATTTGTCAAGCTGATGGGTCGATAGCTATCCACAGTAAGCGGGTCCTTACCAGGCTTCAGCACCGGAATGATGGTACTTTCTCGCCACTGCGACGGAAAGACACCATCGCCCCATATGCGGTTGAAGATGGCAAGAACACATCGCTGACAGACCGGGGACAGGTGTTTGAGCATCTGATTGTTGATGCCATCTGGCCCAGAGGCCGTATCGGGGCACTGTGCCAGGGCGCTTTGGAGCTCCCACAAACTAAATGGGGCGTTATACGTCTCAGGGTGGCGAGAAGCAAAAGAAAGCCGTTTGCCTTCCTCCTGGCGTTTAAGCGCGCGAATCGCAGGCGGGTAATTCCCCGACGCAGAGGCCCGAACATACTGCTGTGCGAAATGCTCGGCGATTGCATCAGCATCGGTGGATACCGCCCCGTTGATGGTAAGCCCTGGGACACCTGTAGAGTGCTGCACTCCAAAGATGCGCCGAATCTTCATCCACACCTGGGAGGGTGAAGTACGGGAACCAATGGTGGAAACGAACCTCTCCCAGCGCTCCTGTTTCCGCCTCTTGATGAGCCGCCGTGCCTGAGCACGGAGACATTTGAAGAAAATGAGGTTCTCCAAAGACGGGTGCCACTTATGTCGCTGAAGAGCCCGCCGACGTTCTTTAATGGATTCAGCGAACTCCGGAGACCACCAAGGCACTGCCTTTTGCCGGGGGCACCCTAACGAACGAGGAATGGTACGTTCTGCAGCGGAAACAATCGCTGCAGTCAGTGTCTCAACCGCCACATCGATGGTACTGTGGGGGAGAGATGCAACAGTGGCAGCAGAGGAGAATGTTTCCCAGTTTGCCTTGCTAAATGCCCACCTAGGCAGGCGTTCATGGGATCGACGCTGGGGTAGTGAAAGGAAGATGGGAAAATGGTCACTACCACACAAGTCATCATGGACTCTCCAGTGGACCGATGGTAAAAGCCCTGGGCTGCACAACAACAGATCTATGGCCGAGAACGTGCCATGCGCCACACTGAAATGCGTGGCAGCGCCAGTGTTTAAGAGGCAGAGATCAAGTTGGGAGATGAGATTCTCGCCATCTCTGCCTTGGCCAGTAATCTTCGATCCACCCCACAGGGGATTGTGGGCGTTAAAATCCCCAAGGAGAAGAAAAGGCGTGGCAAGTTGGGCGACAAGTGCAGCCAATTCGGTCAGGGAGACTGTACCACCTGGAGGGAGATAGACACTGCAGACGTTTATGTCCTGGGTAGTCCTTACGCGGACAGCCACAGCTTCCAAAGATGTTTGAAGGGGCACAGGAGCACTATATACAGAGGTAAGGACATACACGCAGGCTCCACCTGACACACTATTGTAAGTGCTTCGGTTGCAGTAATAACCCCTGTATCCACGGAGGACAGGGGTCCGCATTGCCGGGAACCAGGTTTCCTGGAGAGCAATGCATAAAGCAGGTGTCAAGCTTACAAGCTGACGCAGCTCAGGTAGATGGCTAAAATAACTGCCACAATTCCACTGGAGGATTGTACAAAGCGTGTCCTGTAGAGGCATTCAGGCACTGAAAAGGCAAATTACTGGGCAGGGTCACATGCTGCCACCGACTGAGTGACGGACGTCGCTACGGCCATCGTTTCTGAGGAGACGGCGAGATCCAGGTCATCAGGGGACGCAAAGAGCTCGACCTCATCCTCAGAGGCTGAGCTGACAGGAAGTGTTGGTGCGGGAACCACTGGGTCCTTATCCTTCTTGGAGAGCTTCCTCTTCTCTCTCTTGTCTTTCAGAGGAGGGTTGGCATGCTGGGAGGGCTTTCCTGACGCATTATCAGGAACAGAGGAAGAGCGTGAAGCCCTTCGACCAGCAGCTGGTGGCTTCTTCAGCCACTGGCTAGTGTCTTGTGAGACACTGGGGAAGTCCTTGGAAGGGACTCCCCCAAGGGATCCCTTCCGAACAAGTGAGGCCAGAGGAGGCTGTTGCGTCTCCGGCTGAGCAGCCGGAGAGAGCTGTCGCTTCCCCGGCTGAGAAGCCGGAGAGGGCTGTCGCCGCTCCGGCTGAGAGGTGGGGACCGACGTCCTCGGTTGCTTGGGGCGCACTGCTCCCGAACTGTGTGTTTTGGGAGCAGTGGAAGAGAGAGTGGCCCCCACCAGTGGTGGGGCAGGCGAAACATGACTGTTCGGTGGGCCAACTGTCAAAGGAGTCTTTGCAGGAACTGGTGGCTGCAGTGTTACAGCAGCATAACTCCTCAACATAGGTGTGGGGTTGAGCCATTCTAATTTCTTCCTCGCCTCTTGGTAAGTTAAACGGTCCAGGGTCTTAATTACTTGTATCTTCCGCTCTCGTTGGTAGACTGCACAATCTGGCGAGCAGGGAGAATGATGCTCCCCACAGTTAACGCAGGTGGGAGGTGGAGCACACGGAGCATTTGGATGCGAAGGTCGTCCACAATCGCGACATGTGGGGCTGGCAGTGCATCTGGAGGACACGTGCCCGAATTTCCAGCACTGGAAGCATCGCATAGGGGGCGGGACATAGGGCTTGAAATCGCACCGGTAGATCATGACCTTGACCTTCTCAGGCAAGCAGTTGCCCTCAAAGGCCAGGATGAAAGCACCGGAAGCGATCCTATTATCCTTGGGTCCCCTAAAGACACGACGAACGAAGTGTGCACCTCGTCGTGCCAGGTTCTCCCGTAGCTCGTCATCAGATGGTAGCAGAAGATCTTTATGAAAGATAATCCCCTGGACCAAATTTAGTGACTTATGGGGAGTGATGTTAACAGGTATGTCACCAAGCTTCTCACAGGCGAGCAACGCCCTTGACTGTGCAGAGGAAGGTGCTTGTATCAAAATGGCCCCGCTCCGCATTTTGGAAAGAGGGGCCACTTTCCCGAACTTATATTCAAGATGGGTCACAAAGAACAGAGGCTTAGTCCCCAAAAATGAATCCCCATCAGTTCTGCTGCACACAAGATATCGCGGTGAATATGGCTCCTGTCTGTCCGCAGCCCTGCGTCCCTCCCAGGGCGTGGCTAGGGAAGGGGACGATTTGGGGTTATATGCCACAGCGTTAAAGTCTACTTTATTGCGCTTAGAGACGTTGGTGGTCGTGCGACCACCGGATTGAGATTGTACCCATTTCATTGCGGGGTATCCGCCCCGATGCCACCCACTCCGACCAGGGGCTCTCCCCACGGGTGGCACCCAGCCACAGCAAAGGCCACCTAGCAGGATGGCCGTTGCCGGGAGTCCTGATGCCCCGGAGAGACGGGCATCTACTCCTAGGCTTACGTGGGGAGGCGGCAGTTCAGGCATCGGCAGTACGATCCCTGTGTTGTCAGGGGGCTACAACCTAGAGGGTACATGACGACCCCACCACAACGGGCTGGCTACCGTGCTGGATTTTGGGTGCCATGGGTAGTCCATAGTGATCGTGGGTGCAGATGATGATGCACTAAGGGCGTAACTTACACAATCCATCAGGTGTGTATGCCCAAAATGAGGGATGGAGGGTGCAGTTACGACACCCAGACGATAAAGAGTGCCAAGGTCTTAGGGCACAGAGGACTGATGGTGCACCATGTAAGGGGTCCTTCCCCAAAAGGCTCTTACTTCTGTTGAATTTGGAAAAATGGAGGTCAAACCCTAATGGGGACCATCACATTAAAGGCCGAAACAGTTGAGACTCCTATTAGTCGCCTCTTACGACAGGCAGGAATACCGCGGGCCTATTCTAACCCCCGAACCCGCAGGGGGGAAATGGACACAGGCAGACAGTGTTTGTTGGTAATGAGGATCACCCTGTGGCTAAACTTGCCTTGGTGCACGGCCAGCACATCTTGGCACAGTGTTACACCGTCCGGGTTATCTGGATACTTCCCACTAACACCAACCTGTCAGAACTCCAGAGATGGGAACTTGCCCTTCAGTATATCCTCTCTTCTCGTTATCCGCCAGGCCTCAACCTCCGCTAATTTCAAGTTGCCGCCACTCGTACCTCACCTGTCTTTCAACATCATTTTTGCCTCTGTACTTCTGCCTTGACTGACATCTCTGCCGAATCTCTTTGCCTTTACAAATGTCTGCTTGTGTCTGTGTATGTGTGGTTGGATATGGGTGTGTGTGCAAGTGTAAACCTGTTCTTTTTTCCCCCTAAGGTAAGTCTTTCCGCTCCGGGGATTGGAATGACTCCTTACCCTCTCCCTTAAAACGCACATCCTTTCGTGTGTGTGTGTGTGTGTGTGTGTGTGTGTGTGTATATATAAAAAAATATCATTTATTGTTGATGTGCCCTATTCTTGTATACACATAATATACAGAGAAGAATTGCATTTTATGTTCTTTATATCTGCTTTTTTCATATTCTATTCGAATTTTACGATTCCAACAGGACAAAAACATGCCACGTGAACTTACATTTGAAGAAATTCTAGCAGAACTAGAGAACCATCAAGAGAGTGACGATGAAGATGATATACAGAATTGGCAATTATTCCACCCAATGCAGATGTAATAACAGATGAAGAAGACACTGACGAAAATGTACTGTTGTACAAGATGACGCCGGTACTTTAGAGCTCACAACCAGCTGAGATGAAGTTAATGCTACAGTTGTACATCCAGAAGCCAAAAGAAGGAAAGCGTTGGGAGGTGGAGGAGAAAGTGGTATGTTATCTACAAAAAAATATATATGTAAGTGGTATAAATGTCAACCAACGTACACAAACAATAGTGAACCAGGGAAGAGCAACAAACATTATGATGCAGAATGTCTAGCAAATAACACAGTGCCCCAGGTGTTTGAGGATTTTTTTTTCTAAGAAACTAATGGATACTATTATTGAACAAAGCGAAATTTATGCTTGCCAACATAACAGAATAAATTTTCTGCTAACCAAAGAAGAACTAAAATTATTTATTGGCGTACTACTTCTGAGTGGTTATCATAAGCTTCCCCACAAGAATAAGTACTGGGAACAGGCTCCTGACGTCGGTGTTCCTTTAGTCTTCAACTCCGTGTCAAGAAATAGGTTTTGGGAAATAAAGAGATTCATTCATCTCAATGACAACTCCAAAATAGACAGAAACGACAAGATGTACAAACTGAGGTTATAATTTGAAATGCTGAAATAGGAATTTGGTAAATTTGGCGTATTTCATTCAGAACTCTCAACTGATGAAATAATGGTACATTATTATGGCAAACATTCAGCTAAAATGTTTCTGAGGGAAAAGCCTATCAAATTTGGATATAAAATTTGGTGTCTTACAAGTTCCAATGGCTTTCTTTACAATTTTTCACCATACTGTAGCAAGACTGACAACAAACAGGAGCCTTTAGGTGCAAGGGTAATAAATGAACTAACCACCATGATTCCAGAATCAGAGTATCCGAATTATAAGCTTTTCTTTGACAACTTTTTCACCAGTGTTGACACACTGATCACACTCGGAAAGAGTAAAATGAAAGCTGCAGGAACAATAACAGAGATCCGAACTAATGCATGTCCTTTGATTGACTCGAAAAGAATGGCAAAAGGAAGGAACGAGGATTCTATGACTACATATTTGACAAAGAGAATGAAGTTCTGGTTGTGAAATGGAGTGACAACAAACCAGTATGTGTAGTGACAAATAACAGTACTATTATTCCTTGAGTTCTACTAAAATATATTCACGGGCAAAAAAAAGGAAATATCTGTTACACTGCCACATATCATTGAAGAATACAATGCCCACATGGGTGCCATATATCTACTGGACAAGCAGATATCACTTTATAGGACGAGGATAAGGTCAAAGAAATGGTGGTGGCCATTATTCACACAGATGATATATATCTGCATAGTAAACACATGGCGTGCATACCAAATTGCTAACTCTAATGAGAAGCTCTTACTTTTGGATGTCCGACAGAGAATAGTGATGTTTTTTCTATCAAAGGAAAAAGGATCAGTACCAAAACAAAGAGGAGCACAAGGAAGCAAATTGATGGGAGGACGAGTGAGCACAGATGTACGACTAGATCCAGGAAATCATTTCTTTGTGCCAAGTAAAACACAGAAGAAATGTGCTTACTGCAAGAAAAAAACAACAAAAATTTGTGATAGGTGCAATGTTGGTGGACATGACAAGTGTTTTGCTTCATTTCATACTGAATATTGTAATGTAATTAACTGTCAGAGATAAAGTTTATCTCATGCGAAAAGTACGATGCCCACAGTAGAGAGTTAAGGTAACTTCATTATGTTGCCATACAATGTGTTTAATTTATTTATTTATGAATATTTTCTTTTATGATAAATAATGGATTTGTTTGAGATGATAAATGTGGTATATTTATAGGTATTTATTTATATGTGTCTTTGGAGTGTATTAAGGTCAGAAGACCACAGAATCTGGAATGCAGGAATGTCTGCAACTTCCGGGCACATGTTGGCTTGCACGCCACTTCTTTGTCGGTATTGGAGGGAGATGGACGTGTTTAAGTGACCAGTACAGTATAATGCATTTTTAGGGTATCAATGTTCGAAGTGAAAATATTGTAGTTACTAAACAAAGAGTACGAATAAATATTATTTTTAGCCGAAAGTAATTCGAACCCGGTAATGTTTATTTCAAACAAGAAGAAAACCCAGGCCAGGCTTGTTAGAGTAATGTTTTGCAGACAAAACCCCTAGACAAACGAGATCTGCAGTGTGTAATCTTTCGGCAGCTACTAATAAATAAGCCTTGCTGAAATTGTGCTGGAACTACTCGTATTATTATCAATTACAAACACGTTGTGTGAAAGTGGTCCTACCACAATATACCGCGTAAGATTCCACATCATTCAGTTATCAAGAAACGAGATAGGTAACAACCAGTACAATATGGTGGCGTCGTCCGGGATTATTGAAAATGTTACCGAAATGAACTACCACCGAGATTGCGAAGAAAACGACAGAATTCGTACATCCTGGCTGAAAATGTTAAAGGAAGTCAAATGCTGATACCTTCAAGACAAAGGAAGTCGAATGCTGATACCTTCAAGACAACAGGATGCAGTTACTGGAGCAAGAATAACGGCGCAATAAGTCACGAAAGAAGAAAAAAGTGTAAAGTGTTGTGCAACCAAAAAAGCAATATTCATACAAGTGTAGTGTTTCAGTGTTGTGAATTCCATCACACACCAATCAACAAAGAAGACCTTATAAGAAAATAAGTAAACTGTGAGTAAAATAGTTTAGTATCCTTTAGAAAAGATAAATTTGTTGTGTTTTGTTTATTCCTGTGTAAAAAGATCACTATTGTAAAAGACGAAGGTATTGACGACGGTGTCGCCAACGCTAGTACAGATGTGAATTTATCATACGAAAGTGAATGCAACAGTAATAGTCTGAATCCTGTAGACAAAGTTGAAACTCATACGGAAAGACAGAATGAAGTTAAAGACATGCTATCAAAAATAATGAATTATATGGAGGGAAAATTTAAGGCAATTGATGACACTAACAGACAAAACGGACAGTGGTTAGGAAATATTAAAGACAGACTCGATGCTAATGAGATTCGTTTGGATCAAATGGAGAACTCATACGGAAAGACAGAATGAAGTTAAAGACATGCTATCAAAAATAATGAATTATATGGAGGGAAAATTTAAGGCAATTGATGACACTAACAGACAAAACGGACAGTGGTTAGGAAATATTAAAGACAGACTCGATGCTAATGAGATTCGTTTGGATCAAATGGAGCAAAACAACGCTGCTCAGTTAGACCAGACTCTCAAGCTCATGAGTGATAAATTTGAAAAACAATTCAAAGAATATGAAAAGAAAAATGACAATCACTTTCAAAAAGTAGAAGCAAAAATTTCCAGTTTGAGTCGTAATATGGTTAAGATCACGGGTAAGGTCAATTATGTCGGGAGAAAAGTTAAAAATGTAGATGCAAAAGTAAAAAATCTGAAAACTGAAGCAAGTACAGGTAGAGAGAAAATCCATAATGCGTTTAAAGTTGTGCATTCAGATATCAAACATGTAGAAGAAACAGTATCTGAGCGTATTTCTCTTGTAGACGATAAAATTGTTAAAGTAGAAAGCAAATTTGAACAAAAGATAGGAATTATTACTGAAAAAATAGATGTAAATAATCAGATAAACAAAAATGAAGTCAAGAGTTTAGAAAGTAGTATTAATGACATCACTAAGAAACTTGAAAGTGTTAGTAGCAATATGGTCAGCAATAGTTTGCCGAACAATATTGGCACTTTGTGGTACAATATTCCAGTACAAAACTTTTCAGATGAGAGCAGTATGCATCCGGTAGATTTCCTGCAGCATTGCAAGGATAACTTTTTTCCAAATATGAATGATAATTTGAAAATTAAATTTGTGAAAAGATTTCTAGAAGGTGAAGCATTGTCATGGACTAATCATTATTGTACTGAGGGAATGTCTTTTGCAGAGTTCGAGGAGAGGTTCTTAAGTAAATTCTGGTCAGAGACAGAACAGGCAAGAATAAAAAGCGAATTCTTGAATGGACCTGTTTATAAACATGAATTTCGTAGCATGAAGCAATTTTGCAGAAATCAGTTAAGGAAACTCACTCGCCTAAGCAAACCTTTTGATGAACTCACTCAAATTGATGCACTCAAAAGGAGGCTACCATGTGAACTACAGTGGGAGTTAGCTTATGGTCCAGATGACACAATAGATCAGTTTTTGAAATATGTTGACAAACTAGACAGAATTATTGAGAAAACGGGTAAACCACCACACCATAGTCAAAACCATTTTCAAAGGACAGGGCATACAATTTGGGGAAACACACAACATGATAAAAAGGAAACACACAATTTTGGAAGTAGTGATTCTCATAAGAGAAATCACCAGTACAACTTCAAGGGATCACAAGGACACAATTTCCATTACAAAGGTCAGTATGGAAATAATCATAACCAATCTGGTAACAGACACTTTGGAAATAAACCAAAGGAGTGGAATAGTCATAATGGTATGGGGAGAACTGAACAGGAGTTAAAAAACTGAATGAGGCTCCATTGGCGGTCCGCAAGGTAGGAGCTACTTATACACAAATGGAAAGGGCCAACCCAAACTGTCTAACTAAACAGAAAGATACCTGTGACATAATGAGTAATTATTTCAAAGAGGAGTGTTATCCCATTAATGTAGTATCTGTTACAAATAATATATGACATACAAATAAACCAGAAACAAAAGGTAAGTTATTTAAAGACACTGATTGCTTAGAAAACTGTGAAGACTTAAACTTAGATTCATTCTATGAGTGGGCTGAGAGGAGCACCTTGCTGGAAAATAGTTGTTCAAATGATCAAAGTGTATTAGGAATTAGAGAACTTATGGAAGAGTCTGGTGGGCTAGGAATGAAAAGAGCACCTAGTAAGGATGATTTAAATGTGTATCTGCATACTGAAGGTAAGAGTGCAGAGGATAAAGATGATAATTTTTGTGATGTTGATTGGGAAGAAAAGGAAATTGAGGATAGTAGTGAAGATAGATGTTTTATTGGTGTAAGTGAGGAGTTGGAAGCTTTAGGGATTACTAATATAAAAGAGGATAGTAATGAAATTAGCGAGGTACACATGAACACAGTTGACAATTTCAATGATAAGGATGCCAGAATTTCAGCCAATGAGTTATTTGATCTTAATACATGGAAGAAAAATGAGAAGGAATTGACAGCAGGTAATCTTAACAGCATTAGGGGAGTAGATGATGAAATGTCAGATAGTGAGCAATTTTTGTTTAACTTATGGGTTAACAGTAGTGCCATTAAGGATGATGAAAATTTCAGAAAGGTAACACTTGATATATGTGAAACTTTGTATCCAGACTGGTGGCATAGAATTAAGTATCACATTGCACAAATGTTAAGACAGAAATATAAAGGAGAGACACACAATAGCACAAATGAATGTAGTTGGCTTAATGAAATATTCAGAAATAGTAATCAGGCCAAAGAAAATGCAATTAGGGTAATAACAGCATATAACTCTGGTAGTAATGATACAGGTAAGGATACTGGAAAGGGATATGGATTCAGTGAAATTGAAGATGACTTATTACATGAGAATATTAACAAAAAATTTGACTTTGATGTAAGCAGTCCGTTTATTGATGTGCAGATAGGATCATGGAAAGGAAAGTGTTTAGTAGACACAGGAAGTCAAGTATCTGGGATATCAGAATCATTAAGTAAAAAACTGAAAACTAATAAGGATTATGTCGAGTTACCTGTGGTAGGAATTAAAATAAGAGGTGCTACCGGGAAGCACAGTAAATCAATAAGGAGTCAGGCTTTTATTACTTTTGAAATTGAAGGAGTATCATGGTCACATGGGTGTCTCGTCATTCCTGATCTCACAGAGGATTTTATCCTAGGCATGTCTTGGATAACAAAAGTAAGTGCAGCATTTGATTGGGCAGGGCAGAAATTAATGATGACTCTACCAAGTGGTGAAGTCATCACTACGAAACTTCTTCAATCAAATGTGTTTTGTATGAATAAGACTGTGAACAGTATTGAATTTACAAAAGAAGGTGAGTACATTGAAAGCCATGTCACAGATTTCGATACAGATGAGATAGAGTTTGAAAAGTTAGTAAATGAAAAAGTAGTCGAGGCTAGAGAACTAACTGAGAACCAGAAACAAGATTTGAAATTATTTTTGTGAGAATATAGTGATGTATTTAGCAATATACCAGGTAAAGTAATTTGATACCAATGTACTTTACAGTTGAAGCCACATGAACCTTTCTTTACAAAACCATACAGTATTCCAATCTCGAAAAGGGTAGAAGTGGAGAAAGAATTGCAAAAGATGGAAGTGTGTGAAATCATTGAGAGGAGTATAAGCCCTTATAATAATCCCTTAGTCACTGTAAATAAACCTAATGGACAAGTCAGATTAGTACTAGATTCCAGACAGTTAAACAAATGTTTATACAGAGAAACTGACCACCCAGAGAACATCGATGAGTTGTTATATAAATTTAAAAATATCCAAATTATGTCAAGCCTTGACCTAACTTCAGGTTTTCATCAAGTACCTCTTGCAATTAGTTCTAGAAAGTACACTGCTTTCTTATACAATGGGAGATGTTACCAGTATTGTGTAGTGCCTTTCGGATTAAACTCATCAGTCGCCGAATTTATAAGGGCACTAGACTATGTACTTGGCCAAGAAGTTGTGTCAGAATTAACAATTTATGTAGACGATATATTAGTTTCAAATCAAAGTTGGGAGGATCATTTGAAGTTATTGAAGAAGGTGTGTGAGAAACTCAGAAGAGGTGGTATGACATTAAAACTGGAAAAATGTAAATTTGGTGTGTCAGAACTCAAATTTTTAGGTCATGTCATTACTAAGGAAGGGATAAGTGCAGATCCGGAGAAAATAAAATCTATCGTAAACTTTCCATCTCCTAGAAACCGGAAACAATTAAAGTCTTTCTACGGACTCTGTGGATTCTATCGAAAATATGTAAATGGACAATGCCTTAATGTAACATGTTTAAGCAACTTACTTAGAAAAAATACTCCATGGAATTGGTCTGAAGAGTGCCAGAAAGCATTTGATAAAATTAAGAATGAACTTTGTAAGAACAGTCTTTTATACAGACCAGATTTTAGTTTGCCATTTTGTCTTCACACTGACAGTAGTGATTATGGACTAGGAGCAGAACTATTTCAGGAGAAAATTGTGAATGAAAAAAATCTTCATTGTACAATTGCATTTGCCAGCAGAATGTTACTTAAACATGAGAGAACGTACACTGTCACAGAAAAAGAATTACTCGCAGTACACTGGGCGTTTACAAAATTTAAAACATACCTGTTAGGACACAAGATAAAAGTCTATTCAGACCACAAAGCTTTAAGTTACTTGCAGGAGTGTAGACTATATCACAGTAGATTAACCAGGTGGGCAATGTTCATGCAACAGTTTGATTACGAAATTGTGTATATTAAGGGATCAGAAAACGTAGTAGCTGATGCTTTATCCAGGTTACCAGTAGGAGGAGATCAGGAAATGTTTGATCAAGAGGAAGAAAAGGAATTTAAAATAAGATACATGAAGGGAATCCAGGATGAAAAGCTCATAAAGACACTTTGCAATAACATCAGGAGGGGACAGAATAACGATCCTAATTGGAAATTGGTTAAGGACTGTTTAGGCAAAAGAGGGTATGATAAACTTGACAAGTACTATAAGGTCTTTAAGGGAACACTCTTTAGAAGAACAGATGTGGACTCTGACAATTGGAAGCTATGTTGGCCAGAGTGTGAGGCAGACAAATTAATGAAGTACACCCATGAGAGTTATGGTCACTGTGGAATACAGAAATGTGTAAAAAAAGTTACAAGAAAATATCTACTTTTATAACATGGTAAAGAAGGTGAGGAACGAAATATCAACATGTGACAAATGTCAAAGAGTAAAAGTAAGCAACAGAACATGTCAGGGAGAAATGCAGAACATCATTCCAGATAAACCATTAGATTTAGTAGCTGTAGACTTTTATGGACCTTTACCTAAAAGCAAAGGTGGCCATTGTTTTATATTCGTCATGGTTGATGTATTTTCCAAACTAATTAAACTTTATTCTGTGCGAAAAGCTACAAGTAAACAGATCATTGCAAAAATTGAGAGAGATTACTTCAAGAGTGTAGGGAAACCTAAAGCTATACTATCTGATAATGGTTCACAATTTGTTTCAAAAAACTGGAAAGCATTCATGGAAAAAAACTAACACAAAACATATCTTGATATCCATGTACAACCCATCTTCAAACCCAGCAGAAAGGTACATGAGAGAAATAGGGAGACTTTGTAGGACATATTGTAGTCACAAACATCCTAGTTGGTCCGACCATGTAAACAACTTCGAGGATATCATGAACAGCTTGCAGCATAGCTCTACTGGGTTTTCACCATATGAAATTATGTTTCACCTCAGACCAGCAAATCTTATTTCTGAATTAATAGACTTTCCACAATGTAGCTTAATATCAATGAAAGAACGTGAAGAGATTGTAAAGAAAACCATGAAGAAACTAGGTGAAGCTAGGAAAAGCAGACATAATAGGAAAATAAAGGCTACCACATTCAGAGTAGGTGACCATGTCTTAGTGAAATCCCACGAACGATCAAAGTTACTAACAGCAGAACTCAAGAAGTTCTTTGACATTTACATTGGGCCATTTGAGATTATTGAGAACCCCATCCAAATGCGTACCGATTAGTATATCCCAAGTCGAGAAAGCTGTTTGGTCTTAGGAATGTTGTTTCTTTGAAGCCGTATATTGAGAAAAGAGCAAACTGAGCCTAAAAACATGCCTTTATCTGGAAAGAATTTTACTGGAAGTAAAGAAAGAAAGAAAAAAAATGCAGTCACCATACTATGCCATGTAACACATCTCATGCAAAACGATGTTGTATCTAGACTGATTGTCACGTAATTATATTATAAGATTAGATTTCATGATTCCTATGTGTTTTTTAAAGTAATTTTACAGTATTTAATGAATTGCAAAATATGTAAACTTGATAAATAAGGGATTTTATTTTATTGATGATGCTAGGAGACAAGACATGTCACCCACCCTCACAGTTTGAGAATAGCAAATCTCATAAATTTTGAAATTTGTTCATTCACTTAAATAGACCATAATGCTAAAAAATATATATATATATATATATATATATATATATATATATATATATATATATATATATAAAATAATTGTATAGTTAATAGAATATATTTTCTTGTATATGCAAGTGTGCCTTTGTTTTACATCATGCTCACCATAACTGGTTTTATTCAGCTCTGTTTATAACCCCATAAAGATACTTTGTTGGCTTATTTTGCCTCTTAATTTTGATATAACATAATTCACAAGGCTCATGAGAGAATAGTGTTGTTGAATTGAAATACTTTTGCAAACTCACTGATGATATAGGAGTTAGTACTATGTTTGTTCTAATATGAGAAAATGTTTTAACTTTAGTATTATTTTATAGTAAATTTCTGGGCAACAAATCGACATATGTATTTATGTTGTGAGACAAAGGAAGAAGTCAATGGTTGATGAAAGAATAAACAGTTTACTACAGTTGTGATAAAAAGTTGTATACAAGCCAAGACAATGATGCAATTTCTGTATCAGACTGACAAGTGGACCAAGGTACACTTGCAAGTCCTGGTGGGCTATTGTAATGTAATTAACTGTCAGAGATAAAGTTTATCTCATGCGAAAAGTACGATGCCCACAGTAGAGAGTTAAGGTAACTTCATTATGTTGCCATACAATGTGTTTAATTTATTTATTTATGAATATTTTCTTTTATGATAAATAATGGATTTGTTTGAGATGATAAATGTGGTATATTTATATGTATTTATTTATATGTGTCTTTGGAGTGTATTAAGGTCAGAAGACCAAAGAATCTGGAATGCAGGAATGTCTGCAACTTCCGGGCACATGTTGGCTTGCACGCCAATTCTTTGTCGGTATTGGAGGGAGATGGACGTGTTTAAGTGACCAGTACAGTATAATGCATTTTTAGGGTATCAATGTTCGAAGTGAAAATATTGTAGTTACTAAACAAAGAGTACGAATAAATATTATTTTTAGCCGAAAGTAATTCGAACCCGGTAGTGTTTATTTCAAACAAGAAGAAAACCCAGGCCAGGCTTGTTAGAGTAATGTTTTGCAGACAAAACCCCTAGACAAACGAGATCTGCAGTGTGTAATCTTTCAGCAGCTACTAATAAATAAGCCTTGCTGAAATTGTGCTGGAACTACTCATATTATTATCAATTACAAACACGTGGTGCGAATGTGGTCCTACCACAATATACCGCGTAAGATTCCACATCATTCAGTTATCAAGAAACGAGATAGGTAACAACCAGTACAATATACATTCCATAACATTACAATATTCTTTATTTAATGTTTGTGTTGCTTCTTACAATATTATGCATGGAGAATAAGATTGTGAATTTGGATAGCGCATTTGGCCAATGTCCCAAAAATGAGGACTTCTGTAGTTTTTGTTCTAATAAACTGAAACTTTTCAAAACAACTTTTTATTCAATTTATCACTCAATGTAACATATTTATGTATAAAAGTTTGCAAAAAAAAGATCCAATAGAGTTTTGGCCAGCAAAGGGTTAAGGGAAAACCAGATGTAACACAAAATGTCTGGCAGAAAATCTGCTACAGGAACTACATCACAAACCCCGACTGCTCACAGATTATGCACAGGACAATGGTAACTTCCGAAAATTCTCAAAAATACACATTTATTTGCATCGATATACAATGAAATTCAGGGGTGATGTATACTTTGGCTGAGCTGTGAACCACAAAGCATTGATTTGCTACGTAAATTACGTATACAAAACACTGGTAGCACTAACTTACAAAGTATAGTTTTGCAGGCATCTCAAAATTCTGAAACTAAACTATTTCTCACATAGTTGGACAACAAAATAAGAGACAGACTATTTTGAATGAGGATGATAGGCATACTGTTCTAAAAATTTTTGAAAGAACACAGTTTAGTTTAAGCCTACAATTGACGGTAATAGTACTGGTTTATCACGGGATTCCCAAATGTTTGAAATTTCACAACATATCAGAATTCAAACAAGTATCGATACAATCAATGAAAAATTACGCAGAAGTGACATGAACAGCAAAATATACAAATATAGAACTTCAAACAGACACATTATCTAGTACAAACAGTCCCCACATAAGGGAAAATTCCTAAGTCAGCTTTATTTAAATGGGCAAATAAAATAAATAACAAAACTGGAAATTGTCCCTCCTCTTGCAATGAATTGCTACTGGACAACTGCTTTTGTACATTAAATGGAGAGTACAGTACACATCTAATTAACACCAATGGATTTCTGTTCACAGAATAACAATCTTTGGATACTGTACTGCATAGTGTGGGAATTCTGAGACATTCTGGGTTGCTGCAGAGTGATTCATTTTTTAAAATAGACAATGTGTAGTGGTGTACACTGTTAACACACTAGGCATATTACAAGGGCCACTTGTTCACTCCTTTTGTACACACATCAGTTAGACTGAGGTAGCAATGGAGTTTAAAAGCAAACATTCATACATGGCACTGAATTTAAGATAGAAGTGAATTTAAAGCAGTATTTGGAATCTCTTCATGCAATAAACCAACAGTCTGCTGCTGATTTAATGATTTCTGAGACACACTCTTGAAGACTGAAGTCAATAATGACAGCCACTACTGAAAGAAACTAGCTTCACCTCTGGATAATGATGACTGAAGAGGACAGCTCCCCACTGTCTCTACCAACAAAATGAATGCAGTCTTTGAATCAGATCAGAACTAGTTTGTTGAGTTCCTGCATGGCAATCTTCAGATCAGAAAAATAGTTGTGAAGATCAGAAAAATAGTTGTTAGATACAACACCTTTTAACACTTGAGTAAAAAAACTTGCTGCTAAATCCTGATATTAAACAGTTGAAAAATTTGATTCTCAGTGGTCAAAAGCAGCATACAATAACTAATGACAGAAAACAACTGTACCAATCTTAGAAACAAACATGTGATAGACCTTCTCAGAACACACCCATATGGCAAAAGTGAAAAAGAGGACACAAAAATTATTAATGTCATTGGATGAAAATGATATTTTTCAGCTTAAGATAATAGAGTTACTAAAAATATTTTTAATTAAGCAACTAGTTTCAGCTCGAAAAGCCATTTTTCGGTTTACACACATAGCGAGGTCCCACAGAAATAAAAAGGCAGCAAACTCACACTATGTGCTACTGTTCATCATGGCTTACAAATTACAGTAGAAATGCTACTGTTTGTTGTACTTTAAAAACATTTAAAATGGCTTTTTGGGCCAGAACTAACTGTACAGGGTGATTCAAAAAGAATACCACAACTTTAAAAATGTGTATTTAATGAAAGAAACATAATATAACCTTCTGTTATACATCATTACAAAGAGTATTTAAAAAGGTTTTTTTCACTCAAAAACAAGTTCAGAGATGTTCAATATGGCCCCCTCCAGACACTCGAGCAATATCAACCCGATACTCCAACTCGTTCCACACTCTCTGTAGCATATCAGGCGTAACAGTTTGGATAGCTGCTGTTATTTCTCATTTCAAATCATCAATGGTGGCTGGGAGAGGTGGCCGAAACACCATATCCTTAACATACCCCCATAAGAAAAAAATCGCAGGGGGTAAGATCAGGGCTTCTTGGAGGCCAGTGACGAAGTGCTCTGTCACGGGCTGCCTGGCGGCCGATCCATCGCCTGGGGTAGTTGACGTTCAGGTAGTTACAGACAGATAAGTGCCAATGTGGTGGCGCTCCATCCTGCTGAAATACGAATTATTGTGCTTCTTGTTCGAGCTGAGGGAACAGCCAATTCTCTAAGATCTCCAGATACTGTAGTCCAGTTACAGTAGCACCTTCGAAGAAAAAGGGACCAAAATCTTTATTGGCTGAAATGGCACAGAAAACGTTCACCTTAGGCGAGTCATGTTCATACTGAGTTGTTTCCCGCGGATTCTCAGTGCCCCATACACAGACATTGTGACGGTTGACTTTCCCGTTAGTGTGGAAAGTTGCTTCATCACTAAACACAATCTTTGAAATGAAAGATTCATCTGTTTCCATTTGAGCAAGGATAAAATCACAGAAATCGATTCTTTTAATCTTAAGCTGTTGATATTTTTTTTTATGATGCAACCAGTTTTGGTCAAAGACCATTTTTGAGGACCTGTTGTACCCACAGCATGGAAACAGGAAAAATTCAGGCAAAATGGATACTTCAAAATTGTAGTAACAATACATACAATGCTTGTGGATATTTAATTTATATTTCTGACATTGTATTCTTTTGATATATATAGTTTTTGCTGGTAATCAAATTCTGTAAGTGTTGCTTGTATTGTTACTATAATTTTCAAACATTCTTTTCATCCCAAATTTTCCCGTATCCACGATGTATATACAACAGGTGCCTGAAAATGGTCTTCAACTGAAACCAGTCACACAGTAAAAAATTAAGTTGAATAACAGCTCAAGATGACACATACTGTCATTTCTACAACTCACTGCTTTTGGTATCACCTGTGAGTAGCTGTACGCTTTGATGACGTTGGCACTGGGGTCGTGCTGTATTCTACCACCACCAGTGCACTCGGTATCAACGCCGAGGCCTTTCACCCTGTCCATCGTCTCATCGTAGACGTCTGAATGGAAGCCAACTCACTTGTATCCTCGCACCTAGTAGCAGGAACCATAGTCAAACTTTCAACAAAATGTATCAAGAGTACTAAGCAAGAAGAAAACACAAAAGTAGCAACGTGAGTGGAAATTGTGGCATCAAAAATAATCTGAAAACATAACTTAAAGGAGCTGTTGTTATATCCACTATCTATAGGAAACACAAACAGGGGCTTCTGTTTTTTTTTTTTTTTTTTTTTTTTTTTTTCCATACCTACTGCAAATGCAAACGAAAGCTTTTGTATATTCGGACATGTGTTCTCTCGGAAAACACTGAACATAACGTAAATCATCTAGCTGACAAGGTAGTTGGCAACATCAGCACATGGCTTTTGGAGAACGGATTAATACTTCACTGCCAACAACTGAACTCTTGTAAAATAGAAATAGTCTTGTCCTGAGCTGGTCGAACAGACATTTTAAATTCTTAAGACTGAAAATAGATGAAAAGCTCTCTCAGAAGTATCATGTTCAACACCTTAAGCAGAAAATGAACACTTCTGTCTTCACTATACACTATGTCTTGGACACAAACACAAAAGCTTGTTTACTTTTGCTCTGTTATCTCATATGGTGTTATAGTTTGGGGCAATTCTGTGCACTTGGCAAGAATATTCTCATCCCTGAAAAATGCAGTCAGCAAGGTCTGCAGTGCCAGCTTGTGAACATTCAGGGTTGCCGCAAGTTTCCCCAAGTGACGTTCCCTGATTTCCAGCAAGTTTTAGCATTTTTCCCTGACAAATTTCGAGGTCTCAAGGGCAAGTAAAGACATAAGTTCACAAAAAAAATGTAAGGACTTCTGTATTTCTTCCCCTCATGAGCAAAAATCTTAAGTACTAATGTCAGCATCTTTTGTAATGAACAGTTTTTAGATGGAGAAAGAAAGACAATGGTATATAATATTCCATGAAGAGCACTGATGTTATTTTATTTCAATAAAACTAAACATATTTGGTGACACAAATACGCATTTCCTTGGAGTCGCAAGACAGATTTAAAATACCTACACTGATTTCAGAAATAACCTCAGAAAAAAGTAGGCCTATTGAAAGTAGTATATAAGGCAGGCCAAAATATACAGGTACATAGCATACAAACCGCCTGTGACTGCCACAAGTTGTTCTTCCTATCGCTCATACTTTCTAATATACAGGGTGTACATTACATCTGGGAACACTTTCAATTATTTATTGCACAAGAACCAAACATAGCACAGATATCACACATATGTCTTTTTGAAGGAAACCCTGAAAGTTCTTTTTCATGTATACCACCGCAGCATACTTTGGTGATTTGCCGATAACACCAGTCATAAACATTGCAAGTTCAGGTGCGGAGCGAGCTTTCTGCGTGTTGGAGTTCGACAAACAAAGTGTTTGCTACAGCTGTTCAATGGATGTTTAGAACAAAGTACGGTAAGAAACCACCAATAAGGAAGGCACAACAAATTTATTATGACGGGTTGCTTGTGCCCAGCACAGAGAAGCAGACATCCCAGTGTGAGTGAAGTGAATTTGGTGCGTCTTGCATCCCATGAACTCGAAATGGCTCCACTGACTGTGGCAAGTCATGCGACAGAAGTTGTCTATGAAACCATTCAGATTGGAGCTAGGGTAGAAGGTCAATAACAACAACAAAGACAAGTGTTTTGAGTTTTGTTCACAGTTGCAACAATTGAATAAGGACGGGGATGGAATTTTTGATCGCTTAAGTTTTAGCAATGAAGCCACTTTTCACACTAATGGGAAAGTGTACAGGCATAATTGTCGAATCTGGGGTGCAAAGCATCCACACGAATGCATTGAATTTGGGTGTGATTCGCTAAATGTAAATGTTTTTTGTGCTTTGTTGTGTCGAAAACTGTACGGGCCATTCTTCTTCGCCAAGAGAACTGTCACTGGATATTCCTACTCGGATTTGTTGCAGCAATGGCTGATGCTTCAGATGCAATTGGGCTCTCCGTTCATCTTTCAGCAGGATGGGGCTCCCCCCCATTTTCATCGTGAAGTTTGCGGGTACCTGAATACGGAGCTGCCGCATCGATGAACTGGCCGTGCTACAGAAGGGAACAGCTGTTTCATGAAATGGCCTCCCTGATCACCAGACCTCACTCCGTGTGACTTTTTTTCTGTGGGGACACATTTAAGATCCGGTGTACGTATGGTCTCTACCACGTGATGTAGCGGAGCTCCGGGAGAGAATACGAGAAACAAATATCACAATCGACGATGCCATGCTGGGACAGGTATGGCACGAATTCGATTATTGTATTGATGTCTGCCGGGTCACTCATGATTCGCGTACTGAATGTTTGTAAAAAAAAAAAAAAAAAAAGATATGTACATCCTGTATAAATTATTTTCTAAGCCCCAAAATGTACTAGAAGAAATAAAATGTTTATAAAACAATGTACCGCACACTGTACTTGCAGTGAGAAAGTCACAATTCCTGAACTCCATCGCCCGTGGCCTCTGGCCTGCCGAGGAGCACCACAGTCCTGAGTCCTCGGATAAATCACGAAAACCCACTGCATTATACCACACACAAACAGAGCCGGCCTGGGAGCAGATCGGCGAGACTAGATCCGATGGGCAGGGCTTGCACATTATTGGGAAACGATGGGCTTCAAATCGGCAGACCCAATCCGTTAGAGAGACCCACAGAAATGGCCTGTGGTTTTGGCCCATCATGGAAGTCCATTCATGTGGCCAGCTTTACACAAGTCACTGACATTATGTTGACAAAATGAGATGGTGGTGATAAATCCATCAATTTGTGCAAATACTCTGAGAATTAATGCTAATGAAGATAGGTAGCAACTCAACGTAAAGATGATCGCTGAACCATGGACAGACACGTAGAAAAGACAATCACACTCTCACAACTAAATTTTTGGCCATAGCCTTTCTTGGAAAATAACACACACACACACACACACACACACACACATATTCACACAATCACTCAGACACAACTCGTGCACATATGACCGTTGTCTCCAGCCACTGGGTCAACAATCTCCAAGAATCATATCAAAACAAACCACCCCTCACGCCACCCATCGGCAGCTACTAGGCTAATGGCAAGAAGTGGTGGCAGCACTGACTGCAAGCTGAGGGGAGTGGTAGGAAGTGGAGAAGCAGTAAGAATGAGGGAGTAGGGAAGCGGTGCATGTATTAAGCTGCACCCAGCCAGCGACGATGCAGGAAATCCCAGTAAACAAACTGTTTCATCTACTGAGACAAAAAACAAGATTTCTCCAGGGTTTGTTTTCCAAATTTCCCAGCAGGGCAGAAAAAAAGAGTGATACACCTGAGTATTCAAATCCACACACAAAGGTTACCTTGTGGTATGCTAGAATTCCACACAGGAGACCCTCACAATACATGAGAACTTCTCTATGCAACATGTAATTTATCCTAATTTCTCTTAATTTCATATTTTATTAATTCTGTAATTTTTTGTTTATAAATTATATATTCAGCTTTCTGTAAACTAGGTACCACCTCATCCCATGAGCTTTGGCTCAAAGTCTCAAGATACGCGATAAAAAAATAAATGTCAATCCCAAAACCTCACACGCCAATATAATGATCTGCATGCAATCATTCTGTTGATAATGGCACATTAAATTTGGAAAAAAAAAAATGCATTCAGCCCCCTCACATCATTACATCATCAGTGCAAACCAGACGATATTTCTCGTGTAAATCTACACAGCTATCTGGCAGTTCACACTTAAGGATACACGGCATTTTTCCAGCTCAATATTATGTAAAAATCAACACCTATTTCTTTCAGGCACTGTTTATAATGTAAATGTTTTAAGATTTTTTTGTTGATATCAGGTAATAGATCACACTTTCTAAACAAATTAGAAGTATTTTGAATATTTTTGAACCTGCTTAGAGTTATTTAAAAAAAGTAACAAGGAAATTCTTCCTCAAACTGAGGTACCATTTGATCCAATGTTATACATTTGAAGGAGACCAAATTTTTACCAGACATGCATGACATGGCTGAGGTACTAGACCTATTTAATTCCACCTATTACGTATACTACAAGGATAAAAAAGTATCACATCTTACATTTAATATTTATAATTTTTTCCTAGTAAAAATGTTATTTTTTCTATGATTTAGCTGATTCTGCAATAAAGCTTAGGTCTACTACATAAGTATGGACTACCGAAAGTTACAGAAAAAATGAGAGCAATGCTTTATAAACTTTAGGAAATATTTGTACCTGAATTCTGAAGAAAACAACTAGCGGGAAATTGCGAATGAACATATGAGTCCAATTAAACTGTGCCTCAGAACATTCCTGAAGCATAGTCTACATCCTGCAGCCTTTCTTCATCTTCAAGCTTCCTCTTGGCATTCCTTTTAGCACTTCTTGCTTCTTTGGTAACTTTAAGAGCGAATCTCTCAGCTTCATGCACCCGTTGTCTGTCACACAGAAGAAATTGATCTTTCATATTAGAGCCACATTTTATGCCTAAATTTCTCAGGACTTCCTACCTTCCTATCACTCCATCATTGAAACATAGCACACCATCTAGTACACCAACTATTAATGTATTTATTCCTACAAAAACATTCTTGAGTAATCTTTCCCGTATGGAATGGTTGAAACTTTCATTTGTATTCTGAGTGCCCCCATGAAGACATTTACCGTATTTACTCGAATCTGAGCCGCACTTCTTTTCCAGTTTTTGTAATCCAAAAAACCGCCTGCGGCTTAGAATTGAGTGCAAAGTAAGCGGAAGTTCTGGAAAATGTTGGTAGGTGCCGCCACAACTAACTTCTGCTGTCGAATATACGTAGCGCTACACAGGCATGCTTTGCAGGCACAAAGATAAATACTGGCGCCAAACCCTCTGCATGAGTGTATTAAAAAAAAAAAAAGAAAAAGAAAAAGGGGTGGCAGACAAGTTTTTCCTCCGCCTCGAGTTTCGACCACTGCATTTTCGTACATTATCCAACGAAGTAAATACAAATTCCGTATTGTGCACCTTTGAATGTAGCAGCATTTCAATGCACTACGAAAATCCGACTGGCAAGACTGTTTGGGATGTTTGTCAATATGGCCAACTCTACGTTCTGAATTTTTTCCTAACTGTGAGAAGAGATGGTTCCTTATAGGAACTTTTATGAATTGTGAATAGCATGCAGTATTCTCTTCACATAAGAATAATTAGAATATAAACATTTTGCCATGTATTCTTTCGTGTTTGCTGCTAACTCATTTAAATCCTGTCTGCCTAATAAACTACGAAACTAGAGTGAGACAACAGCAAACACGGAAAAATATAGATATCATCCCATATTTATATTTGTATTATTCTTATGCCTAATAGTGATACAGTCAGAAATGAAGCACGGCAATTGACTAGATTTTTAAATCGAAGATGACTAATTTCAGTGCAGAATGTAATGTACTAACGAGGTGCCTGCAAAGATTTTCAAACGGAGAAAAATTTTCGCTAAACTCCCGTTCAGAATATCTTCTATCGTACGCTGTCTATTATTTGGTTCTTGTTGATCATTCTCAAAGAAAGCAGGAGTGTAGGTAACAGTAAATAGCAGTCTCTTGCCATTGTTTCGCTAACAAAGTACGCGAAAGAGGAAGGGTACCCGTATAATACGGACGGAGCGCCTGACGCATAGTAATGGCTACCAGGTAAAGCTTAACTACTAAGCTTATGACTCGAACCAAACTACTGTAGCTGTATCGTCATTCATTTGACCTAAATTGTGTCTCATATTACAATGGACCAACTTTGTTTCGATTTGGAGGTGCGGCCTAAAACTTTTCTCTCCCCTTGAATTTCAAGTCTCAAATTTCAGGTGCGGCTTAGATTCGGGAAAATTTTTTTTCCTGGATTTCGAGTCTCATTTTTCAGGTGCGTCTTAGATTCTAGTAAATGTGGTACTAAGCAAAACAGGGTCCACTCAGGTCTCTAAAAATTGGTTTTATTTCATTCATAACAGGCTCAAGAAGATAATGCTTACGATATTTTGATAGTATATTTGACCACTTTCTTTTGCTTTTTGGTAAGCACACCTAAGAATCTACTCCTTTAGGGCAAAGTCCATGAACAGTGTGGTCATCTGTGGACAACTTATGAAAGTAGGTGGCCCATACAGCTTTCCTCATTGCTGTATCATCATTCAGAGGTGCAGTTTGTCTAATGGCCAGTCCTTAATACCTCTGAAGGAGGTCTATTTCAGTTTTTGTCAATCTGTCTCAGCCAGACAGAGATTTTCCATCAGATAGCAATTTTCCTTTCATTTCTCTTCTTAGCTTCCTCAATCTAGCACCCATCCTCTTTTGCACATGTCCACAACACTCCAGTTTTGTTACGAAGCTATCACCATAAACATTGAACTCATTAATTTTATTGAAAGCTTTAGATTCCCCATCACCTAGGTACTTTGTATATCTAAGGTTATGAACGGGCACTGACCTCTGAAATAATTTTAGAGCTCCATCACTCTCCATACCTCTACTGTAACCATCATAATTATTATAACACTGATGTTCAATATGTCCTTCAGTGTTACTATGGCAGGTGTGGCAATAATTAGATAAGCACTCAACATCAAAAACTTTTCCATTCTCCACAGAAGTAGCACTTAAAACACCATTCAAGGAACGATGTCCTCGATGTTGCCATGTCCCATCAAGTGCAACAGCAATGTCCCTTGTTTCACTAATATTAACAGTTTTTTCTACTGCACATTTCATAGATGCTTTAGACACAACCGTCAAGGCACCTAAAAGTATTCTTATGTACTTGCTGAACCTACTGGGAGGAGGAAGATCAATCAAATGACAGAACGTTTGTGCAGCCTTTTTTTCCTTTTCCTATTGCACGCATTGCGTACACGAACTTCAAATTCACATCATATGAATTATGCACAATGTTCGAAGTCATTTTCGAGGTAGATTTATTACAGGATCTACACAGACCAACTAATTTTGGCGCTAAACCCTTCCTGCTACTTTGTTGTTCAGTTAGTTCCAGACAGCCTACACCATCACATTGTTTACATTTTTCCACTTCCTTTATCAAAGAAGATAAGATACCCACACCAACAACAACAAATCCACTACAAACAGCGTCATTTTTAACACAAAAATTTGAATCACCAGGAGGCGTGCCACATGTGAATTTCTTCACTGAAGAACTGACACGCAGGTTACTTTCAACAGTGTGGCTTGTTTTGTTTGTCAACTGGTTACCACAGAATTTCCTTTTATTGAATTTCTTGATGTGTGGCACACTAAAAAATATGTATTTCCACAAATATATGTAGCACTTGGGAAACAAACGTTTATTAACATGTGAACAAACTGCTTCAGAACACAAAAGTAAATACTTGCAAAGATAATCATTTACAGACGCTAGAAACCTGCACTGTTACCAACATATACAATGTATCATACATATAATCGCTGGAAACAGAAAGAAAGTGCACAGTTCTTTTCAAAATAATACTGGTTTCTGTAACAGAAATAAAGGGGGCATGGCAGTATACAAGGTGCGAATGTAAAGTAATGACACTGATGTGAAAAAAAATGTTGCTTACAGTTTTAGTCAATTTTCGTGTTGTCTCCTTCAAAGTTCCCTTCTGATTGCACACACTTTCTTTAGCACTTCTGCCATTGATGGTAACATTTCTGGAACTAATCTTCTGTAATATCCTCCAAGACCTTCGTCACAGCTCTTGGGACATCTTGTGTTATTTGAAAATGGTGTCCTTGACCGCCATTTTGACTCTTTCACAGAGAAAAAAGTTGCACGGAGCAATATTTGGTGAATAAGGTGGCTCTGGTAGTACCGAAATTTGTTTTGAGGTTAGAAATTACTGTACTGACAGAGCAGTATGGGATAGTGCATTATCGTGATGCAGAATCCAATTATCAGCAATGTTATTATTAGACGAACCGTTCCTCGATTGATGTGCAGTTCTCCTGCAATCATTTTCATGGATAAACTTCTATCAGATTTTACGAGTTCATGCACCCATCCGTGAGGTTGACAGTCGTCCACTGCAGTCTTCATCTTCAACATTTGTTCTGCCTTCACTAAACATTTTATGCCAATCAGAAACTTGAGCTTTTGACATAACCTCCTCTCCAAAAGCCTTCTTAAGCTTACCGTAAGTTGTCGTCGCGTTTTCACTCAATTTAACGCAAAAAGAAATGGCATACTGTTGCGCAATATTATGCAGTTCCATTTCTGTGATGAGAGACACTAACACGTGTTAACTTATTACAGCACAACTCGTGACTGAGCAGTTGCTTCAACATGCCGCTTGGACTAGAAGCGGCTTATAGACCAAGGTCACAGATATTGTGCCTACGCAAGCCTGCAGGGGTGCCACACCTTGCAAAGAAAATCAGTCTCATTACTTTATTGTCGCACCTCGTACATGACCGTAACTTTAAAATTTGGTATGTATAGGTCTTTTTTCATTTCAAACCCTACAGTGTATATATCAATGTAATCAGGAAAGACTATAGAATTTAATAAAGTCATTTAAAAAATTTTGATTTTTCCACCATTTATAAGTATCCTGTATCCTTAAGTGTTCGGCAGAGGATTCATCGAAAAGCCTTCAGACTATTTCTGTAACATTCCACTCTTCAACAGCACTGGGGAAAAATATCATTTAAATCTTTCTGTGGGAGCTCTGATTTCTCTTACTTTATCACGATAATAATTTCTCCCTATGTACGTGGGTGCCAACAAAATATTTTGCCATTCAGAGGAAATTTCCTGAAAACATCTCATCATAACAAAAAACACCTTTGTTTTAATGACTGTCACCCCAACTTGTATATCATGTCAGGGTATACGCGGACAAGGAAAAAAAATTCCCAGTTTTCTCAGTCAAAAATACACTTTCTCCCAAGTGAAAACATACTTTTTCCCTGTTAACTGACGGTATATTTTCTCTTGGAACTGTATAACTTATAAGTCCTTTGATTATGGTTTTATACACGGGCGTAGAATGTCCTGGCGCTTTAGGGAAAAAAATAAAAAAAACACGCATTTTGGAAAGATCTTTGATGTGCAGCAACATGTATGCTGCATATTTTTGTATTAGGAAAGTATGAACTCTAATTCCACCAAACACCGCATGTTACTTTCCAAAGCATTGAAATTGAGATTGGGATGTGCTTTTGTAAGTTAGTCATAGCTCATTTCACGCGATTTCGCCAGCCGATCACAGCAGGTATTCAGAGCTTAGGACACGTGATGTAGCCAACCAACAGCAACATCACTGTTAAGTAGCGCGAACACACAAACAGAAAAAGTTAATGGTTCAAATTAATGTAAATAGTGTTGCTAAACGAAACGCAAAGCCTTCACATATAATATTGGTCTATCAGATTAATACGCTGCAAGAGAAGCTAAGCTTTCACATAAAATGTTGGTCTTTTATGCGCGTATTACAATTTAAGATGTATCACACAAAGGTGCCAGTAAAATTTTTAATAACGACATAAATGTCTGATCTTCCAGGCTCAAAATTCATCTAAATGGCTCATCATCAAAGAGTTGATTTTTAAATGAGAGTCAAACACTTTGTGATTTAAGAAATTCATCGTATATTATCTCACATAGTTCTGGTGTAACTGCTAGAATGGTACTTTGATGGTAACGATTTTCAACCCACCATTCGAAATATTTTCCCACGACCTGTTAGAAATAGGTTCGTATCTGCAGTTGCCAGAGAGCGCCAGATGACGGGCATCACTGCGCAAGCGCAGCTACGATGTCGTAGGGAGCCCGCATGTTCGTACGTGTGAAACAATAAAAGATATTACATTATGTAAGAAACAAGACATCAGAGGATACTCCAAGAGAATCAGAATTTCATGACCCATACTAAAATGTTCACATTTAAAGTGCAAATTTGTATGTCCAGAATCCCACGACCTGTTATTAAGCTTTTCTATGTGGTTTTTGGGATGTAAATTTTCTTGGAGTACCAGTACTGTCCTGTCTCATATTTGGTTCTTTATTATGGCGTAATGCCAAATAAGCTAGAAGTTGAAAATGTGCACTTGAAATGCAGCAAACACAGTGTGTGGAATTAAACACTTTGTCTCAATTATATTGTCTGCCTTAGTGGAAAACATCAATGAAAGAAAATAACTTTGGCAAACCAACAAAAATAACTTCATTGTTCTAAAAGGCAATTAACGCTTGACTGTCAGAAAGATGGAAATAAAATAAAATCTGCTACTAATAACACAGTTTAGCCTTCCATAATTATGTGAATGTATTTTAATTCACTTGATAGCTCCCGGCCACAGAAATCTGTTTTGTCTTCATTTGACGTGGGAGCAGTAAATGAAGAGGAAACAGCAAAAACACTAAATGTAAAAATGGGTCACGTGGAGACTACACACTTCCCAACTGTAATTCAGACTGTTCTGCGCATCGGTCACGGATCTCTAATATTTCCGAACCGGGGCAATACCCCGCCATCCCCTCGAGCGTTTGAGATAGGACGTTAAAAAAAATTATATATATATATCTCCCGGGAGCGGAAAGACTTACCTCAGGGGGAAAAAAGGACGGGTATACACTCGCGCACACACACATATCCATCCACACATACACAGACACAAGCAGACATATTTAAAGACCACATATACAGACACAAGCAGACATATTTAAAGACCATTTTTTTGTGGGGGTGACATGGTATTAGAAGGTGGAAAGTGCAACATGAGGTTGAAATGAAAATGAAAGATAAAAAAATATGGGGAGAGATAAAGGTGAACTAGAAACTTAAAGTAGCTGCTAGCTGTGGACTGTACAACTCGCCCTTACTAGTATAGCGATCTGCCCAAAAATTTTTTGTCAAAATTTCATTTTTATATATATATATATATATATATATATATATAAAAAACAAAGATGATGTGACTTACCAAATGAAAGTGCTGGCAGGTCGACAGACACACAAACAAACACAAACATACACACAAAATTCAAGCTTTCGCAACAAACTGTTGCCTCATCAGGAAAGAGGGAAGGAGAGGGAAAGACGAAAGGATGTGGGTTTTAAGGAGTCATTCCAATCCCGGGAGCGGAAAGACTTACCTCAGGGGGAAAAAAGGACGGGTATACACTCGCGCGCGCGCACACACATATCCATCCCCTCATATACAGACACAAGCAGACATATTTAAAGACCATTTTTTTGTGGGGGTGTTGTGAGGGTGACATGGTATTAGAAGGTGGAAAGTGTAACATGAGGTTGAAATGAAAATGAAAGATAAAAATATATGGGGAGAGATAAAGGTGAACTAGAAACTTAAAGTAGCTGCTAGCTGTGGACTGTACAACTCGCCCTTACTAGTATAGCGATCTGCCCAAAAATTTTTTGTCAAAATTTCATTTTCTTGTATACACCGAGAACGTAATACGTAATCATTCTTACCTGTTATTCGTTTATTTCCACTCCTGTAATCTGAATCTATGGATTCCGCTAGTAATTACAACAACGCTCATCATTCGCAAACACAATCAACCACACAATCAGACAGCGGTTGGCATTCATCCGTTCAGCCTTACTTCGCTCAGCTCTGTCAGATTCCACTGACAGAGGAAACATGTACACTACGCACGCATTCACAAATCAACTTACGATTCATTCAAAATCAACTTAGAATGTGTTAAAAATGTTCAAAAACTGACAGGGATGAGTTTCAACGTAATATGAATAATAGATAAACTAACAAACTAACGTGCGCTGGATGCGAGTCGCTTTGTGAAACAAGGTTTCCTCCCCCCCCCTCAAGAAAATGAATTTGCCCCCCCTCCCTAGATTTGGACCTCCTGCGCATGTATAAATCTGGCAGCTTGGGCGCTCCAGTAAAATTTTTCCCAGTAGCATCTAGCTGCTTGCTGCGACTGCTTACACAGCCAACAATTTCTGTAGCCAGTAGCGGGAGAAGGTACTACTCAACTGTGCATGTGCATGATCGAGCTCGTAACTGTTAAAATGAATTTAATGTAAACAGTTGTGACGTCACGCTCAGCAGAGGCAATTTGCTGTTACAAAGCATTGCACAGTCTTCCTAAGGCCTTTGACGCATTTTACTGTTGGCGGACACTTGTATGAGCACCGTTTTGTTGCTGTATATGGTGCATTTCCCTTGAAATTTAAGTTTTATTTTCGTTTTTTCTCTTGTTCATGTTTTATTGCTGCAGTATTGAGACACAGAAATATCCTTTGTTAGAGTATTGGTTCTTACCAATCAAAATTACACAAATTTAACTGAAAACAAAAACAATGAAAAATTTCCCGGGTTTTTCCCCGGCTCTTCCGGGTCGTACACACCCTGCATGTCCATGGCGCACTCCCCCTTCTTAGCAATAAAACAACATAAGTTGCTCTTCTTTGAATGCTTTTTCATGTCCTCTGTCAACACTATCTGACAAAGATACCATAGCACACAGGGCCACAACTGTAGTTCAATAGTGTTTCAGTGAAAATTTTTTGTGTGTTTTCAGTTGTATCACCATCCACCATCTCCCTTCCAATTTAACAGTAAACACTGAAACACTATGTTATGCAGATAACAACCAACCTTAGGCTACAATTCCCCATTGGAAGTCACCGACATCAAAAGAAAAATTCAACTGAGAAAATTGAAAAATGATGCTAACGACTGTCTCTCAAATAATAATGTATCACAAAGTTGACCAAATATTAGTTTACCAGTTACTGACCACTAATTTGCTCGGTTCTTTGCCATCAGGACCCTCTGGACCAAAGACACCTATTAGAACATACTTAAATGTTCCTTCTGGGTCGATATCCACATCAGGAACAGCGGCAAGCTTCTCCGCTGCTGTCATTAGTGTCCTGTTAAACAGGTGATAAAATTATTCCAGAAATATTTATATACAACAGGTGAGAGAAGAGTAGTGCTGCAGTCACAATGTAAACAATACAATTCTGCCTCTAGGATTTATACTGGAAAAAATGTTTCCTTCAGAGAAATAATGATCTAATATTTGGATTTTGAAACGTGTGCCTATTAAATAAATACAAGCATTCTGTGGAAGATCGTACACCATCCAAACCATAAAACTATCAATTAATTGTATCCAAAGGGAAACATACTTGAGAAAGCAATAAAATTACAAAGAGAGACAACTGCATTCTCGTAGAAAGAATTCGCTGGGTGAATTCCTTCATGTTTGGTGGACTCAAAAATATTTTTTAAAAACATTTATTGGTTATCGTTTAGAAAGAGCAGCCATTTTTGTTTCAGGCTGCAAGCATTCTTACACTTTTATAAGCGTCTGTGGTTTTTTAAATTATTCGGTAATGGATTGCGCCAGACCTTTCATATAAGAGGTATTTATTTCAGCAGACACTGGACCATAAATTAAAACCATGATCACCCTGCTGAATGTATTAGGGAATACACTTTTAATGTCTCAAAGTTGTTGGTTGTAAATTTAAAAAACCCATTTTTAATACTATCTTTCCAAAGAGTAGTTTCTTAGCCTTAATACATTTTGTGGTATTACACTACTCAGTATAGATACCTTTTTTTTTTTTAGAGAAACAATTATGACAAGCTTATACTTAAAAACACTTTAAAAACAAATGTTTTGAATTTTTTCATTCTTTGGTCTGCAAATCTTTGTTAATGGACCAGATATAAATCTGAAAATTACACATTTAATAGACCTTTATGATATCAAACTTCTGTATAAATTTCAACCTTGAGATTCCATGGACAAAAAAATTTCAAATACGAGTCAAAAATATGTTTCTTACTGTTTGCAATATCTGGGCTGATGGAAACAGTGTATAAATTACATAATTTAAAAATATCTAGGATAACTCTTTAAAAAATGAGACAATTCATTACATTATCCCGTTCTCAACTTATTTGTTTTTACTATGTTGTTTATTGAACAACAGAGATATTTCTTCACTCATGTTGGGCACAGGGTTAAATGTTCGCCTAGTCACAGTCATAAATTCCAGGGGAGAAGACAACTCCTTTAATGATTTTTAACGGGCCTCTCGAATTGATCCTTTTCAAATTTTTTAAACGGGGTTCTTGGTGCTGGTAAAATGTAACATCCACATCTTGGTTTTGACGAGCAATGTTACCAACTTTGGCAATCCACCACTGTTCGTCATAGACACAAGCCACTATGTCCTTACTTTGAAGTGTCAGTGGTACAAGTTTTCCACAGTGATACAGTTGAGCAAGTTGTATGACTAAGGTATAAAACAATGAAAAGATCAGGTGCCTTTAACCTTCTGACAAGTTTTGAATCTTTCCTCCAAGACATTGGCATAGAGTTCTCGTATTTCCTCACATTTAATGAAACATACGTAATCCCTTTTACCTATTCTTTATACAGAATGTGAACATTTCTTGACGTGTCCAGATTTGGTTCTCATAGGTCCGTTGCAGACTAGCTTTTGTGACAGCTCACTTTGTTGTACCCTTTATGCCATCACACTCACTCTTCCCAGGGCATGATGCAAAAAAGTGCTATTCTGCACCAAGCCAACGGTCTTTTTTTCTTGGAGAAATGAGATATTAATATTTGTTTGCTTTTATATTGGCTTGCAGCACCATCAGAGAAGTTCATCAGTTTGTTTATGGAACTGTCGTGCTGTTTTACGTAGTTTGTTAACTGCAGGTGAAAAGCATGCACTGCTGTAGCTTTGTGCTCAAAGTAATCATTTGCAACACAAAAACTATGACTCTAGTTTATCTGGATCTTTATAACAGAACATAAATGGACAAACTGTGGCCTGTTTGTTTACCCAGTGGTGCCCTTGTATTTCACTTGAACAACAAAGGAATAGTTTTCAGAAAAGTCAGCAAGAACTATACATTCATCAACTGCCAAGGTTTGCTTTTGTCCTTCAGAAATTTATCCTGACTTTGGCAATTAAATGACACACTATTGAGTTTTCAAGGTTAGTAACCAACACTTAGAAAAACTATTCTCATTATTTTGAGACTCGATTGTTCAACTGCACACTTCAAGGGCTCATTATTAACTAAGTGTGAGTGAACAGATGTTGGTGGAAGGGGGATGACAACACACAGATTTGTACAGGCTTGTCTACATCTACATGGATACTCTGCAAATCACATTTAAGTGCCTAGCAGAGGGTTCATCGAACCACCTTCGCAGTTCTCTATTATTCCAATCTCGTATAGAGCGCAGAAAGAAGGAACACATATATCTTTCCGTTCGAGCTCTGATTTCCCTTATTCTATCATGGTGATCGTTTCTTCCTATGTAGGTCAGTGTCAACAAAATATTTTCACATTCAGAGGAGAAAGTTGGTGATTGGAATTTTATGAGAAGATTCTGTTGCAACAAAAAATGCCTTTCTTTTAATTATGTCCAGCCCAAATCCATTATCATTTCTGTGACACTCTCTCTCATATTTCACAATAATACAAAATGTGCTGCCCTTCTTTGAACTTTTTCAATGTACTCTGTCAGTCCTATGTGGCAAGGATCCCACACCGCGCAGCAGAATTCTAAAAGAGGACGGACAAGCGTAGTGTAGGCAATCTCCTTCGTACTGCCAATAAATTGCCGTCTTTGATTACACTTCCCCACAATATTTTCTGTTTGTTACTTCCAATTTAAGTTTGATATCATGAAGATCCATTAAGTGTGTAATTTTCAGACTTTTATCTGCTCTCCTTACAAAGATATTGTAGGTCAAAGAATGAAAAAATTCAAAAAATCAATTTTTTAAAATAGTGTACATTTTGTGTAAGCTTCTCACTATAAGAAGTAGTTATACTGTATAGTGAAATAGCACAATAAATATTAAGGCTGAGAAATTACTCTTACTTTGGAAAAATACAATTAGGGTAGATAAAAAATCTACTCACCAAGTGGCAGCAGAACTCGCACATAAAAGACGGAAGAGGAGTGAAGGAAGAGAACTGGAGACGTCTAGGAAAATTGGTAGATATCGGGAAAGTCACCCAGAACAGCGGGTCAGAGGAGACTTGCCGTAAGTAATGTCTTTCCTTCTCATCCCGTACGGTAAGTCTCCTCTGACCTGCGGTTCTGGGTGACTTAACCAATATCTACCCCTTTTCCTAAACCTCTCCAGTCTTTCTCCTTCACTCGATTACTTCCCCTTCCACCCTTCTGCCTGAAGAAGGAGCCACTGGCTCCAAAAGATTGCTAATTACAGCTGTCTTTTATGTATGTGTTCTGCCGCTGCTTGACGAGTAGAATTTTTATCTATTCAATTAAATAGTTTAAAGAATGAGCTTTTTTAGCTTGCAATCAACAAGTTTGAGCCATTAAAAGTAGGGCCTATATTAAGGAATACATTCAGCATGGTTATCATGGTTTTTAATTTATAGTCCAGTTAATGATTCTTATTTGAAATTTCTGGGGCAACTCAGTACTGAATAATTTATATAAAAACAGATGCCTGTAAAAGCAAAAAATAGCCACTGTTTCTAAATGTTGAGAATAAATTTTTTTTAAAAATGTCTTTAAACCCATTAAACATTCAGGAATTCATCCAGCAAATATCAATTTTTTTCTGAAATGACCGAGCGACTGGTTACTTTTTTCCCTGGCCCACTAGTCCTAGCTTACATAACAGAAATTTTGATTTTTATCAATACCAACTGTCTGCTTTCACCTATCACATCATCAAAATGCTGGACATAAATCACTCATCGAAATCAGCCACACACTGCAACGACAAGTAGCCCAAGTTACCTATGGTGTTGTACGTTGCCACAAATCAGAAACTGCTGTGTTTCCAGTAGCAAAACATACTGTTGCAAAATTGGCAGCAAATGGGTAGCATCACGTTGTGGCACAGCAACCATAAAGCTTTGCTTTGTCTCAACGTCATAACCACCAAAGACCCATTGCTCTCGCACCTATGGCTTCGATGGTGCTGACGAAGCAGCTCTCGTCTATTTCAACAGTATGGCCAGGGCCGCCCAAAACTATTGGCTCAATTAAGAAATATTCATGGCAGATATCTCTACAAAATTGGCACCAATCGAACACAGTGTGCTCACTGCCAATTTTGAGCTCCCTTATTAAAAACTTTTGCCTACTGAGTTCGAAAACACACATGTAAGACAGTTGCACAATTTTAGAAATGTCTAAATGACTGCCAGCAAAAAATGACATTTTCCTGACTGAACATTTCTTTCTACAGTCCCTGCCAATGGAGCAGCTCCAAATTTCGCCATCTTTCCCTGTAGTTTTCTCCAGCTTCATCTCGTTGTATCCAACACAATACCTATTTTCACACACCATATCGTTCTTCATAAGACCTTGTTGCCTAGCCCATTGTATTGAGCTTCGGGTGTGCTCCATAACATGGTATAAATCTTCCATTACCAAATTGCTCAAATCTGGAAAATTTCTCGCCATTTTGACACACGCAGTAATATACGATACTTCAAAACGGACAGCCTCAACAGAAAAATATAGGTTGTTGGGCGCACTGATCAAGATGCATAACTGTGAGCAACAGGGACAAATACCATATGCAACAATATGCAAAGCCAACAATAGCTATCATGGTAAGGATGTATGAAACTGTCAGCATTACCTATGGCTAAAGAACTCTGTGAAGAAATATATTAAAATGTCTGCAGCATATTGGCATAGCAACATGAATAAGCTGGTGAAAGCAGACAGTTAATTAATCTTTCCCTCCCCCCCCCCCCCCCCTCTCCATATGAAAATAAGTACTTTTTTGGTATTCTGTGCATATATATGCTTATATCTTAAGAATATGTGTTTGCTTCAAAAATAGGTATTTTTCTCATGATCAGTGCATGTACCCCCTAAACTGCGTAAGTGCCATTTTCGTTATTGCAGATGTTCGTTTTTTGGTATTGTGGGCTTGGTTAGAGCTATATAGGTCGAGTGAACTGTACGATTCCTGCTGGCTTTGTGGCTGTAGCATTATGTCGTAGGGTGAGACTTTTTTTAGGGGTGATGTGATGTGATGTTTTGTATTGTTAAAATTAGGTTGTCCTTGCGCTAGACCCCCTATTTCCCGCGGTTGTTCTGTAGTTTCATTTTATCATTGAAGTAAGATTACTTTCACTGTTTCTATTTTCTCGATCCCTTTACAAACGCAACCACAAATCACATGGAGTCAGTCTGGCAAAAAGCTAAAGAAAAAAATCCTATAAGGCCTTTCAGAACTCACTGTGCTATGCTGAATAACTACCTGGCGGAATTTCTCTGGTGTCAACGTTTTGGGGAAAACCCATTCCACAATTTTGTTATTAATTCCACCTTTCTAGAAGAGAGAGAGAGAGAGAGAGAGAGAGAGAGAGAGAGAGAGAGAGAGAGAGAGAGAGGAGGAAAAAAAAAAAATTAAATTCCGTGCATACATATGCAATATGTCATTTTTGATACAAAAAAATTTTTTGAGACAGTTAACTGATTTTTTTCTTTGCATCCAAATGAAAAATAAGTACTTTTTTGGTGAAGAGCGCGTCAGATATGACTGTAACACTCAAGTTTTGAAATAAAAAAATTTTTGGCATTCAGCGCATATATATGCTTATATCTTCAGAAATACGTGTTTCCTTCAAAAATAGGTACTTTTCTCATGATCAGCGCATGTACTCCCTAGACTGCCTAAGTGCCACGAAAAGCAGAATCAGATGTTTCCCTCGACCTCTACAGCTGAAAGGAAGCCCAGATAGCAAGGAACCAATACAGCTGAAAGGAAGCCCAGATACCAAGGAACCAATAGCTACAACCTGAAGAGTGGAATCAGACGTTTCCCTTGACCTATGTAGCTCAAATGCAGCTCTCAATACCTACCAGCAATAATAATAATAATAATAATAATAATAATAATAATAATAATAATGAAAACAATGTAAACTTCACACACCAACATAACTCAAAAAACACCACAAAAACCAAAACCTTCAACAACTCGAAAACGCAAAAACCTGTATATACACCAGATCAATTAAAACCAACCAAAGTACGATAAATGTAAAACAGACAGAACATCAAAATTACTACAGATTAAAACCAAAATAGAAGTTTATTACCAACAAAAGCATGCAACAAAATCACCTAGGTTGACCGCCGCTACCAGTACACACACACACACACACACACACACACACACACACACACAAAACTAATCAAACCTAACAAAATGCCACACACATAAAAAACCATCACTGAAAAATGAAGATTTCCAAACCCACATTGCAGCACTGGCTACCCAGACTCAAATAAACCCATGTTACCATAGTGATAATGAACCCAATATCACATGTTAAACTCAACAAACACAAACCAATTCAAAAACACACACACAACACCATTATGTCATGGGTCAAAGGAGACAGGTGGAATAGAACACTTCCAATGGCCCCTTAACTTAGTTCCTACCTCACGCAGACAGACAGGATGTGAGGACAAGAATGAATAGTTCTGAAAAATAAGATTAGTGTTTCACTTTTAAAAGTGTTAATCAGCAGTAGGGCCTCCTGGGATCTTGCTTACTTGACTATCAGTAGTGACCAGCCATACTGTTTCTTTATAAAACAATTCCTTAATAACTTCATTGTTTAATATTTGGATTCTTGCACTGATGTCACCTCCCGTGTAAGATTGTTCCCCCTATTGTTATCTAGACAACAAACTTGAACTCTAAGACATGATATCACAGTACATAAAATGATTTTTACATGTTAGTCTGAGAACGTGGACAGTGACCAAGAAGGCATACCCTAAAATTGCACTTACTTTAAGTTTTCAAAATGTCACAACCCCTTTCTTCTGTCATTTATCACTCTTTAACCTCTGGCAACAATCTGTTAATATAAAAACTGCACTGTTTTTAGGGTTCATGTTAAACCACAGACCTCTCTATAACTGACTGGTTGGAGAAAGGCAAGACAAAGAACTGGTTATGAATTGTTGTGTCCAAATCAATCTTTGAAATGCCAAAAACAGGATTAGTTAAAAATGTGATACCAAGCTTATGAACGACAACACCCGTAACGTGGTGGAGATATAAGACACAGAACTGATCAACTGCTCACCTAACTAATAACACGTAAATGTTAGCGAAATAAAATGCTAGGGACTAACAGGATCTCTGTGAGAAAAGGTAGTTTTGGGCCCAGGATGTTCTTTCTATTAGTCCTTCAAATATATTAAAAACTTGAAAATACCAGACCCCAATTCGAAAATGGAGCCTCACATAGGTACTTAAATGTATCTATGGAATGACCTACCAACCCAACCTATCCTAGATATATGTTTACACCAGTCTACAGATCAGCCTGTCAATGTAAATGAACACATATATACATCTTGTATGTCACAAGCATTCCCCCAGTCGAACACAATCTCCAGTAGGCCTAGACTTAAAGTACACCTAGCAAACAATACAGTCTAAGCTACCAGCCACAAAAAATAAACTTCATATTATGATCAAAACACACACTCAAAATATTTCACTGAAACAAACGAAATATCCTAGATGCCATATCACATCACATTTCATATAGGCTACCTATGGCTCATGTTGTTCACTGGACTCCAAACACGTTTGTTTTTTCACACACAAGCATTTATTGCTTAGTCCAGTTTCTTGAATAAGTATCATGAGGCTATCGTGGTTAAGTTTGTCAAATTAACTCCCAAAAACATCTTTTTGATAGCAATATTCTTGAATACTGGTTGTTTCTCAGATTCCACACCCCCTTCGGAATACCAGCTTGGTGCTTTCTGGGGTTTAGATATTAGCTACACAGTCATAGTTATGCTACCAAGACCTTGTAATGGATCTGGGAGATGTTATTTTTTTACCGTATTTGTCGATACCGAATTGTAAATGTTTTCTTATATTTTTGTCAGAATTTATTATAATTTGTCTTATTATATGTTAATTTACTTCTGTTTTTGAGAGTAAAAGCATATTGATTACTATTAGAAAATGTATCCACAGTCTAATATAACAGTCGCGACACTCACTGCTGTAAAAATTGTTGCCGTTTGACAGATGGAGCGACACTAGCGCTCCAAGTGGCAGGTAAGGTGAACGTCAGATGCGTCGTAAGCATAATGTTTGTTTGCATCCACTTCCTTCTTCATTTCCGAATTATTTGAGTTATTTTCTTGGCTCCAAGGGTTTGTGTGGTACCAGAAGGCATATATGTTACTAAAAATGATTCTAAAAAAAGCGCAAGTAAGGACAAAAATCATGAATAGAGTGGCAAGCTACAACACATTCGTGAAGAAACACTTTTGACATTGGACAGAATTGCAGCTTACCACGTTGATCTCAAAAGATTATAAACACACAGATTCACATGTAGGAAGCACATACATGTACCTCTACCTGCAAAAACGACCGACAGCTCGTTTATCGTACTGTAGGCCTACTGCGTTTGTCATTTTCGCCCGTTGCCACAAGTACGACCTTCATCTTTATATTATTCTAAGTGACACAAGCAACTGCAAAATAGTGGGAGAAATATGCTAAAAACATTATAATGAGCTGATTACACTACATTTCAAGAAAAACCAAATATTTGAATACTTTTCAATCAATCAGTCAGTGCACAAGGTGCTGACAAAATAATGTCATCACACGAAAGAAGCAAGGAAAATTAGGTGACTAACAACAGAAGTGAACAAAATACATACCAAAGAAATCAGCAGCCCAAATGAGCCAACTACTTCAGTTTCTTATTTGCTTTCTTGTTGTTAGAAACTAAGTCTTGATTCCAATATTTGAGCCGGTAAACAAGTCTCACTTTAACAAATATCTTGATTAACAGCAGCTTAGTTTCTTCACAACATCCAGGGGGAAAACTTGGGACAGCCAGCAACAAGTTTACATATAATTCACCACAGTTTTTCTTGTGAGAATGTTCATCAAAAACTGATGCCATCTGATTTTCACAATCCCTCAAACATAAACAAATATTTTCACTGCAAATAACCAAGCTTCAAAATTGTCTTCGTAACTTTTGAAATGGCAATAAAATTTGTCATTTGCATCTAAGTCCTGGCTGTTGTCTACAAGTAGATTCCTGCACTTGACACAATTATGTAAAGAAAAAAGTTTCTTCAACATGTAACCAAACACATATCTCATACTGTTTTGTTCTTCAAGGTCTGCTGGAACTTCCACATTTGGTAGCTTTGTTGCAGAACTTGTATCAGTACTGCATAACAACTGAGAGACCTTTAATGTTTGAGCAGATTTCATGTCCAGTATTGCCTGACCCCAGTCAATTCCTTCACAATTACTGCTTGCCACATTAGAGGAATTTATCAGTTTGCTTAGTGTACAGTTGTTAAATGCAGCACAAAACTGCCTTGGAAATGGGTTGCTGCAAAAACCACCTCTCTGCCTCATAGTTGAAAAAAAGTTTTCCAATGTGTCTTGGTTAATTTTACGTGAGAATAAGTACAATTTTGTTCCAGTCAGTACCTCGGCAGCAAGCATTTCCAAAGCACATATATTGCTTAGAAGCCCCTTTACACATTTTATCCTCAGGGAGTAATCTTTTCCATCAGAGCCTACAAATTTCCAAGAGTGAATCCATGGCTTCATCACATGTAGAACATCCAGATGCTCTGAATCACTCCTAATACAGTTTCTTAGATGCACAGGCCCTTTCACACTGTATGTATTAAAGAAATCAAAAATGTCATTAACTTTCTGACAAAAGTCTGAAGTGCCAGTTGCAGATAATGGCATACTACCACAAAATACAAGTGTGTCAATACCAGCTGCCACTGTGTGGCTTAACACACGAACTGCAGTACCCACTCTCATTTTTGAAAAAGCTGGCAGTTTGACAGCTTTTTTAGTCAGCTTCGGAGCTAACTTGTATTTCCTGTGCAAGTCATTTGAATAGAGCTGAGAAATGTCCTTCCAAGAAGCAGTACCAACCAAACCATCATTTGATGTATGAATTATGCCATACCTAAATAGGTTGTTTCTGATGCTCTTAAACAAACGTGGGGTATCATAGAAGAAATAGATCTTCTGCTCCTCATATACCAAACTTGGATTGTCTTGTGTAATTCCCAGTCTCTTTCTACAGCCCACAAAATTTGAACCCTGATCAGTCACACAGGTCTTTACAACCAAGCCAATTTCCTTAAGTCTCTTGAGTACTTCATAAAATATAGCAGTCAAATGCATAGCTCCCACTGTTCCCTTACAAAAACAGTACAGCAATGGTTGTTTGAAACATGAAAAAATGCCACTAATCATTATCACCAACACACTGTTCGCAATTTTAGCTGTGCCTCATATGTCAAATTTGCCATTAGAGACATTTCATCCAATGACATATTCACAAGTTTATCAATATAAGAAAAATGTTGCACCTTTTGCTTTAAAAGATGGAATATATAGTCACTTATCCCACATTTTATTTGTATGCCTTCCACATACCTTTGTAATGTACGCACTGATGGAAGCATAAAACATTCTGACAAAAACCTGTATGCCTGAGTGCTGTAATATAATAAATTTAGAGGAAACAGATTATTTTCGTCTTTCCATCTTGCAGCACGTTTTTCTCTCAATGGCATGGTAATCTGGCTTACCAACAAGTCAAGGGCACTTCTTTTAAATATCGGGATCCTACAGTCTTTAACATTCGTTTGTCCTTGTTCACTTGCTCCTTCTGATACAGTTTCTGTCGCTGTCTGTAGGCACTTTCCTTGTCCCGTAATAGTTTCGCTCAAAGTCTAGCGATTTGCACATTCTGACACTTCACACGCTTTTGTAAGACACGAACAGCTGCACTTAATCTAACCACTTCATCGTCAAAGCAAATCTGTGTTGACGATTCACACGAATCTGGCACTGATACATGCAGAGTTGAACCGGCTGCTTCTGTGTCATAGGACTGTTTTACTGCTTTAGATTGACTGTCGAATCTTTGTGGCAGTTTCCTCTTCATCGTCAGCTGAGGTGGCTTATTTGGAATGTCAAACAGTGTGGGTACTGCATTCCACACGAGTCTGTTGTCTGCGTTCATGAACTGGTTTTGTTCCAAATGTGGCGAACAAAACCTAATATTATTATACAGGTACACTGGTTCTTTCTTAATGAGGCCTTCTCGCCTGCTATTAACAAGCCATTTTCTGCTCCTAAAACGAAACATTCATCATTTATACACATATAGTTTGCAAGTGAATCCTGACGATACAGTTTAGTAACATGATGGTATATACCTCTCAGGATCCTTAGGAAACCTAAAAAAAGACAGCTGTGGTGTCTTCTTCCTGTTGTTAGTGCAATTTATTGCGCTACAAACGCTCCCGCCAGTAAAAGCCATTGTATAAATCGAAATAAACAACCACTATTCTCTTTCACGATCGCGGCGAATTCACAGTGTAACGCAGCAGCCTCTTGGGGCGCTGCTGGCGCTGTAGGCAACAAAATCGAGGCGAAGTGTTGCTACTGTTATGATGTATCGAAGAATAGCAAAGAGACTGATTACAAGTGGAAACTTGTGAATTGTGTAAAATATCTTTGACGTTGGAGTCGTCTTTGACTATTGTTTTGGTGTGTGTTGACGGAAGAACAATGTGAAGGTCGCCGTCATAAATAATTTTGAATTATGTTACTATTATTTTTGTATTAACTAAAAAGAAGAAACTACATTTGAAGAAACTGTATTTGAAACACCAAAATGAGAGAAACACGTTGAACCACGTCTTTTCTGCAGCCGACAACGATGCATTGTGGAATCATACTTAGACAACTGAAGCCAAGACTAATATCGCCTTGCAAACGTCTAACGGAAAAGGTACTGTCACGAAATATGGCAAATTTAAGTAAATAAAAAATAGTGATCATATTTTCAACTTGTGTCTTAGCCGGGATGCCATATTTCAACTGGGGACTGTAGCCGGGATATTGTGTTCACGAGATTTTCAACAGTGCTACGAGGAAGAACAGTTTTGCGTGTTAATACCTGTTTCTTCAGAATGTGTGTTACAGTGTTTGTGTTCATCGGGAAGTAAAAGTTTTGGAGAAGAAAGGTTTCGGCAAAAAATATAATTTTCGACAGAAGAAAATACTTCAAGAATTTTGGTCAACAATCACATGGATGGAAAACGTGGTTTTGCAACAGTAGAAGAGTGTTCCAGATAAGTCACGAAAACCTCGTATTTTGTTAATACAATATTTTTATCTTGTTTTATATTGTTGTGTATAAATTTTTGTTCTTCACAATGACTTATGAGTTTTTCGAGAGTATTGTGCCTAAAGTAGAAAGTAGTAATTTAATAGACTTCGAACATCAGGACAGGTCAAATCAAAGAGAAAGAACCGATCAATTTGATTTAAAAAGTTTTCTTGTAAATTTCACGAAAGAAATTAAACAATCAGTTGACGACAATAAGACTTACTGGGATGAAAAAATTGATAACATTTTGTTGCAAGTCCAAGCAGTCAATACCCAAGTGGGTCAGCTTTCGAACAGAGTTGGCAGTGTTGAGGAAAAAATTGAATCTGTGGAAGCAAAAGTAAATGAAATTGATGCTAAATTGAGCGGTGAAATTAATACTGTAAAAAATGAGTTACTGGTAGATAGGGAAAGAAATTTAATGTATTTTAATGAGATAAAAGGTGATATAAAAAATTTGGATGAGAATACAAAAAGTTTGACAATCGTTTGGTTACTCTAGAAGAAAAAGTAGAATGCAATGATTTAGAAAACAAAAAATCTGTCAAAGAACTTAGCGAAAAAATTGAAAGTTTTAACATTGAATTTCAAAGCAAAAATTACAATGTCAACACATGTAATCTTGTATCTAATATTCCACTGAAGCACTTTTCGGTAGATGGACCCTTACATCCTGTTGATTTTATGCTGTATTGTAAGGATTGTTTTTTACCTCACTCACCAGATGAAATAAAAATTAAATTTGTGAAAAAATTCTTAGAAGGGGAAGCTTTGACTTGGGCAAACCAGATTGTAACTCTGGAAAAATTTTGGGATGATCTTAAACAAACTAGAATCAAAAGTGAATTTTTGAATGGGCGAAACTATAGAGAATCAGATGGGAGCATGAAACAATTTTGCAAAAGTGAACTTCAAAAACTTATTCATTTAACAAAACCTTTGGATGACTTGATCAAAATTGATACCTTAAAGAGAAGATTGCCATCAGCAATGCAGTTGAGTTTAGTTCATTGTCCTGATGGGTTTACTCAGAAAGGTAATGGTCAAAATTGGGGAAATGACAACTTTCAAAAAAGGGAACAAAACAATTATCATGGCGTCAGTCAAAATTCAGGGGGATATAACAATTTTGAAAAGAAGGACCATAAATTTTATCCAAAACAAGAACAACATTTTCACATTAATAATCAACAAAATAGAGAACACTTTAGGGATCAAAATCACAGAAATTTTGATAGAGGTCCGTACAATAGGAACTACCAACAGTCAGGTAATGTTTGGCATAGGAATGGGATCAGAAATGTTGAACCGAGCGAGGTGGCGCAGTGGTTAGACACTGGACTCGCATTCGGGAGGACGACGGTTCAATCCCGCGTCCGGCCATCCTGATTTAGGTTTTCCGTGATTTCCCTAAATCACTCCAGGCAAATGCCGGGATGGTTCCTCTGAAAGGGCACGGCCGAATTCCTTCCCCATCCTTCCCTAATCCGATGAGACCGTTGACCTCGCTGGCTGGTCCCCTTCCCCGAAACCAACCAACCAGAAATGTTGATCAGAGACATTGGCAGAACCACAATCACCAGTTCATACAGGAACCGGAAATAAAAAACGAGTAGACGCCCCCTTGAAGGTCCGCAAGGTTGAGGCAGAAGGTGAGCACGATGAAAGGACCAATGGATGTGACTATCATAAACCCAAACATGACAGTTCCAAACCTAAGCTATCACATGAGGTTATTAGTTGTTACTTATTGAAAAAATTTCAAGAGGAAAATAATATTGATAAAGATAAAATTTTCAGTACACAAGAACATACAGTAGATAAAAGTAATTGTGATTCATTTAATTTAACAGAGTTTTACACTCGGGCAGAAAAGATCAACACTTTGTCAGATGATGTAATTTGTAGTAGTTCAGAGATGTGTGTGAATGAAAGAGAGAATGCATGCTGTGAGAATGAAAATGTTGGTGAAAGGGATCTGGTAACTTTAGAAAGGGGAAATAATATTTTGGGGAATAATTTGAATGTGTATGACCTGAATATGTGTAATGATAATGATGTTGTTGATAAAGTTGATAATGATGGTAATGGTATTGATGATGATGTTGAGGAAAGGTATTTCATTAGTTTAAATAGGGAATTGGGTATATACATGGTTGAAAATGGATTAAATAGTGAGAATATTATAGAAATTCCCAGGGATGTTACCAGGATGAATAAAGCTCACAAGCTGGATGTATGTGAAAGTGTGAATTTTGATGTTGTTGATAAAGAATCTGACTACACAAATGACAATGACACATGTATAACTTGTAACCTAAGTGAAACTTTTACAGATACTAATGATACACACACATTTCTTATGAATATATGGCTCAACAGTGAAACTATTTCTTTTGACAAGAACTTTAGAAAGATGCTTATTAATGTATGTGAAACTGTATGTCCTGAGTGGTGGAAAAAGATGAGATATTTTATTTTTGAAAAGCTGAAGGATAAGTACTTCAATAGTATACAATGTGATTTGGATGAAAATTCTTGGCTATTTGAGATAATAGAGAGTACTCATGACAATTTTGTGTCTTGTGCAAATTTTATAACTGTGACAAATAATACATGTAATGATATGCCATATGATTCTGATAAGTATAGGTTTGGGGAAATTGAAAGTGATTTATTACATGAGGATACAGGTTCTGAGAAAAGTGATCAATTTTGCAGTCCCTATATAAAAGTTCAAATTGGGTCATGGATTGGTAAATGTTTAATTGATACAGGAAGTGAGATCTCGGGAATATCTGAAAGGTTAAGCAAGAAATTGAAAGTGGGGAAAGATTATGTTGAAATGCCAGTTGTTGGGGTAAAGATAAAAGGTGCTACTGGGAAGAGCAGTAAATTGGTAAAAAGCCAGGCTTTAGTGACATTTTTAATTGGAGGCAAGTTGTTCACACATGGATGTTTCGTAATTCAGGAATTTAATGAGGATTTTCTTTTGGGTATGAATTGGATAGTAGAAGCAAATACAGCATTTGATTGGGTTGGAAAAAAACTTTTGTAGAAACTAGTGAAAGGGAGTACATTCAGACAAATTTTGCGAACACACTTGGTGATCAGAGTAATGGAAATTTTGACAGTATCAATTTACTAAAAGAAAAAAGATTGGAGAATATTGAAACTCATAGATTTGATACCGATGAAGTTGAATTTGGGAATTTAGTAAATTTGAAAATTTCAGAAACACAAAATTTATCTGGGGAGCGAAAACAACAGTTAGAAAATCTGCTGTGGGAATACAGTGATGTTTTCAGTGACATACCTGGAAGGGTAAAGGGTTGTCAGTGTGAGCTTCAGGTAAAACCTCATGAACCATTTTTCATAAAACCATACAGTATTGCAATATCAAAAAGACCTGGTGTTGAGAAAGAGCTGAAAAAGATGGAAGGATGTAATATAATAGAAAGGAGTATCAGTGCATATAATAATCCTCTAGTAGTAGTTTCGAAAAAAGATGGTGGAGTAACATTGGTTTTGGACTCTACACACTTAAACAAAATTTTGTTCAGACAGATAGACCATCCTGAAAATATTGATGAGTTACTCTATAAATTTACGGATTTAAAATATATGTCAAGTTTGGATCTAACTTCGGGTTTTCATCAGGTACCACTTTCGGTTAATCCTAGAAAATATACTGCTTTCTTGTACAATGGTAAGAGTTACTGTTACCAATATTGTGTTGTGCCATTTGGGTTAAATTCTTCTGTTTCTGAATTTATAAGAGCTTTGGATCATGTACTGGGGCAAGAACTTGCGTCTAAACTGATAATTTATGTAGATGACATTTTGGTTACAGGGCAAAATTGGGAGGAACATTTTTTGATTTTGAAGTCAGTTTGTGAAAAACTTAGGAAAGGGGGGATGACATTGAAATTAGAGAAATGTAAATTTGCAGTTTCTGAATTGAAATTTTTGGGTCATGTTGTCACAGACAAGGGAATTTTGGCAGATCCAGAAAAAATTAAAGCAATTTCAGAAACTCCTATTCGTAAGACTAAAAAACAATTAAAGTCGTTCTTTGGGTTATGCGGTTATTACCGAAAACATATAAGTGATCAGAGTCTGAATGCACCATGTTTAAGCCAATTACTTAAGAAAAACACTGTTTGGGTTTGGGATAAAAGTTGTCAGGAAGAGTTTGATAAAATTAACCAAGAGTTGAGAAAGCAACACTTATTACGCAGACCTGATTTTAGTTTTCCATTTTGTTTGAACACGGATAGCAGTAATTATGGGCTTGGAGCAGAGTTATTTCAAGAAAGAGTAGAGAATGGAGTTAAGATACATTGTACCATAGCATTTTCAAGCAGAATGTTGCTCAAGCATGAGAAAAATTATACAGTCACAGAGAAGGAACTTTTGGCAATTCGTTGGGCTTTTACAAAATTTAGAATTTACCTTGTTGGACATAAAACCATAGTATTTTCGGATCACAAAGCTTTGAGTTACTTACAAGAGTGCAAATTATACGACAGTAGATTGACCAGATGGGCAATTTTACTGCAACAGTTTGACTTTGAAAGCAAACACATAAAAGGTTCTGAGAATGTAGTAGCTGATTCACTTTCAAGTTTACCAATTGGGGGAGAAAAGGAGATTTTTGAACAAGAGGAGGAAAAGCAATTTAAAATTAGATACTTGAAAGGGGTGGAAAATGAAAAAACAATTAGAGCTATGTGTAACAAAATTAGAAAAAATCAAAATTTAGATCAGAGTTGGAAATTAATCAAAGAATGTTTAGGCAAGAAGGGGTATGAGAAACTTGATAAATTTTACAGATTGCATAAGGGGATTTTGTTTCGGAGAACAGATGTAGATTCTGATAATTGGAAACTGTGTTGGGCAGAGGCAGATGCTGATAAGCTGATCATTTACATACATGAAAGTTTCGGTCATTGTGGGATACAGAAGTCTATTCAAAAGATACAAGAAAATGTTTATTTTTACAATATTGGAAAGAAGGTAAGAAAAGAATTGGCAACCTGTGACAAATGGCAGAGAGTTAAAGTGAGCAATCAAAGATGTGGTGGAGAGATGCAAAACATTATTCCGGAAAAACCTTTAGATCTTATCGCAGTGGACGTATATGGAATGTTACCAAAGAGTAAAGGTGGTTACTGTTACATATTTGTTATGGTAGATGTATTTTCAAAATTAATTAAACTATATCCAGTGAAAAAAGCTACTAGCCATGAAATTATAATAAAAATTGAAAGAGATTATTTCGAACAGGTGGGTAAACCAAAAGCTATATTATCAGATAATGGTTCACAGTTCACCTCTAAAATTTGGAAAAAGTTTATTGAAAGATAAAAATTGAAGCATATACTTATATCTGTTTATTCTCCGTCCACCAATCCTGCAGAAAGATATATGAGGGAAATTGGGAGACTTTGTAGAAACTATTGTAGCCATAAGCATCCAACCTGGTTTGAGCACATTCGAAATTTTGAAGATATTATGAATAGCCTACAACATAGTTCCACAGGATTTTCACCATATGAGATTATGTTTAATATTAGACCTCCAAATCTTATGTCAGAACTTATTGAATTTCCTAAATGTACACCTTTAACTATGCAAGAGAGAGAAGATATTGTCAGGGAAACTATGAGGAAACAAGGGGAAAAGAGGAATAAAAGATATAACAATAGGGTAAGATTAACCACTTTTAAAATTGGGGATCTTGTTCTGGTCAAATCTCATGAAAAATCAAAAATGTTAACTTCAGAAATTAAAAAATTCGTTGATATCTATATTGGGCCTGTTGAAGTCATAGAAAATCCACACCCTAATGCTTATCTTTTGGTGTATCCTAAGTCAAAGAAATTATTTGGTCTCAGGAATGTTGTCTCTTAAAAACTGTATAAACAGAAATCATAATTTCAAAATTTAAATAACCTATTATCATCTAAAACAAAAGTTCTCCACTGCAATACGCTTGTTAGAACAAAACTGCCTGTACAACGAAGTGTGTATATTTGCATGTATAAATTAATAATTTGAAGTCACATATTAATTGAAACTGATGAAAAACACTGTTCTAACAAAGAATGAGAGAAAGATTTATTTTTACTTTTTTACAAAAAAAAGTCTCCATAGTGAGCATTTCTGAATTTTTCTAATTTTTGGAAGCTAAGTCTTCCCTGTGGGTGAAGGCATGCATGTGAGGACATGCATGCAAAGGTATAAGTTTCAAAACCAATTTTAGATAAAGCCTCATGATATATGAGCAGTTTATTGTTGTTTATACTGATGTTGTGGGGAGCAAAAGTACTCTTCACAAGAATGTGACTTGTAGTAATATTGTAGTAGAGAGGAAAGTGTACATAAATAATTGCAAAAAATTTAGATAATACTGATGTATCTTTAGCTGTACTAAAAGAAGAAAATCATAAAAAAATACAAAATAAAAAAAACCTAAGTAAAAAAATTTAAAAAGAAAATCATAAGCAAAAAAAATATACAAAAAACAAAAAATCCATGACTAATAAAAAAAATATAAAAATTAAAAAAAATCAGATGTTAAAAAAATATATATATATAAAAGGCAAATATAGAGAAAAACACATTACACTATATATGTCCAATATCATTTTTACTGTACAATATGTAAGCATAATGAAATTAACATTAATATTTAAAAAAAAATTAAAACTTATTCTAGGAAATGAGTTTTACCTTTCTATTATTTTCAATCTGCATGCTGTATGTTAGAATATTTCTCATGTATGTTTTATACCATGTATATTTGTCATGTTAAATAATTTCTTTACTTGAAAATTTTGTGTATGGGATTGATGTATCATTGCAACAACAGCCAGTAATAAGTCCACAGATTCAAAGAGTCCAAATTTGGAAGAGGCTATCAGACTGCGTCATTAATGTACTAATTGTGTAATACAGATCCATCACTGAGTGTTGTCGGGATTTTGTTGTATATGTCCATAACAACAAAAGCCCTGGGGAGCAGTTTAATGGATCTGGGAGATGTTATTTTTTTACCGTATTTGTCGATACCGAATTGTAAATGTTTTCTTATATTTTTGTCAGAATTTATTATAATTTGTCTTATTATATGTTAATTTACTTCTGTTTTTGAGAGTAAAAGCATATTGATTACTATTAGAAAATGTATCGAAGAATAGCAAAGAGACTGATTACAAGTGGAAACTTGTGAATTGTGTAAAATATCTTTGACATTGGAGTCGTCTTCGACTATAGTTAGTCGGCAGCTAACTCTTGGTGTATGTTGACGGAAGAACAATGTGAAGGTCGCCGTCATAAATAAATTTGAATTATGTTACTATTATTTTTGTATTAACTAAAAAGAAGAAACTACATTTGAAGAAACTGTATTTGAAACACCAAAATGAGAGAAACACGTTGAACCACGTCTTTTCTGCAGCCGACAATGATGCATTGTAGAATCATACTTAGACAACTGAAGCCAAGACTAATTTCGCCTTGCAAATGTCTAACGGAAAAGGCACTGTCACGAAATATGGCAAATTTAAGTAAATAAAAAATAGTGATCATATTTTCAACTTGTGTCTTAGCCGGGATGCCATATTTCAACCTTACCAATGATTTACGCTACAATTAAAACAAAACTTATTCACAATTCCAATTACAATAGCTACACATTTCATGTACCGGTTTTCGTAAATACAGATCTTTACGTACTTGGTTTAGGTGAAATAATGCCAATGCGTCACAATTATTTCGATGTGAGCAATGAAACTTCACGTAAAACATGACTGCGATAAAATGCGTAATAAAATAAATATACCGAGGTCTAGAAATAAGCATGATTACACATAAAAGGGATGATTAATACAGTTCAATATTAAAAATGTGTATTCAACAAAACCGTAGTCCTACAGAACTGGAGGGGTGTGACGGTAATGGTTTTATTTTATCAGTGAAATTACATACCGGTACTGGATGTTACTAATGCACCTGAAACCATCAAATAAATGATTACAAACTTAATTTACCGGTTTTTCTCCCCCGGAATCCAAAACATCAGACAGTATATATAATAATGGTATGAGACAATGAAGGGAGATTATTTGAGGACGTATTTTCATCAATTTTGAGACGTTATGACTCGTAATAGCCCTGGAGACGTCTTTTACAACAATCGAATAATTTGTAGCAGTACACTGATAAAAATAACTGCTTGCAACTAGCAAGTAATCGCGCAACGCGCAACCAAACTTCGAACACACAAATAACTTCTTAACACGATACGATTACATGACAATGGACACCATACGCATACTCAAAATAACAAACCTAGATGAACACAGCACCGGTTTTTGTACGCCTCCAAACAAACTGCTTTTCAGAGATTGTATTTTAATAAATGAAGACATACCGGAGCAGTGGATTTTAATAATACCGACAACCAAAGACAACAAAGCAACTGAACTACGCACTAGAACAAGCCAGTTTATTTGATTAATTTAAAATGTTTTGTTATTTGCTGACATGAATCCATGGCTTTTTAGATTAAAGTACTGACTTCGAAAGTGGGGGCATTTTATGACAGAATTAAAAATCATTATTGACAAAGCCAATCCAATCCAATAGAGACTGTAGATCTTACACTAATAACTAAACAAGAAATTTCCAGAAACTTACCTCCGCTTATAAAAATGTCCACAGTGTGCGTTAGAAAAATGTGTAGAAGAATGAAACTCAAGGAGAAAATACGAATTGCTTTGGAAGTAAAGGATACTTATTATAAATGTCACTATCTTTATCGTAAGTTTTGCATATGATTTTTACGGCTTAATGCTTTGGTTGCTATTATTGGCTCGTTGTAATACGAGAGTTTCTTATTTAAATTTGAACGAAACCATTAAACAGAGGCACATTTTCGAAGTGTTGTTTGACTGATTTAGTAACTCAGTACAAAACACCTTCCTATACTCTTTACTAGTTTAAAAAAATGGTTCAAAATGCTCTGAGCACTATGGGACTTAACTTCTGAGGTCATCAGTCCCCTAGAACTACTTAAACCTATTTAACCTAAGGACATCACACACACCCGTGCTCGAGGCAGGATTCGAACCTGCGACAATAGCGGTGGTCTGATCCCTGAAAATGTTACTGCAACTTTTCTGAAGTGTATAATCCTTGACTCATTTGCCAGATTTATGCATTCTGTAATCTCACTAAATAACTCAAGGAAAATAACAGAGACAGTTCTATCCTTCTCCAATCCGTGCATGTATCATGTCTTCAGTGAATTCGGCACCAACAGGACATTACGAATTTGACTTTTTTAAATGTCCAACCACACATGCATATTTCCTTGTCCAGCAGTTCATTCGGTTGGGCAGCAATGATCATTCACATAGATTTTAACTTATTTTTTGCCAGTGCACTGTTTGTATCTGCGAAAATAAAAACTGCTGCACAAGCTCTGCAAACAACAAATGTGATCTTACAAAACATCAAACAATGGTTCTTCGACAATAAAATGAAAACGAATGAAGAAATAACACAACAAAATTTTACATGCAGCCTTACAAATGTGGCATACCCCGATAATATGGAGGCTATCAAACTGCTGGTATTCCTGATTGACAGCAAATTAATAATGAATGAACAAACAGTGTATGTGTGCTCCCAGCTCTCCGATGTACTGTCTGCAGAAAGTAAGTTGACACTCAGCGCCGTGGCTTATGGGAATGACTGTAAATGGGAGATGCCTCCACTGTCACTTGCTTCAGCCACCGCGCCGAGTGTCAACTTAGTTTGTGTGTACAGTAATATACCTTCTGAGGAGAACAGTAGGTGTATTAGCTGACCCATACCTTATAACAGTGCATTATGCAATATTTAATAGCCACATCAATCATGGCCTACTGTTATGGGGATATTCTGAAGGCTGCAAGTATGTGGCAGTGCTACATAAAAAAAGCAGTCAGAATCTTTGCATCAAGCTAAAGACTGCAGCACTGCAAGCCTATGTTCATGCAATTTGACCTGGTGGAGGCTCTGTAATGGTGTGGGACGTGTGCAGTTGGAATTAAATGGGACCCCTTATACTTCTAGATACGATTCTGACAGGTGACACATATGTAAACATCATGTCTACCTGCCTCCATTCATGTCCATTGTGCATTCCGACAGACTTGGAAAAATCCAGCAGGTCAATCCAACACCCCACACGTCCAGCACTTCCGCTGGCCTCCATCTCTCCAGACATGAACATGTTTGGGCATACCTGGGATGCCTTGCAACAAGCTGTTCAGTACAGATTCGACCCCCTTCTACTCTAGCAGATTGATGGGCAGCACTGCAGGATTCATGGTGTCATTCCCTCCATGGCTACTTTAGACATTAGTTGAGTCCATGCCACGTCATGCTGCAAAACTTCTGCATACTCGCGGGGCCCTACCCGATATTAGGCAGGTGTACCAGTTTCTTTGGCTCTTCAGTGTGTGTATCATATATATTTCCTTATATATATGAAAAATGATAAATAACTCTTGCATATTTAATCTTCACACAGTCTGTCCAATCATGACTGGTAAACGACACAGATCCAGAAATTAAAAACATCAAGTTACTGGTATTTCTATAGATACGTTAACTTTGCACACCTTATGTTATGGAAGTAAGAGCTCTGGAAACCAAGGGGCTGTTAGTTCTGTTTTGCATATATATCTACTTGATTAGTTCTCATTAGTTGGAAAACAATATTGTGGCAATATAAAATCTACCACCGCAAGAAATGACAGTGAGAAAATGGATGTCATGTAAAAATAAGCAAACACTGCAGAAAGTGCTAGATTCCCAATTTCTGGAATAGACAGGAAGATTTATGGGTCTCTACGTCAGCCGAACATAACGAATAGAATAGTTTGGTAAATACCATAAATGGATATAAGTCTGCCACAGCAGCCTGTATTCGAGATGACTGTAACTGCAAAATTATCTGAAAGGAAAAAAGATCAAGGTCAATTACAAATACACACTTTCTATCTAATCAAGTGCTTCAGATGAAGGATGTTTCATTTATTTATTTATTATACACCTTTAAAAATGCAACCAACATAATCTTTTGTGTACACAGACGTAGCAATACAATTACATAAATAACACGCACAGACTAAAAAATATTTTACGTAATTACTGTTCGACATTAAATTGTCCATCATACTGCGCATGATGTATTATGTAGAATCACATACATAAGTTTAATGTAATGAAACTATATTACTGTCTGAGATAATTTTTAAAGCCTATTTCGAACTCTTCTATTGTATAAAATGCTTTTTCTCTCAAAGCCACAACTGTGCGACGTCTTTAAACATATTGGTGACACATTGTGTACCTGTAGTGACAACATATTAAACTGTTTTACCCTCATGTATTTGTAACTGTCTAGAGTTTCCTTAAGTCTAGCGACTGTGATGTCTGTCTTCTGTTTTAGGTGTGTATTATATTGACGGGCCACGAGGCTACACCACCGCGGGGTCGAGGCACCTTGTCACAGTTCCTGCAGAACCCGCCCCCCCCGCACCCCCCCCCCCCCCCCCCCCCCCCCCCCCCCCCCCCGCCATCAGAGGTTCGGATCCTCCCTCGGGCGTGGATGGGTGTGTTATCCTTAGCGTGAGATAGTTTTAGATTAAGTAGTGTGTAAACCAATGACCTCATGACCTCAGCAGTTTGTCCCAATAGGAACGTACCACAAATTTCCAAAATAACATCAATGGATAGAGTGTTTTAGTTTGTAATAATGCTAGTTTTCTTTTGTATGTATTAGACAACTTAATATGAAGAGGAATGTAGCTGTGGGTATTTTTATTTATTTATATATATATTTTTTTTAAATAGGGTTCCCAAGACATTATTTATAGCCCCACAGATGCATCTGAACTCCTTATTTTTGCCAAATGTGATCTTTTTTTGCTCCAGGGAAATTCCTCAATAACACAATGGCATGTCAATTGTGCTTGGAAAAAGGTATAGTATGCATTTAGCAATAGCTTATCATTAACACATGACCTTAGTTTACCTAACAAATATGTAGCACATACTAAGTTAGTAGAGATATATTTGGTATAATTCTTCCATGTTAATTTCGTGTGAAGACAGAAGTCAAGAAGTTTAGCTGAAGCAGTTATTGCCATCCTCTTTAATTGATAAGGTAAAGAGAATATTTACAGTTTGTCAGTATTAATACAAAATTCAGTGAGATGGAACCACTTACTGGCTGCTCTGAAATGATCCCTACTTTACTGCTTTAATGCTCCTCAATTTTTACCAGCTGGAACAAAAGTGGTACCATCATAACATAAATTTTCACATACTAATCACTGGTTATGACATAACGTATTGTGAGTCACTAAAATTAGGAAGTATTATGTTATGTGGCTGGCATTTGGCTGAAATCAGAAATTAGTGGCTAGTGTTTGGTTGAAATCAGAAATCGGTCATGTGACATTCCTCACTCACTAATTTTGAGACACAGTATTGTATCCATCATATTTCGTTGTTTCCATGTTATAACTTTGATTTTTTGACAGTATGCAATTTGAAGGCAATGTCAAATAGAAGATTTATCACAAACACATCACTCTATATACAATTTGTTATAATTAAATATCTCTTAGACACATCAGTCCTTAAGAGATTTCAAGATGAAATGCATTCACTGTGGTTAGAGACGTAGTGTTACAGAACTGAAAGAAGTAGGATAATATCCTAGAACACACTAATACCTTTTCTCTCCAGCTTTGCTTTTGTAACACATTCTGGGTCTTCTTATTTATGTAATAGAAGCATGTCCCACAATATTCGATGTTATTTACATGAAATGAGTTTCTTCTCTTTCATGGCTTCAAGCTTAAAAAATGAACGATGAAACTGCTGCTAGTGAAACAAGCAGTAAAGACATTTACATCATATGAAATTTACATTTTTTCTTATCACAAATAATTGACTTTTTTTTAATATGTCATGATTCCTGAGGGTGTGGTTAGGTGGGAACCTACAAGTAAAGCTTAAGTTACTGCGAGTGAAACGAGCAGCAATCATATGTATAGTCTTGCTTGTTACCAATGCTTTGTGATTTCTTTGAAATAAGCCACGATTTTTGAGAGTGTGGTTATACACAAACCTAAGAGCACAGCTTAAATTGGTGCAAATGAAATGAGCAGCAATCATATTTGTAGTTTTGCTTGTCATAAATGCTGCGTGGGATTAGCCGAGCGGTCTAAGGCACTGCAGTCAAGGACTGTGCGGCTGATCCTGGCGGAGGTTCGAGTCCTCCCTCGGGCATGGGTGTGTGTGTGTTTGTCCTTAGGATAATTTAAGTTAAGTAGTGTGTAAGCTTAGGGACTGATGACCTTAGCAGTTAAGTCCCATAAGATTTCACACATATTTGAACGTTTTGTCATAAATATTTAGTTATGATCGAATCTTTAGCAGCGCTTTCATAAATGTGGTAGTCAAGACAAAGAGCACATTACACTGGGAGAAAGACATCATGTCACAGTCTGATTTCATGCAAATGCCAGTCACACACTGTGGTACTTCCTGATTTCAGTCACTCATAGCATAAGAAACAGTCCCTAATACAACATAAAAATGCTATCAGTTATTGTGTCTTTTCATATAAATCTTTTCACTTATATCTACTTTATCAGCTTTCACTTTGTAATTTAAGTTTTCTTATTTAGAAACTATCATCAGCATTACTAACACTTAGTGGATATCAGAACCACCCACAGTAACATTATGTGTGTGGAGGATGGCTTCTATGGACTAATCCCACTAACTCTGATACGAAAGTGTGTTTCACTTTGCTTTTTGGTACTTTCGTTAAATATAGTTTTTAAGCATATGAGATAGATTGATCAAACTGTGAGGTCAAAATGCCGTGATGGAAGTGATCTGATTAATCTAAAAGAAGATGTTTTAGTCATTATTAATTAACTAAAGCAGAAATAAGGATGTAGCAGCAAATTTCGAGATAACTCAACCTTACAAAATCCGACGCCTAATACATAATGTGCTAATCAGATACAGTCTTTTAATATACCAATTAAATTATGTACAATTTTGATTTTGTAGTAATTATTGTTTTTGTAACTTTTAGCCCTTCTGTCCCCACACCAAACCAGTTTAGTCAATATATTACAAACACGATTTGCCTCGAAACAACAGAGACAGAGTGTAAGGATACCTGAACATCATTTTGGTTGTCTTTGAAATTGTTTAAACGATAATTCGATTGAAAAGTCATTGTGTAATTCTAACCTGACGCCATAAGAACGACATTACACATCACCATTGTAAAATTAGCTGTTATAGGCAGTTATCTACTAACCAACTAATAAGGGACACATTTGTTTGGTTTGACAGCTTCAGATGACAGTGTGTATTTTCTTTTCTGAGCTATGATATGGTGCAAACATTGATGGCAGCCATATTTAAATGCAGCAAACGTGGATGTTTGCAGAAATTTATTCAGGAGTGGTCAAGGTTTTAAAATTTTTGTATTTGATATGGTCCTCAGCAGACAATTATACCCTAAGAATAAATTGTAACATGGTATTATCAGTTTTATTGTATCTCAAAGCATTGGTAGTTGACTCAGTATATTTTGAAGAACACACTACTTTCATAACCCAAAAGGCAAGCATATTTCATAAATAAATGCAAAGTAAATCTTTTTGTACTAGTAATAATGAATATGGATACATTCTTTTCAATTAAACGATCAAAAATGACATCTGCATATGATTCAACAAATCGGGAAATTATGGCAGACAATATTCACTAAAGATATTTTCATTCATATAGTTATAATGTTTAGATTGTCACTGAATACTGCAATAGAACGAAAAAGTCAGACAGGCTACATAAACCTTGTTGAATATCACAAAACTAACAATAAAAAGTGACTGATTAAAATAGTAACTTTGAAGTCATCTGGCTTACAAAATGTAAAGTCTGATCATGTGAATGGATTTATTAGATTATTTTCACACCATCCAGTGTTTAGGGCTGACCTGCATAATTAAAGTAAAATGAAGCTTCTTTTTTGGTTTGTTTGGATAATGTGCAACCCACAGTCAGCATTCTAAGCTCCCAAATCGAAGAGCATGAAACACAACTTTAAACGTAATTTTAAATCTTCGTTAAATTTTTTCTCCCTTACATGGTTAGTGTCGAATATTTAACACCTTACCTCATTCTCGTATTTATCAGACGTTTGAAGGTGTTTCATACATATGAGTTTGAATCTTTAAAGAATTGGGTGATGGGTTTACTGATGAGGCACGTAAAAGTTTTAGTTGATTTTTGCTGTTTTGACAGCAAAGTAACTGAGGATGGCGGGAGCAGAGAGGATATAAAATGCAGACTGGTTGTAGCTAGAAACACATTTATCAAGAAGCAGAATTTGTTAACATCTAATACAAATTTCAGTGTCAGGATGTGTTCTCTGAAGCTATTTGTGTGGAGTGTAGCCTTCTACAGAAATGAAATGTGGATTACAAGCAGTTCAAATAAGAAGAGAATAGAAGTTTTCCAAATGTGGTACTACAGAATAATGCTGAACATTAGATAGGTAGATCGAGTATCTAATGAGGTGGTACTGAATCTAATTGGGGAGAAAAGAAATTTATAGAAGAATTTGACTAGAAGAAGGGACCATTTGGTACTACATGTCCTAAGGCATGAAGGTAGCGGTAGTTTGATAGTAGAGGGAAGTGTGCTGAGTAAAAATTGTAGAGGGAGGCCAAGCGATGAATACAGTTAAGCAGATTCAAATAGAGGTTGCTGTATTTAGCCAACATGAGGAGGCTTGCACAGGATACAGTAAAGTGGAGAGCTGCACAAACCAGTCTTTCATTCAAGACCACATCAACAACTACATCACGTTTTATTGGTAGCATTATTACTATTATATTTTCCTTATTACTATGCTTGAGACGCTGGAAACAAAGGGAATGGATACCGCTACTAGCTTCACAGTTGTGTTAGGCTTTAACCATAAAGATTGCACTGTCTGAGAGGCTAATTTTGCATGTTATTAAAATTGTGTTTAGAGAAATACAATATCACTCTTTCCAACAATCTGTGTGCTGAGATGATGTGGATGCGACCACACCCTGCTCTGTACTGCTATGAGAGTATCACGCCACTTCAAGGCAGCCAATCCCGTGTCAGCACGTCGCCACGTGACCGACGGAATGACGGCAGCCTACGGGACTTTGTCCTTCCTGTTTCTTTTGCGCAATACTCTTGCCATACGACTGGGCAAGCTGACACATTGGTTAGCTCACTGTACTCGCATTTGGGAGGACGACGGTTTAAACCCACGTTCGGCCTTCCTGATTGAAGTTTCTGTGATCTCCCTAAATCGCTTCAGGCAAATGCCGGGGTGACAGCTTTGAAAGGGCACGGCTGACTACCTTCCCCGTCCTTCCCTAATCCGATGCGACCACCGATGATCTCGCTATTTGGTCCCCTCACCCCAAATCAACTCAAACCCTCTTACCAAATGAGGCAACATAAAAGAAATCTATTGCTTCTATTAGTGAAAACACGATTTCTCGAAAGTTTTTTAAAAAAATGTTAATCATGACAAACAACAACCATCCTGTGGTTTTCCACACTCATGCAGCATATTTGTTTGCAGAACCATTATAGCCGTGGTTACGGCATGAGTGAAGAAACACAAAGTATGAAGAAAAAATTACGACTAATCGTGGTAATTTAGAAATCTGATAATTTCCGGTATGAAAAACTGTCATCATACCCACTCCTGTGTGAGTTTCGTCTGAGGCAAAACGACGGGAAACTCAAAGCGGACACAAGTCAGTGTAGTGCGATTTAGGTTTAACAATCAGTTGTAAAACGAAGGGCAGCAGCGATCGAGTATTCGCTGCTGCATGGTGGTCTTACGTAGCAGTGGTGTGCGAGACGAAAGTGGAGGAGGCTGGCAAAGAAGGCGTGGCCAATATCTTACTCACAATCTCTCGACGTCAGCTTTTATCGACTGATCGAGAAAAAGAAGTAGTCCATCTTTAGGCAAAGCCTTTACAAACTATTTCATTATGCCTAACTTTATATGTAGAGGTGGCAGGAGGACGTTATTTGGATCTACTAGGTTTTGTGTAGAATGTTCTTCTCACCAGGTTTTAGAGACTTCCTCACAGACGAGTTCTTTCTGTACCAGTGTTCATCCCTAGCCCTACTGTCCCATTCACACAAGAAACATGGAAATTTGGTAAAGCCACCTTGCTGACCAAGGAGCATGCATGTTACTTTTAGATCGCCACATTTCATCCAACCATGAGCAGAATAGCCTATTTCATTTAACATTATTTCTAGATTTTCATAGCGTTTTTTCATGTGTACAGAATGTCCAACAGGTATAGATGCATACATGTTACAATTGTCTAATAAAACAGCCTGAAAACTAGTTTTGGATGAATCAATAAACATCCTCCAGTCTTCCTTGTTGTATTCAGTACCAAACTCATTCATCAGACCTGGAATGTCTGAGCAGTGCACTAAATCACCTTCTTGTTGAAAAAAGTTGGAAAATTGCTGCTCATTCTTTCTATGCATGTATATGCTGGTTTCAACTGCCAATAAGTTCTTTTCTTTTAATCTAAAGCCAAGCAATTCAACTTTTTCTCTCATTAAGCCCAGATCCCTAACCAAATCGTTAAGCTCGGTCTCAGTAAACAATTTGGGCTCTAGACTTTCTGTATTACATTGGAATTCATCATCGTCTGGTTCATCTAAATCACATTGTGCATCAGAAAATACTTCTGTTAGAACAGAATTTAAATCATCTGGTGGGTCAGGAAACAGCAAATCTACACCATGCCTTACCTGTCGGATGGCAGATGAAAGGTTAGAGTAGCTTATTACCTTTTTTGTTTTCCGCATAATGACCAGTAATATCAACACTGCAAAAGTAACAATCATCGGAATGATTTCTTGGCTTCCTCCATATCATGGGAACAGCAAATCTAAAGGCGTTTCTCTCCTTTTTCAACCATTTTCTCAGGTCTCCAACACACACACAATATACCTTGTGTGGCGCCTAAAATTTATCTTGATGACCAAGTTTAGATCGAAAGTATGATAAATAAACCTTTTTCAAAAAGTCAACAATGTTTCTTTGGTGTTTTTAATCACAAATTCAACACAAATATAACAAAAACTGTCAGCAGAGTTTTTACAACCACGATTAAACACTGTATTGAGCACATGTACAGGAAACGAGAAAGTGAAGTTAGATTGACAGTATACGAACCACCATCTGTTAACACAAAAATAGAATTGACCTTTTGTGCCAGCAAATGTTTCTCATCTACATTTATTACACCTCATTTTAAATTATTTTAACTATACAAAAGCTGTTAAATTCTTTAAAAAATCACTTACTTTAATAAATTTAACTGTAAAGTGTGAAGAAATGGTGGGTGATACAGTTTTTGAAGTATCATATTTAGATTTCCCACCCTAACAATAAAAAGAATAAAGTATTTTCACCAAAAAGTTTTCCATTGTTGGTCTGTGTAATTATTTGTTAATATGGATTTCTCTTCACTGTAACTTTTCTGGTGCTGTAAGCTGTATATTTTTCTCAAATTAGTAACTTTCTGCTAATTAGGAAATAGCATTTCTTTGGAAGTACAATTGTACTGACCATTCATATATGATGCAAAAAAACTTCATAAAGGTTTGTTTTCAAATATGAGCTGTAACGTTACATGCATTCTGCTTAACCTTAATGAAAGTTATCTTAATCCATTTTGACGTATAAAAAATGTTTGTTTTGTTTTTTTCTCTGCATGCAATAATTCATATTGTCACAGAGTATGCAGTTTCATGGCAAGTCACATCTCCGATGGAATAAACAGCCGAACCAGCAAGTACCACAAAAGTATAGTAAAGCAGCTGCCGTCATTCCACCTTGCAGACATGTGGCGCCCATCCTTACCCATGTACATGCACAGACAGTCATAAACTTCCAAACAACATGCTATTCTAGAACAACAAACTTATAAAAGACCGGTATGCTCACTATGATACTCATCATTTGTCGGCCTGGTAGACATAGTGCAACACATTGCCTTACCCAAGTGGTATGTTATACTGTATGTCACCTTTTTGTGTATGTAAATGATGTCATCACAACCACAGGACGTAGAGAAATAAATAATACTGCTAGTTCAGATTGTACATTTGTCTTCAGAAACGAAAATTGTTAAAACTTTGTAAAATAAAAACCCTTTACTTATGGTATTTGAACTAAGTAATATTTCATATAATTCCATTTCAAAACATCTTTACTCATGACATAGCCCTAACGTTACTTAATGATTACTTACAAAGACTCAGTAAAAATTTATCATTTCAATGTATCTGATCTCAAATACTTTGCTTGAGGTCGGATAAACACTGGTGCAAAGTAACCATTCTTCAATAGGAATTTGAATTCTTGAAGTAAGTTATAGTCTTAAAATGTTATGACCATATATTATTTTTTCATTGTCTCTATTTCTCTATGTATGTGGACCAGCCACAATGGTGGCTGGTAAACCAGCTGTACCTCTGTTTTAATTATCAATGGTCTATTCAGACACACGGAGTATTCGTAGCCTAGTCATGCTGACTGGACATGGAGTAATTATTAATTCCTATTATGAATTGATCATAGTTGTATCTTCATCTGGATTACCAACTAAACTTGTGAGGAAACATAGGCTTAGGAGCCTCATTTCTTATTTCCTCTACACATCCTTCAAGTAGGATAAGGTAAGCAGGCAGTTAACCTACTTATTCTAAGTTAAGCTAACATTCCCTAAAAATGTGTATAAACTAAATCATGTGATTTAACCATCGAAAATAAGTAAAAATTCCCCTCGTAAAAAGCTCCTAGCAAACAAAGGTACTGCTAACCATGAGAAAAGTACAAAAAATTCTAAGGAATAGTTGTGAAACATGCAAACATCCCAAGTCGTTGGATGTATCCATTCAGTTCTGACAGCAAATTATAGTTTTCCATAGACACTTCGAGCTTTTCGGAGTTTATATATTAATCTGTCAATTCCAAACAATCAAATGTAATAAATGTTGAGAACAACTAGTGTAGTGAACTCGTTAACTTCCTACTTTCTGTGTTAAGAGCAGCACACAAAGTTAAGACAATTCTGTCCTAGTTATCCATTTCTGAAATGAGTATAAGAATTAGACCACAAAACTCAGGTTCGTTCCTGTATTTTGCAACTTTACAGTAATCCTCAAAGCTAATAGTATCCTACTTCTGCAGAAACCCATAAATACTCCTCCTCCTACAGAAAAATCCTTCATAAAGACCATTCAAATTTTATAGCTATATTGGCCCTATATATATGCCTCCATTTTTCCTCCATTTAAACTTAAGTAATACTCCCTTTATCCCACCTGCACTATTCATAATATAATTCATGTATATATGCGTATCATAGCCTGTTCATTATTACATCACTCCCACTAAACTGCTACTTTCTCGTCTTCCCTCTTATAACTTTAGTTACCTTAATTCTATTGTATTTTGAACCCATACCTTATTACTGAGCTTCCTCTTAAATATACTACTGTCTCTTAAATATACTACTCTTTGTTCAACTCAGCATGAGCAAGAAACATTATTTTGAGTAAAGTCGTCTAGACCGATATTAAAATTTTCTTCATTTATTACACCACTTCAGCTCCTGCCACTATCAGAGATCGAAAAGCTTAGAACTTACAGAACAAGGTTGTCCTTGACAAAATATATGTTGTTCCTTTTACAGAGTAGCCTTTTTGGACTTAGAATGTAATCTGGATATTCTTGCCATTTATTACCATCTCTCTATGTGGTGATGGCTATGCATGTAAGAGAGAATCTATTCAGTTCTGATGTCTCTTCTGATCTCTTGTTCTTTTTAAATGTGGGCTGTGGTAAATTATGGTGACTTCTGTGAGTAATGAGTAATTCCTTAATAGTAAATGCTATCTTCTCATGCATACTTATCTAGATATTACTCATAAAATATTTATTCTCATCTATTATGTAGTGAAGTTCATAGTCAGTGCGAAATAGTGACTTGTCTTATTTCCATGCTTTTGCTTTAGCTTGCTTAATATTGCTAAAGTCTTCTTTTGTACTTTCATCACAGTTCCAGATAGTTTTCTATTTCAATAAGTTCGATAAATGAGCATCTTTCATAGCCTAGCCTCTTACAAAGCTCCTATAGAATCCAGCCAAATCTAAGTGATCATAGATGCTTAATATTTCTAGTCTCTGGACAGTCTTTTATAACTTGCATTCTTTCTGGACATAGTTGTATTCCCATTATTCTCACACTGTGTCCCAAAAAGTCAACTCTTGTCACCAAAAGTATGTTTTAGAAACTTTTATTAGTAACCCTTTTTCTTCCAGTCACCTCAAAATATATATCAATAATTGTCAACAGTCTTCCCAAGTCTTGTAGACTATTAATAAATCATTGACATACATTATTAATTCTTGCACTAATTCCCTCCCTAATAAATATTGAGCAGGAATGAAAACTGACACAGGAATGTCCAATTCGGTAATGGAGTAATTCAATCATGCTTGCCAAGACTTCAACTAATGAAAGCTGTTGTTCTGTGATCACCTTCTCCTGGATTCCATTCTCCTTGGTACAGCTCACAACCCAAGGCGAATTGTAATACTTCCATGGCATTTACTTTAAACTGAAAAGATTTTCTTTCAAATAAGAAGGCTGTGTATGGCCTTGAGTGGTCATGTAATGCTACCTGCCAGTATCCTTCCATGAAATCTATGGAAATATGAAATTCTGCTTCATCAAAGTTAGATAACATCACTTCTGTACTCAGGGTTCTAACCCTTTCTGTCTCTTTGTGTTTATGGAGTGATCATGAATCTAAAACTAAATGAACACCTATCACAAGTCTCTTAAGTACCCACAACAGACCCTAAAAATGCATTGAGTTATGTTGCTGTCTATCTCCTTTCATATTTCATCTCTCACTGCAATTCGAAGGTTTATTGGTAGTGGATACGACTTGCAAAAGGAAAAAAACTGTGTCATCTTTTACTTTAAACTTACAGAAGTATTCCTTCATTAGTCCCAAGTTATCTGTGACCACATCTTTATGTTTTAACAGAATACCTTCTAATTAAGATTTCTGTTCTTCTGGCACTACAGGTGATTCTCTTGCTATCAATTTAATGCCAACTCCTCTTGATTTAATACTTCCCTTCTTTTTCTTGTTTATTTTCATCTGTTGCAATAATATCAGTAAACACAACTAAATGAATATGCTCCTCTGATGATATGCCTTGCTTAGATTTCAATGGATTACTTTGGAAAGCTATGCTAGCTACCTTTTTACCTATTTTCCACACAAATATTTTCTGGTTGAAATCCAATCGATAATAATTATCAAGTAACCAATCTTATCCTAACAGGATCTATGGCACTAGCAACAATGTTTGATGGAAGTTCCACTTTTTAATCATAACTGGTAGTCATGTTTCTTTTTTAATTTGCTTCCCTTTATTACAGGTGGTTCCGGTAACACACACTCCCATTACTGGTACTAGGAGGCAACAATATTTCTTCCTCATTAGCGCTAGCCATGGTGTAAGATTAATGATATTTTATGCACAGAATATAGGTGAACATCAACTTTATTTCCAAAAATGTCACTCACTACTATTGGTTTACAATGTTCTCCCTTAGCTGTTACTTTTCCTTCTTTAAACAACTACTCAAGAATAGGTCTCAGCCATGTGAGGATTACTGTCTTCTCTGAATGAGGGCCTACTATTCTATTATTAGTTTGGCATGGATCTTAGTGTCAAATCTTTTTCCTGAACTTTAGGGTGAATTTTACAGCAATTCATCCACAAGGCTTTAATGTAGCAAAAATTATGTTTATATCTTTTTTAGTAATAGGTCAAATTTCGGACAACTTTTTCCATAATGAATCATATTTCGACCAAATTTTTTTCCAGAAATCCAAATGTTTGTCGTATTTTTAAGTACACAAGAATATAAACACGAAAATTTTACTCACATGACAATGTTTGAGGTAATGTTGTCACAATTAAACACAATTACTACAAAGATTTATTTATCGGGTTTATAGTAGACAAGCAGTGTAACACATTATGTAGTCCGTTCACTGATATAAAGATTGTTGCACAGAGTCTACAAAACATTCTCGAAGCCAACAAGGGTGGCTTCTGGCACAATAAACATAGCACAAGTAGTCGCCCCATTCAGTTTGAATACAAACTTAGTCCTATTCGACGAAACCAGGGGAGAAATTCTTCAGCAATGACAAGGAAATATTATTTTATAAACTATATGAAGTTAAGGTTAATGGGGGAAATGGCTTTAACATGTAAAAACACTGCAACACCTCCAAACACAGTAGCTGCACGAAGATAAGTGCTGAGAAGGACAGCAGACGAACGCTGTTATTTGAGTAGACATGTCCATCTTCAGAGGTGCAAGAACTTGTTTAAGATGGTGGTGTCTTGCAATGTCCTATTGGAGAAGCTGAAGAATCCCCACTTCAGACAGTTCTTGAAGTACAAAATAAATCCAGTTCCAGATGAAGCTACGCTGAGAAACGACTATTTATCTGTGTGCTACGAGGAAGTGCTCGACAAAATACGAACTAAAGTTGTTGACCAAGAGATTAGGGCGTCTATCGGAAATCATCAATTTGGATAGGGGTTAAATTGTAAATACTTTTGTTGGTGTCCTTAAAGTTGACGGACCTGGAGAAATGTTTCTCCTAAGGGTGTGAAGCTCTCAGCAGAATAAACAGCTCGACAACTGCCTTTGCGTTTGACAACTCAATGAAGCTACTGTCACTGTTGGTGTGAATAGAGACCAATAAATGGTGCTTCATACATGGCTGTAGCAGCCTACAGACTTCAGAGTCTCTATCCCAGTGTGGCACACATCATTTGCCTTGCACACGCATTGTACAGAGCTGTAGAAGAGGTGAAATTAAATTGCACTGATGTGAGCCAACCGATCTCCTCTAGCAAGAAAATCTATGTGAAAGCTCCACTAAGAGTACAAAAATTAAAGAACAGGGAGCTTCCCTCCATTTCCCCCTCAGCTTGTACTTACACAATGAGGTTCTTGGGTTAATGTTGTTGAGTATTACTGTACCTATTACACCAAAACAAGACGATCTTTTCTGAGCCTGATAGTGATTAATAAAGTGCTATCAGAACTGCCAAAGAGTTCTTTACAGATACGTTGTCTCTAAACTTGACATACATCAACGCGCTGTGTCATCCGAACAAGACACAGGTGCAAAGATGCGAGCTGGTGCCAGTGCCATAGAGACTCTCCACTTGCGCGAGTTCCACCTGCGCCACTGTCGGCGCTGAGCATGGAGGTAAGAATAGAGGGAGACGCCGTGATGTCACAGCTGTGAAGTTATGTGAAGCCGTGGGTAGCCATCTCAATCCGACCAAAACATTGCTGCTGTAAACTTGTGTGCATAGGCTTGTCGCTCACTTTTGGAAGGATTTTGCGCTATTATGGTGACTTGTGTGGTGTTCGGATGTACGAATCTTTCTGATTGTGATGCGAAATCGAAGGGAATAACATTTCATGTGTAAGTTGTCTCGTTAAGTGTGATTTTACAACTTCATTGTGAATGAACGTGTGCTACATCGGTACTTGTACTATAGCGTGTTTTTCTCCTGTAGATTTCCTAAAAATGAAAGTCGGAAAGCTCTGTGGGAGAATGCCGTGAGGAGGAAGAATTGGTGTGCGTCGAAATGGAGCACTATATGTTCTCAGCATTTCCGAGAAGAGGACATAGACCGAACTTCCGTTTCAACAGTAAGGCTCCGAGAAAATGCTGTACCATCAGTTTTCCCTACACACCCAAAACATTTGCAAAAGGTATGTTAATTCAAAGAATTAAATTCTTAGTTTTCAAGTTCACATTTCAGTATAATACGTACGTATCGTCGATAATCAAAGTGTTGAGTAACTCACTTTGTCTTCATGATGTACCAAATTAAAAGCTAACACTACATTAACTGTCCTAAACAGGACACTGTGTAGATTTGCCATTCTATGTACCTCATTTCAGTAAATATTGGTGGTAATGAAGAGTGTTTCCCAGTAGTGTAACGTAACTGAAATGTCCCAGCATGTATTACAAACAAGATGTATTTATGGGTCTTTGGAGGGAGGGTATAGCTAACTTAGTTTTCAGTTTCTATTATTTAGTTTGTGATACACGTTTATTACTGAATTAACAACATTGTATCGTTTACATTGAAGGCTAGCTGTTCGTAATATTACATTAAAAACTATTTTTAATCAGAAGAAATGCGGAATTTCGCCTTTACGAGATTTTATTTTAAACAAAAACTTTGAAACAACCAATCTGATGATGTTACATGCGTATATGGTGCAATTAGCGACTGTAATACACGCAGCGCTATAGCACACTGACAATGTTTTGGTCAGAGTGTCATGGCAGTGAGCCACGCCCCCATGGCTTCAAAACGTAGTACGGCTGGGATACGTAGCGCCATCTCCCCTTATTCTTACCTCCATGGCGCTGAGGGTAAAGATATCGACCTCGCCTCAGCCAATTGCTGACCGATTACCGTCCGCCAATGACCAGACGACAACGGAAAGAAGCCCGCTCGGACGATAGAAGAGCAGCTCTCGCCCACTTGTTTATAGATCATCGTCCAGGGCTGACTTGGACAGGGAACGTCATTTAGTGAACTCTTAAAAGTGAACAGACAGTTCTTGTAAAAATTTCATTTGCTATGTACTGTGAAGTTTACCTTCAATCATTTGCACTTAGCCATTGAGGGGCTCTTTTGTCTTATATTACATGCAGTATTGCAGACTTAATCATTCAACAAGTCACAAAGACAAGTAAACCTTTTTAACTCATTTGTGTGACTTTGTTGCTAATTTGTTGGAGTGTTGTTGAACCTTCATTCACCTATCCTGTCACCTGACCCTGGGGCACAGTTGTGTAATAGTGGCAGGGACAAATTGTCTTAGCGGTGTACTGCACCAGAAGCCATTCCACAAACTCTCAAACTTGGCCTGCCGTAACACGGTGGCAACTCGGCCTCCACAACAGTATTGACGAGCCCTTTACAAAACTGGTGATGTGAGTTTGCAAAACAACGCCAACTTTCCAGTGGTATCAAAAGGCATCACATGACTGTAAGCTGATGGTACTCAACTGTGTGATGCCCTGTCTATTGTGCAACACAAGCAAAGTGAGTTGCATTGAGCTCGTGTTCATCTGATCAATAAAGTGAACAACAAACTGCAAGGTGTTCTCCAGTCAATCAGCATATTAGTACTTACATTACTGTTCACACAACAATTTGACACTCGGCACGGTGGCTGATGGGAGCGACAGCTGCTGGAGATACCTTCACATCAGCCACCACACTAAGTGTCAACCAAGTTCCTGATGATGTTGTTTACATTACTAGAATGAATTGTCTATGCCTCGTTACTTCCTTGATTATTTCTCCTATTATTATTCCACATCCTTACTTCACAATACTTCGTATTACTTTTTCATTAAAATGTGTGTGGATACCTTTCTCTTCATTATTGTCTGGTTGGCAGTTGTCACCTTGTGCGTAGTCTCCTCATTCTTTGTTCAGTATATCAATACCTTTGATAAATGTCAATAAACAGTTTGCCGTCATCTGCTAAAATATTATATATCTTTCTTGACATAGTAAGGTATCCTCTGCACCAACACTTTAGTTACAGGCTGTCCTCTATAGGATTGTCCACGTATTTTGAGCTTTTTAGCTACCACTCAATATACAGGGTGTCCCAAAATAATGTGTACGCTCTTTGAAACAGAGAATATCGTTAATTACAGGAGACAGAAGTACAATTTTTATGGGTAATAATTAAGAAGGCGGTGAAAAACATAACAATGATTTCTTCTGTTTCAGGATTGTCAGCGAACATGGCGTTATCGTTTGAACAAAGGAAATGGATGCTATAGTGTTACTGGAAAACAGAGAATGTGAGTGTCGTATGCTGACATGTTGTTGTTGTTGTTGTGGTCTTCAGTCCTGAGACTGGTTTGATGCAGCTCTCCATGCTACTCTATCCTGTGCAAGCTTCTTCATCTCCCAGTACCTACTGCAACCTACATCCTTCTGAATCTGCTTAACGTATTCATCTCTTGGTCTCCCTCTACGATTTTTACCCTCCACGCTGCCCTCCAATGCTAAATTTGTGATCCCTTCATGCCTCAAAACATGTCCTACCAACCGATCCCTTCTTCTAGTCAAGTTGTGCCACAAACTTCTCTTCTCCCCAATCTTATTCAATACCTCCTCATTAGTTACGTGATCTACCCACCTTATCTTTAGCATTCTTCTGCAGCACCACATTTCGAAAGCTTCTATTCTCTTCTTGTCCAAACTAGTTATTGTCCATGTTTCACTTCCATACATGGCTATACTCCATACAAATACTTTCAGAAATGACTTCCTGACACTTAAATCTATACTCGACGTTAACAAATTTCTCTTCTTCAGAAACGATTTCCTTGCCATTGCCAGTCTACATTTTATATCCTCTCTACTTTGACCATCATCAGTTATTTTACTCCCCAAATAGCAAAACTCCTTTACTACTTTAAGTGTCTTATTTCCTAATCTAATTCCCTCAGCATCACCCGATTTAATTTGACTACATTCCATTATCCTCGTTTTGCTTTTGTTGATGTTCATCTTATATCCTCCTTTCAAGACACTGTCCATTCCGTTCAACTGCTCTTCCAAGTCCTTTGCTGTCTCTGACAGAATTACAATGTCATCGGCGAACCTCAAAGTTTTTACTTCTTCTCCATGAATTTTAATACCTTCCCCGAATTTTTCTTTTGTTTCCTTTACTGCTTGCTCAATATACAGATTGAATAACATTGGGGAGAGGCTACAACCCTGTCTCACTCCTTTCCCAACCACTGCTTCCCTTTCATGCCCCTCGACTCTTATAACTACCATCTGGTTTCTGTACAAATTGTAAATAGCCCTTCGCTCCCTGTATTTGACCCCTGCCACCTTCAGAATTTGAAAGAGAGTATTCCCGTTAACATTGTCAAAAGCCTTCTCTAAGTCTACAAATGCTAGAAATGTAGGTTTTCCTTTTCTTAATCTTTCTTCTAAGATAAGTCGTAAGGTTAGTATTGCCTCGCGTGTTCCAACGTTTCTACGGAATCCAAACTGATCTTCCCCGAGGTCTGCTTCTACCAGTTTTTCCATTCGTCTGTAAAGAATTCGCATTAGTATTTTGCAGCTGTGACTTATTAAACTGATAGTTCAGTAATTTTCACATCTGTCAACACCTGCTTTCTTTGGGATTGGAATTATTATATTCTTCTTGAAGTCTGAGGGTATTTTGCCTGTCTCATACATCTTGCTCACCAGATGGTAGAGTTTTGTCAGGACTGGCTCTCCCAAGGTTGTCAGTAGTTCTAATGGAATGTTGTCTACACCGGGGTCCTTGTTTCGACTCAGGTCTTTCAGTGCTCTGTCAAACTCTTCACGCAAAATCATATCTCCCATTTCATCATCATGTACATCCTCTTCCATTTCCATAGTATTGTCCTCAAGTACATCGCCCTTGTATAAACCCTCTATATACTCCTTCCACTTTTCTGCCTTCCCTTCTTTACTTAGAACTGGGTTGACATCTGAGCTCTTGATATTCATACAAGTGGTTCTCTTCTCTCCAAAGGTCTCTTGAATTTTCCTGTAGGCAGTATCCATCTTACCCCTAGTGAGACAAGCCTCTACATCCTTACATTTGTCCTCTAGCCATCCCTGCTTAGCCATTTTGCACTTCCTGCCGATCTCATTTTTGAGACGTTTGTATTCCTTTTTGCCTGCTTGATTTACTGCATTTTTATATTTTCTCCTTTCATCAATTAAATTCAATATTTCTTCTGTTACCCAAGGATTTCTATTAGCCCTCGTCTTTTTACCTACTTGATCGTCTGCTGCCTTCACTACTTCATCCCTCAGAGCTACCCATTCTTCTTCTACTGTATTTCTTTCCCCCATTCCTGTCAATTGTTCCCTTATGCTGTGAAACTCTGTACAACCTCTGGTTCTTTCAGTTTATCCAGGTCCCATCTCCTTAAATTCCCACCTTTTTGCAGTTTCTTCAGTTTCAATCTGCAGTTCATAACCAATAGATTGTGGTCAGAATCCACATCTGCCCCTGGAAATGTCTTACAATTTAAAACCAGGTTCCTAAATCTCTGTCTTACCATTATATAATCTATCTGATACCTTTTAGTATCTCCGCGATTCTTCCAGGTATGCAACCTTCTTATATGGTTCTTGAACCAAGTGTTGGCTATGATTAAGTCATGCTCTGTGCAAAATTCTACAAGGCGGCTTCCTCTTTCATTTCTTCCCCCCAACCCATATTCACCTACTATGTTTCCTTCTCTCCCTTTTCCTACTGACGAGTTCCAGTCACCCATGACTATTAAATTTTCGTTTCCCTTCACTACCTGAATAATTTCTTTTATCTCGTCATACGTTTCATCTATTTCTTCATCATCTGCAGAGCTAGTTGGCGTATAAACTTGTACTACTGTAGTAGGCATGGGCTTTGTGTCTATCTTGGCGACAATAATGCGTTCACTATGCTGTTTGTAGTAGCTAATCCGCATTCCTATTTTTTTATTCATTATTAAACCTACTCCTGCATTACCCCTATTTGATTTTGCATTTATAACCCTGTAATCACCTGTCCAAAAGTCTTGTTCCTCCTGCCACCGAACTTCACTAATTCCCACTTTATCTAACTTTAACCTATCCATTTCCCTTTTTAAATTTTCTAACCTACCTGCCCGATTAAGGGATCTGACATTCCTCGCTCCGATCCGTAGAACGCCAGTTTTCTTTCTCCTGATAACGACATCCTCTTGAGTAGTCCCCGCCTGGAGATCTGAATGGGGGACTATTTTACCTCCGGTATATTTTACCCAAGAGGACGCCATCATCATTTAATCATACAGTAAAGCTGCATGTCCTCGGGAAAAATTGGAGACATTGGAGAGCTGAATTTGGAATACCACCACCAACAAGAGTAACAATTCTAATAATCAGAGATAAGTTTGAAATCGAAGAAACAGTGCAGAATGAGAAGAAGAGAAATAGCGGACGAAAGAGAAGTTCAACAGACAACGAGGGTTTTGATGCAGTAATCCAGGCATACACACGATCCCCGAAGAAATATGTGAGGCAATGCTCTCATGGGACTGGGATCTGCAGAAGCAGGGGTCATACAATTTTGCCATCTCAGAACTTTAAGCCTTACATTCCAAGACTTCTCCATGCTCTTAACGAGGATGATCCTGATAGGCGAAGCGAATTTTGTGAGTGGCACATTAACAGATGTGAAGAAGAGCAATGTTTCCAAGATCGAATTATTTGGTCAGATGATGCGACGTTTGAACTTGATGGAGCAATTAACAACCATAATTGCGTGTACTGGGCCAGGGAGAATCCATACGTAACTGAGCAAAGGCATGTTAATCTACTAGGAGTAACAGTCTGGTGTGGTCTGTCTTCTAGAGTGTTAATCAGGCTGTACTTCTTCAACAACACTGTCACGGGTGACTCGTACTTGGAAATGTTGTAAATGATAACTCCTGGTCTTAGCGTTGTGTCTGGAATGGAAGATTATTACTTTCAACAGGATGGGGCGCCACCTCACTTTCACCTGGATGTGAAGACATTTCTCAATCATACATTCCGTACCACATGGATAGGACGAAGATGGAGTGTGGAGTATCCCACTCAATCTCCAGATTTAACTCCTCTAGACTTCTTTCTTTGGGGTACTCTCAAGAATACAGTTTACACTGTGAGACCACACACACTGGATGACCTTAGAGAGCAAATTAAACAAGTCTGTGCTGCTATTCCATTGGAAACAATAACATTGGCATGTCGCTCAGTTGTAAGTCTTTGTCGATAGTGTATTGCGATGGACAGACACCACTTTGAACATTTACCATCTTAAGTCGGGCCATGAGGCACCTAGTACCACTAAAATTGTATTTCTAACCCCTTTCATTAAAGAGATGTTCAGTTTCAAAGAATGTATACATTATTTTGGGACATTCTGTATTTCTTATAACTACCAGGATGCCAACTATTACTATAATATTTTGGGCCAAATAACTCTAGCATTAACTTTTCCTGTGTGCTGGACAACCAGTACTTCTTAAACATTTCCTGAATATCATTCCAAGAAGGGAATTCTTCGAATGACCAGTTCCTCATTTAGCATCATCCTCTTCCAAATAACTCAGGGAAAAATCAGTTTTTTGGATTCATCACAACACTTAAGCAGGGACTTATAAAATATCTTTAAAAACATGTAGAATGTACATCTGCCTCTGGGTTTAACTTAATACCTCCAGTTTCAATATTTGCATAAGTAGTATCCAATTTATTATTAAAGTCAGATTTTAATTCTGCAAAAATCTTGAATAGCTCTTCCATCTCATATTGGCATATGGTAAAACCATAACGAGTTTGCACCTAATATTCTACTGCTGCTAACTTGAGGCTAAACAAGTGCTGTATCGTTATAAGAGGCATAGGGGAAAGCTAGTGTGCAGGGGTTTACTCCAATTCACTACTACCAATGTCACATCATCATAACATCTGTGCTTAACATACAAAGGATTACACCATAATATAATTGTGACATTAAATCTAAAATAAATGCTCCAAACTTGATCAGTGTAGGCATAAGTATATTATTTTTAACATTTTAAGGTCTCAGAATGATCAAATGAATATGAAGGGCTTATTTCAATAGTCGTACAAGTACATTTTTGTTCATTCTGAGATGCAGAGTCCTAAAATTAAATGAGCGCTGAAAAATCTGCAGTTGAGATACCAGAAATATTCAATTATACTATTGAAATAAGCCCTCCATATGTCAGGCAAAATATACGACCTTAAGAAAAAATAGTGGCACTAAATAATAGAACTAGAGAGCTAAAAACTGGTCATAATATACAAATGCACATCATGTACATCACAATCAAAAGTTATTTGGGTTTTTATGAAAAATTAAAGGCTCTAAATACTAGACTTAGAAACATCCTCAGTAAGATGTAAACTTCTTCTATATGTAGCACCAATAAGTTACCTCTTTTGGTTTTCAAATTATTTACTAAAAACCAAATTTGAAATGAAGTCCTTACTCATAATTGATTATCATTTGTATTTGTAATAGAAGGTTGTACTTACAGTACGCGATTGCAATAGTGCAGTAATACAGCTATAGCAAGTTTCGGGACAGTTCATAAATAACTATGAGAACAAGGAATCTTAAAAAGGCAGTTCAGAGGTCATGTTCTACTGTCGATTCCGCTTTAAAAAATTGTAGCCAGCTAAAACATTTTAATAACTAAACCAAACTTAATTCTATTTATATACAAATTGAGAAGATTACAAATTGTTAAACAATTATTATTAATTAATACGTGTCCGAGAAATGGGCCTTTTAGATTCTGACCCTGTCCCTAGGACGACTGATAGCAGATGTTCCCTTTGGTGGTCCACTGTGGCCATATATAAATATGGCCTGAGAGGCAGTTAGGAGAGACACTTTGAACCAGGATATCAATATGTTCATGTCAGTCAAATGCCTGCTTGCCTGGTGTCTTGGACGACGTCAGAGCTTGGCAGAGTTGAATGCGATTTTCCATAAAAGCTGGAAGTGAACCTGTGAAGATATTCCACTATCCTGGTTCCCTTAAATTTCACAGAAGTAACTGTGTGTCGCCCACAATGCTGACAAAACCACGTGGCAAGTGAGGAAGTTATTTTTCCGCTATATTGGCAAGGAAGTAACTTTTGGTGATTAGAAATCAGGGTGATATACCATTTTACTTGGAAGTTCCCACAGTGGTCATCTCTGCACTGTTAATAGTGCTGTTTCTGAAACGATTATTATTATTATTATTATTATTATTATTATTATTTCCTTCACTTTCTCAGACGTTAAGTCCGGTTAAAAATGGAGTGACGCGGACCTTGATCAAGCGTCACTTCCTTTTAACTGTACGGTATGTGTTATATTGCATTTAGGAACTTTCGGGTAATTGAACATGTATCAATAATTACGGATTTCTGTAGTTGTATATATATGTTTGGATGTAGCTGTATTGCATTGATGTACTGGTGGATATTGTGTGGTATGACTCGTGTAGTTGATAGTATAATTGGTATGATGTCAACTTTATCCTGATGCCACATGTCTTTGACTTCCTCAGCCAGTTGGATGTATTTTTCAATTTTTTCTCCTGTTTTCTTTTGTATATTTGTTGTATTGGGTATGGATATTTCGATTAGTTGTGTTAATTTCTTCTTTTTATTGGTGAGTATGATGTCAGGTTTGTTATGTGGCGTTGTTTTATTTGTTATAATGGTTCTGTTCCAGTATAATTTGTATTCATCATTCTCCAGTACATTTTGTGGTGTATACTTGTATGTAGGAACATGTTGTTTTAAAAGTTTATGTTGTAAGGCAAGCTGTTGATGTATTATTTTTGTGACATTGTCATGTCTTCTGGGGTATTCTGTATTTGCTAGTATTGTACATCCACTTGTGATGTGATCTACTGTTTCTATTTGTTGTTTACAAAGTCTGCATTTATCCGTTGTGGTATTGGGATCTTTAATAATATGCTTGCTGTAATACCTGGTGTTTATTGTTTGATCCTGTATTGCAATCATGAATCCTTCTGTCTCACTGTATATATTGCCTTTTCTTAGCCATGTGTTGGATGCGTCTTGATCAATGTGTGGCTGTGTTAGATGATACGGGTGCTTGCCATGAAGTGTTTTCTTTTTCCAATTTACTTTCTTCGTATCTGTTGATGTTATGTGATCTAAAGGGTTGTAGAAGTTGTTATGAAATTGCAGTGGTGTAGCCGATGTATTTATATGAGTGATTGCCTTGTGTATTTTGCTAGTTTCTGCTCGTTCTAGAAAGAAATTTCTTAAATTGTCTACCTGTCCATAATGTAGGTTTTTTATGTCGATAAATCCCCTTCCTTCTTCCTTTCTGCTTAATGTGAATCTTTCTGTTGCTGAATGTATATGATGTATTCTATATTTGTGGCATTGTGATCGTGTAAGTGTATTGAGTGCTTCTAGGTCTGTGTTACTCCATTTCACTACTCCAAATGAGTAGGTCAGTATTGGTATGGCATAAGTATTTATAGCTTTTGTCTTGTTTCTTGCTGTCAATTCTGTTTTCAGTATTTTTGTTAGTCTTTGTCTATATTTTTCTTTTAGTTCTTCTTTAATATTTGTATTATCTATTCCTATTTTTTGTCTGTATCCTAGATATTTATAGGCATCCGTTTTTTCCATCGCTTCTATGCAGTCGCTGTGGTTATCCAATATGTAATCTTCTTGTTTAGTGTGTTTTCCCTTGACTATGCTATTTTTCTTACATTTGTCTGTTCCAAAAGCCATACTTATATCATTGCTGAATCCTTCTGTTATCTTTAGTAATTGATTGAGTTGTTGATTTGTTGCTGCCAGTAGTTTTAGATCACCCATGTATAGCAAATGTGTGATTTTGTGTGGGTATGTTCCAGTAATATTGTATCCATAATTTGTATTATTTAGCATGTTGGATAGTGGGTTTAGAGCAAGGCAGAACCAGAAAGGACTTAATGAGTCTCCTTGGTATATTCCACGCTTAATCTGTATTGGCTGTGATGTGATATTATTTGAATTTGTTTGGATATTAAGTGTGGTTTTCCAATTTTTCATTACCATGTTTAGGAACTGTATCAATTTAGGATCTACTTTGTATAGTTCCAATATTTGTGGTAACCATGAGTGGGGTACACTATCAAAAGCTTTTTGGTAAACAATGTATGCGTAGTGTAGCGACCTTTGTTTAGTTTTAGCTTGATATGTCACCTCTGCATCTATTATCAGTTGCTCTTTACACCCTCGTGCTCCTTTGCAACAGCCTTTTTGTTCTTCATTTATAATTTTGTTCTGTGTTGTATGTGTCATTAATTTCTGTTTAATGACTGAAGTTAATATTTTGTATATTGTTGGTAGGCATGTTATGGGCCGATATTTAGCTGGGTTCGCTGTGTCTGCTTGATCTTTAGGTTTCAGATATGTTATTCCGTGTGTAAGTGTATCAGGGAATGTGTATGGGTCTGCAATGTAATGGTTAAATAATTTATTTAATAATTTAAATAAATTTAAATAAATTTAAATAAATTTAAATAATTTATATAAAAACAAAGATGAGGTGACTTACCGAACAAAAGCGGTGGCAGGTCGATAGACACACAAACAAACAAACACAAACACACACACAAAATTCAAGCTTTCGCAACAAACTGTTGCCTCATCAGGAAAGAGGGAAGGAGAGGGGAAGACGAAAGGAAGTGGGTTTTAAGGGAGAGGGTAAGGAGTCATTCCAATCCCGGGAGCGGAAAGACTTACCTTAGGGGGAAAAAAGGACAGGTATACACTCGCACACACGCACATATCCATCCACACATACAGACACAAGCAGACATATTTAAATATGTCTTTAAATATGTCTGCTTGTGTCTGTATGTGTGGATGGATATGTGCGTGTGTGCGAGTGTATACCTGTCCTTTTTTCCCCCTAAGGTAAGTCTTTCCGCTCCCGGGATTGGAATGACTCCTTACCCTCTCCCTTAAAACCCACTTCCTTTCGTCTTCCCCTCTCCTTCCCTCTTTCCTGATGAGGCAACAGTTTGTTGCGAAAGCTTGAATTTTGTGTGTGTGTTTGTGTTTGTTTGTGTGTCTATTGACCTGCCAGCGCTTTTGTTCGGTAAGTCACCTCATCTTTGTTTTTATATATATTTTTTCCCACGTGGAATGTTTCCTTCCATTATATTGGTTAAATAATTTAGTTAGATGTGAATGAATTGAGGTGAACTTCTTTAACCAGAAATTTGCTATTTTATCATTTCCAGGGGCTTTCCAATTGTGAGTAGAATTAATTGCTTGGGTGACTTCATGTTGCAAAATTATCACTTCAGGCATTTGTGGTATCATTTTGTATGTGTATGTTTCTGCTTGTATCCATCGTGCATGCCTGTTATGTTGTACCGGGTTTGACCATATGTTGCTCCAGAAGTGTTCCATGTCTGTTATGTTTGGTGGATTGTTTATTTTAATGTGTGTGTTATCTATTGTCTGGTAAAATTTCTTTTGGTTTGTGTTGAATGTTTGGTTTTGTTTCCTTCTATTTTCACTTTTTTTGTATCTTCTGAGTCGTTTGGCTAATGCTTGTAATTTCTGCTTCTTTTCGTCTAATTGCTCTGTCGCTTCTTGTTGTGAGATTTTACTCAACCTTTTTCGTTTTCTTTCCGAGATTTCATTTCTTATAAATTGTGTTAGCTGTCCGATGTCTTTTCTCAGTTTTTCTATTTTGATCTGTAGCCTGTGTTGCCATGCTGGTTTTGTGGGTTTCTTCTGTGTGTTTGTTGGTTCTGATCTCTGCCTAGTGTGTATATTTAGTGTAGTGAGTGCTCCTATATAAACCAGTAGTTGTAACTCTTCCATAGTTGTGTTTTCATTTATTTTGTTGTGTATGATTGTGTTGATAGTTTTTATTGTTGTTTCGACTTGTGGGTTATTTGGTGGTCTATGCAAGAATGGTCTAATGTCTGTATTTGTGTCTTTGTATTCTATATATGTTAGCTGAAATTTTTCTTCTATATCTAACATCTGTGTCACTTCGTGTTCTATTTGTGCTTGTTCTGTTGGCTGTCTTAAGATTTCGTTTTCCTCTAATTGTTTAATTGGTGCGTGTTGTTCTTTGTTTGTTTGCTCTGGGATGTTTGAGTCCATTACTGTATTTTCTTCTTCTTCTTCTGATTGCACATTATTTTGTTCCAGTATTTGTTGTACTTGTTGTTTGATGTTTTCTAATTCTGACTGGGGTATCCTGTTATTTTTTATTATTACACAGATCTGATCAGCTAGTCGTTGTTCTGTTAAAAATTTTAATTCTGGGTATCTGGAAATAAATGTTGTGTATACTTGTGATCTGTATCCAGTTGTGTTGGTTCCTAGGTTTGTTGCTTGGTAATAACAGATTAACTTCATCTGACCATCTCGTCCTCTGTCTTTGTTTTCCTTCTAGGGTGGTTGCAGGAAGCATATCCTGCAAAACACCTCTATTTGGATTTAAATCATTTTCCAGTTGGCTAGCAGTGTCGTTACCATTATTATTATTATTATCAGGGATATTATTATATTTTGTACATGTGAACTTTTACAGAATATAGCAATCAGTTAAAACTCAAAAGTTTTACTAATAGTCGTAGTTCCTGATCCTGCTGTGTAAACAGCAAAGAGGCACATTTTCTTTCAGTGAGCATAAAGAGGAATCTGGACTTGCAGACTGGAAATTATGCTCAGTATGTTCTCCACTACTTTCTGCCAGACTGCAAAAGTAGTTTCCAGGCTCTTGTAAATATCAAAGGAAGGTGTAAAGCATGCACACAAAATTTAAGTGCTTATTCATAACTACATAACAAAAGAAATGACCATTTGAATATTTACCCGCGACCCCATGAACTGTCAAGCTGGCGTATATATATTTCGTTCAACGTCTCTGTTTTTGGATGTAGACACTTTTAAATTATTTCACAGTAGGTACTACTGTCACAAAAAAGTAGTATGAATTAAGTACAGCTCACCACAGTTGCTGTGCAGCATTGTGTGTAGCGGACACTGATGGCGAGCTGGATCACTGTGCCAGGTGGACTCCATTGCTTCTCAATTCTATGACATAGTTGTGGAACCAATGAAACAGTTTTAGTCCTTAGAAATTGTGATTGACGATCTTCCCACTCATTCTTCAACAGCAGAGTTGATGGCTTTAATAATTACTCATCAACCAAGCAGGTATTCTAAAGTTTCTTTATTGAATTGCTGGTAATGGCTCGTGTGCTACTATAATCTCAACTATTGGTCACATAGTTAAGAACAACAACAATATTTTTCGATGAAACCCCCTTCAAAATCGTTATTTTTTCCTGGGTTTCTGTTTATTTTTCTTATTCAGATTTACAGCACAGAAGTAGTCTGGGCTCTTCAATGAGTTGTCAGGATGAAGTGTTTTCTCTTTTGTGAGACAGTATGTTTAGATTACGGCCATTATTTCAATTTCTGATCTACTTCTTTATTGAGTGTTCTGACAATCATGTAATTCTTCTTTAATGTGGACTAATTCCCCACTGCACCTCCTCAGGTGGTGGAAGCTGTAAACTTTGTTAATTAATTATTAATTAAGATCAACCGCTACACAATTCTCATATTCTTCAAGTTTAAGATAGACCTTCTCTTTCAGCCACTTTAGTGAGACCTGTGGTACCTATGAAGGTAATATACTAAAACGTCTTGTAACTAGACACTTGTAACTACACTGCGTTTTCTCTAGTTGTTTGTGTATCTGTTTTTAATATTTGATAAGTATTATGTTTGTGCACAGGCTGCCTTAGGCTATACTGGTGGTGGTTTTCTTTTAAAGCAAAGGGACAACTCTGTATGAAGAGACATGTAACTATTAATACAATTTACTGTTTGGAATTAGGCCCACAAGATGTTTCAGTTATGGAAACAGCTAATGCTCTACTTCTGCTACATTTTTTTTTCTCCAGGAGAATCACCCCACCCAACAAAACCAAATCTTATGTAAAAGTGAAAGAATGCACAATATGAACAAATGTACAGTTTTTCAGAAAGACATTTATGTAGTTTACTCAACAGATAAAATCTGCATCCATATACATGCCAAGTAGTTTACCAGATATTCACTGGCATTAAACCAAGTATTTGATAACTTGAAGGACTCACCGTTTTGTAGTTTCAGTTTGTTCACATCTTTTCCAGAATTTGCAGTCATTGTGTCATCTGCATCATGTACAGATATACATGACAAATTACTCTGAAGATCATTAACAAACATTGCAAATGACAGTGACTGAAGAATTGATCCTTAGGCAAAGGTTCCAAGTCGTGGATGCCATAATGCCTTGGTATCTCCAGTTTACTAAATCAAATACATTAATCAGATCAGCTAGAGTGCCTTCAGTAGATGTTTTTGATTCAAAAGAAGCTTGCACGAAAGAAATAACATTTTCACATCTTTGAATATGAACCATTGGGGCCTGAAACCACACTGAGACCTAGTGAATTATAAACAGTGTGTATAAAAACAATCATCTGATTTCGCACATCAACATTTCTGAAACTAAAAATAAAATATACAATGAACTTAGTTTTTTGATGAATGGGATACTCAAAAAGTTTTTTCAACTTAAAAGGTCATATTTTTTTTATTAAAGTTGGGTATGGGAGTGAACATCTTGTAGCAATCACTTGGGAACATCCAGTATGCTAATGAGGAAGTTATCTGCTTGAGACAGCATTCATTTTAAAATCATTTTTGAATGAGTAACATCAATTTTGAAATCTTTTTTGAGCTATATTTGTGGCTCTGTAGCAAGATCTAGTACACGTATGCAAGCTGTCATGCCACCTCACATTAAATTAGAAGTAACACTGACACATCTGGCAAACTGATGTCACTGCAATATTTGTATATGTTTCTTTCACTGGTGCAGCACTTATTTTGTAATCAGAATTTATAAAGCTGTGGAGAAAAGTAATCACTCAGTAACAGCGCCAATATGAACACTGTCATATTTGCATAGGATTTTAATGATGGACAAGAGTAGTTTTAATTCTCTAAAGTTAAAAATAAACTTCTATTTCGCCATAATACTTACACTCAATGACTAAAGCAAGACCTTATTATCACTATACTGAAATAAAAAATACCTTTACAGTATTGAGTGTTCTGCTGTAATATGAACTTCGACAAGTCCATTCTGTCAGTAACGATACTGTTTAATCATTTCGTCGCTTTGAAAGATGATATGTTACTCTGATACAAATAAATGATTATAAAGAGTTGTTGAATGTTAAAAGATGTCCCTGTCACATAGTTTAAGAATATTTTGTCACTTTAGAAGGTATTCATTAACTTAGTTGAAGAACAAGCACATTATTTTGGTATGATACTAACTTTTCATGTAAATAAACAAACAATTCTAGATCTGTGCTGTTGAATGAATCAGAGTAGAATGAGAGCAGATCCACTAATCATAGTTGCTGAAACTTGTAGATGATGGTGGAGGAGGTAGAACGCCACTTAACTTTCAAAAGTTAGGTGTAAGTTGGTATAACAACATGCAAATTGCATGTTTCCACACGTATGTTGAATTATGGGAGTGGTAGCAGGGGATCTACTTGTAAGAAATTCATGCCAGTAGAAACCCAGCTTTAGAGCCAGGTATGGACTTCTGATTACCAAGAGCAGGGGAACTGGCCTTTGTAGCATTGTGACAACAAAATGAAAGATTAAATTTGTGTTAAGTAACATTAACATCATAGATAGCTTTTTCACACTTTCTGCTTCTACCTAATTTTATGTTAATGATAATCCAAAGAGATGGGATAGAGACCATGATGTGGAATATGAACTAGAAATAATTAAAAATACAGAAACATTATAATTAAAGTTCAACTTTCAAACCACTGTAGAAATAACACCACTGGTCAGAATAACTTCAAATTGATATGGAATATTATCGGAGAAGGGGGAAAACTTATGGCAGAAGAAAAACAAATAGTTACAAAATGTAGCAAAAGAGGGCGCTGTAAGCATCATGATTTAATAGTGGTCAACTAAAAATGAAGAATGAATCATACAACGATACCTAAGGTGTATGTTTGACTTTAAACAAACTGTACTACTCAGTGTGCATGGGTGTACAGTTGTGATACTGTTAGTTAAGTAAGCCCATCCACCATGGCAAGGTCATATCTCATAAGATGGGAAAAATCTATTTTTAATGTCCTGAGGTCAAAACCGCATAAAAAGCATCACTCGCATGGGTTTTTAATTGTTCTGAGGCATAAAACCACATAAAAAGTATCAGTCACATCGGTTTTTAATTGTCCTGAAGCCAAAAACCGCATAAAAAGGATCAATCACATCGGTTTTTAATTGTCCAGAAGCAAAAAAGCACATAAAAAGCATCAATAAAAATCAAATCGTATTATTAATTTCCATGTGACTGGCGCAAAACATGTGCAGTATGCTGTCCACCGTTTTCCACAACACTATGCCTATTGACACACAGTCAACATGGGTTCAGAAAACATCGTTCCTGTGAAACACAACTAGCTCTTTATTCACCTGAGCAGCAATGTAGCAGGGCATGTATACACACCCACAGCAACGAAAGGCAAGATGATGATAATCTGCATAACTTGTCATGAAAAAGACACTTCCACTTTCACATGGATGCTGGTTGTCATCTAACTTGGGAACACCCAGCTTATGGTGTGCATGTAGATATACTGCTGCCATGATGTAATATCATCTGCACACTCAGACAGAGAAAATACAGTAGCCTTGGTCTGTCTATTTATGTTTTAATTGTTGTTGACAATGATGATGATTTGATGAAGATGATGTATCTTCAGACTGGTTTGATGTAGCTCTCCACATGGACCACCTTGTGCAAGCCTCTTCATCTTTGCATTACCACTGCAACCTATATCCACTTTAATCTGCTTACTGTATACAAGCCTTGTTCTCCCTCTACAGTTAGTGCATTACATTTTACTGGGTGCATTCTGTTTTCAGACAACAGACAAGGGAATTGTGATAAACGGAGATCACATCTTTTCTTTCTTTCCTTTCTTTCTTTCTTTATTTTTCTTTCTTTCTTTCTTTATATTTTTCTTTTTTTTTATGGTTGATGCAGCTGCTGTGGATCTCTTTTTAAAACTGTATTTTGCCTGATTGATTTCTCAGTCTTTCAAAGCTGATGCTTTAATGTTTTTCAGTGTGCTTAGCTCATCTCTGTTTTGTCTGATGTTCATTGCCACACATACAAATGTATACAGGTTGGAATTCTAAATTAGGGTGTTTTTGCTAAAAATGAGAATGTATTTGCAGGACATGCTGTAGGGATAAAAGAGTGAGACCTTGTGACTCCGAGAGATTTGTAAAGAAATAAGAACTGTTTCTTCTCATTGACATCGGGGACTTATGGTGGATGTTTATAGGGACCCATTATTGCACTCATTATTTTTGCTCACTTAAGGCTCCAATTGTTTCAAAAAATAATCCTAACTTCACAATCAGCAGCAACAAAAGTTATGAAGTATAAGAAAAAACAAATAGGCCATTGGACCTAGTAGGTAGAATTAGGACACCATGATGAAGGCAATCAAGAATTTACAAGACAGAGAGAGAGAGAGAGAGAGAGAGAGAGTTTCATGCAATGCTAAGCTTTTTCTTTTTATCGTGATCTTTACATCCTGGCGTATTTGTTTATTTTAATCATTTTAACATCTAGCTTATCAAAATATTTTATCATTATCAGTGAAGACAATGTTGTGTGCTGTGTAAACTCGTGATTTCCTTCAACATTATGTCCATATCTTACTTACAAGGCCAGATACCTTGTTTGTTTTATGTTACACTTTGCAACTTTTGCAGCTGCTCCTAATTGTCAAGTTGGAATTTTCTTGAAACAGTGGGGAGCCTTATACATGAGCAAAAATAATAGCTGTAACAATATAAATCCCCAATGTTACAGAGAAGAAACATTTCGTATTTGTTTACATAGCTCTGTGTGTCACATGATCCTGCCCTTTTATCACTATTAGCAAGTTCTGTAAATATGGTTTTATTTTCAGCAAATGTATCCTCATTTAAAGCTCCATTCTGTTTAGGCACATCTGCTTCTCTATTATTGTACAAAATTGTGACATATTTCAGAATGAAGATAACAACAACAACAAGAACAACAGCTAAAATATCTAATTGAGAAGTCATAATTTATTCTTCAAACAGTTGGAACCTTATATAAGCAAAAATAATAGATGTTATAATAGTTCCTTATAAATGTGCACCTCGTTATAAATCTCAGATGTTACAGAGAAGAAACAATTCTTATTTGTTTACGTCTCTCTCTAGGTCATGTGGTCTCACTGTTTTATTACCATAACATCTCCAGTACATGCTTTCATTTTAACCAAAAACATCTTTATTTATAACTCCAATCATTTTAGGCATATTTGCTTCTCATCTATTATCCAACAAGTATAACATGTTCAACAAGTAAGATGTAGTGTAAGTTCACATACTCCATATCATGTAACACAGATATGATAACAGTTTGAAATTCTGTTTACAGTACAGAGTTGGAAGGGCACGATATAATGAAATCAATTGCCTATCAATGTATGTGTCAAGGTCTCACTGCAATATTGTGAAGAAAGACAAAGGATTATACATAATAGATGGTGGGGTAAGTTATGTAATGTAGAGACTCGAAGTTAAAATAAACTGATTACTTCCTTGTAAACATTTGAGTATGAGTGTTTTATTTAATACACATTTTATTATTTAAACTGCTACATGTAACTTTAAATGTCATATTGGCTCGAGGAATAGGCTCAAACCCTTTTTAATGTGTACTTGCTAGATCTAAACAACAGTATAATATAAGAGAAACCAGTGGAGTGAGGTGTGGCATATAGAAACATGCAGTAGAAAACAGTATTCATATTAGCTTTCGAGCTCTTATGCTTTCTCTAGAAAAAGTACACATATTTAGGCAGACAGACACCCAACCACATTCCTGCAGTGAGACTGGCTGTTGATTATCGCTTATTGAGAGCACTTGCCTGCGCAGATGGTGGTGGGGAGGGAGGAGAGAAGAATGCACTAGAACTGAGGGGTTAGTAGGATAGTGTGAAGGAGGTCTTTCGACAGATGACTCAGTGTCTGCACAACAAGACAAAAGAAATTCAGAGGGTAGAGTTTGTAAGAGATAGAGAAAGGAAGTGGGGTTGAAAGGGATGGGAGGAAGGGATAGGAAGGTAGAGATGAAGAGGGAGACAGGAAGGAAGGAGGAAGGATGGAAAAGGGTAGAAGGGAGGGGGGGGGGAGAGAGAGAGAATGCATGCCACCTCTGGGGGTGGGGGGAGAGTGCTGGGAGAAGACAGTACATGATCTGGAGTGAAAAGGAGTGGTGAGGACAGAAGAGAGAAGGGAAAAGGTAATGAGGAACTGATTAACGGAGGTTTAGATCAGAGGAATTGCGTGAGTGCAGGATGTGTTGGAGAGGGAAGTCCCGCCTATGTAGTTCAGAGAAACTATTCTGGTAGGGGAATCCATTTGCGCAGTTACTGAAGCAGCTGTTGAAGTCATTTGTGCTGTGGTACACAGCATGTTCGGGAACTGGATGATCAAGTTTGCAGACTGCCACAGTTTGACGATGGCCACTCATGCAAGTAGACAATTGGTTACTTGTCATGCCCACATAGCATGCTGCAGAGTAATTGCAGCATAGCTGATGTAAACTTTTCGGATTTTACACATGACCTTGCCTTTTATTGGGTAGGAAATTCTCTGTCTGGATGGGCCCTGGGGGGCCCAAATGGTATCAAGTGATTGCCACAGCAGGTTATAGGCGTCACGGGATGTGGTTGTGGAGGGGCATGTGGTCAGCCCACTGCTGTTCTGGCCGTTGTTAGTTTTTGTGACCGTAACTACTACTTCTCAATGAAGTAGCTCCTTACGTGGTTGTCTCAACGGCTGAGTGCATCCCGCTTACCAACATCCCAAGTGCTAGCCAAGCCTGACAGCACTTAACTTCAGTCATCTGATGGGAACCAGTATTATCAGTGTGGCAAGGCCATTGGCCATTGGAAAGGAAATGCTGTCATATATTAACAACTTATTGAATCATTCACTGTTAAGCTTGAGACTGTTGAGAGTCAGCAAGAGTGCTCCGAGGCAAGAAACCAGAGACACACTGTAGGTACAGGCGTAAATCGTAGCTTTTAGGTTACTCTAGGGAAATAGTAATGGAGGAAACTTACGAACTGCAAATGCTTGGACAGCTGTCCCAGGGTATAAGTCATGATAAAGAGAACTAATTAGTATCTCCACAACCATCTACATGTTGTTGTAAGTAGGCGATAATCATAAACAGGCATTTCTTAGCACATGCAGCAAGAATGACCATTACACCTAAGAATAGCCGCATCAGTAGTTTCACAGAAGTTAGATTGAGAGGGAAAATGAAGAAAACTGCTGAAGTAGAGGCCTCTGCTCATGAGATAGAAGCCTGCGTCTGCAGGGTGAAGCATGGCGATGTAAAACACTGTTGTTCCTTACCGTACTAAGAAGGGCAGTGATGTTTAGCTTTCAGCTGGATGCTGTTGCTACCAAATGTACAGCTTGTTAGTCTGAATGCTAGAAGCAGTCATCCAGCAGAGAAGAAGAAGGGGAAGGATGCAAAATGAAGTTGGTTGGAGGCACCATGAAGGAGAAAAGCCCCATGTTAGACTGGCAAATGACTGTGACATTCCAGTAGTGTTAGTGGGGTGGCTGCAGAAACATTGTGCTGTCAGAATACTTTCTAAAGCCTCAGGTTTTCGTATTCCAAGTATTTGTCAGTCAGAGTGTTGGGATTACGTGTTGCTCAACACCAACCTTGGGTAATGTCCAATTTAAGTCTGTTTTCTCACTTTTAATGTTGCTCTCAAATGTTTGTACTTAATGAAGCACTGGGTGATTCTTCTTCTGTTCTCTCTCATCTATGTTTATAAATGGTCTTCAGTGTAGTAGTTAAGTTGGAATAAAGTAATTGAAACTCTAGAATTCCTTGAGTCTCCTATAATATTGTGAAAGGATAGTTGCTACATATAGTGGAGATGCCGAGTCAGATAGGCACAACAAAAAGACTGTCGCAAAGTTGTTTTGTTGTCCACATCTTTGACCCAGCATCATTGCTATATGGTGAGTAGCAATTATCCTTTTCATAATATTGTCTTCATTCCATCCTGACTTTTCGATTGTTTGAGTCTCCTACAAGTATCCTCCAAGAGTCGCAAAATCCACACCACTTTTAGGTGCTCCCTGTGACAGTGTTTGGTGCTGACCCAAGGAGCTACCTGCTATCACTGGATGTTTGTCTTTCGGCATTTGCTCCTGACTGCTCGAAAACTATGTCTCACCTGAAACTCCCCTAAAGTTCTCATACACTTCATCTAGCCTATATCAGAACATTACAATGCATATGACTTGACTGCAGTACGAGGTGGTGGATGGTGGGTTGGTGTATGGAAGTGTCTTGCTCCTGTGTTGACCAGAAGGAAATGACCCATGGGGTGCAGGATTGGGAGCTGTATGGCAAGGATATTCTGTTGGTCTGGTGCTTGGCAAACCACTACTTTGGTTGATGTGGGTATGATTTAAGGTACAATGTCCCTCATCTCAGGGAGTAGTGAGAGGTAGTTGAAAACCTGGTGAAGGGTGTGGTTGAGCTTTTTGTTGATCTTTTCAAGGCCAAGGTGATACTAGCAGATCAGAGGAGTTCTGGTCGGTGGCTGGTTAACAGGTTTACTGGTGTTTCAGGAGATGACACAGCAGATCTGTCTGTGGACTAGCTCGATAAAACCTTATTGACAGACAGTATCCTGTTCACATCGTGCAGTGTTCTACTGCCCACGCAGTTTACAGAATATACTTATCCGTCCCTATTCCAAACCTACTCCGAATGCACCCCATGGGTGTGGTTAACTCCAGTGCAAAATATGTCCCACACACCTAACCATCTCCTATCACAGTCCACTCACTGTCATTTCTTAGCCAATAAAAGGCAGGGCCACATTTAAAAGCAACCATGTTTTGTGTCAGCTATGCTGCAGTTACTACCCAGTGTTCTATGTGGGCATGACAAGTAATCAACCATCTACTCGCATGAATAGTTACCTCCAAACTATGGCAAACTGCAAATATGACCAACCAGTTGCCGAACATTTTGTGCACCACAACACAGGTGACTCCCACAACTATTTCACTAAGGGAGCCATTTGGATACTCCCTGGCAGCACTAGTTTCTTATAACTACACAGGTGGGAATTGTCTCTCCACCATATCCTGCACTTGTACAATCCCCTTGGCCTAAACCTCCATTTAACTGTCTACCACTGCCTCACCTGACCTTTTCCCTTCTCTCATCTGTCTACAGCATTCGTTTCCTGTCCAGATTATGTCCTGCTGCTCCCTCCCCCCCTCCTCCTGCCTCGTGTCGTGTCAAGTGGGCTCTCTCTCTCCCCGTCCCTCCCCCCTCTCTTTTTCCCTCTCCCCTCCCTCCCTCCCCTTTTTCTCTCCCCTCCCCTCTCCCCCCTCTCCCCTCCCCTCCCCCTCTCTTCCCCTCCCCTTCTCTCACTCCCACCTCTCCCTCCCCCTCTCCCTCCCCCTCTCCCTCCCCCTCTCCCTCCCCCTCTCCTCCCAGTCTACCTCCCCCCATCTGCCACCTCCCCTCCCCTCCTCTTACCCGCACCCTCTCCACTTCCCTCCTCACTCCCCTTCCCCTCCCCACTCCTCTCTCCCCCTTCCCCTCCCACCCCCTCCCTCTCTTGCCCCTATCCCTCTTCTCTCACTCCCTCCCCCTCCTATATCCTCCCCTCTCTCACCCCTCCCCATCTTCCCACTTCACCCCTCTCTCTCACCCCTGTCCCCCCTTTCCTTTCCCCTCTATCTTCTGCACTACTTTTGTCTTGGTGTGCAGCCACTGAGTCATCTGTCGAAAGATCTTCCCCACATTAATCCCACTATCCCTCCTTGCCTACCGAGCGGGGTGGCGCAGTGGTTAGACACTGGACTCGCATTCGGGAGGACGACGGTTCAATCCCGCGTCCGGCCATCCTGATTTAGGTTTTCCGTGATTTCCCTAAATCACTCCAGGCAAATGCCGGGATGGTTCCTCTGAAAGGGCACGGCCGACTTCCTTCCCAATCCTTCCCTAATCCGATGAGACCGATGACCACACTGTCTGGTCTCCTTCCCCAAACCAACCAACCAACCAACCAACCTCCTTGCCTTGTGTGTCCTTCTCTACATCCTCAGCACCTGCAGCTGTGCAGGCAACTGCTCTCAATAATCAATAATCATTAGTCAACCTTTCTATAGTTGTTTGAGAGTGTGCTTGGGAGTTTGTGTGGTTGTGCGTGTGAATATGTGCATTTTTGCTGGAGGAAGGTAAAGAGCTCAAAAACTAGTGTGAATAATGTTTTCTGTTGCGTGTTTACATGTGTGATACATCAGTCCTCTACAGTCCTTATTTTATGTTTTAGTTCATCCAGAAATTTCCCTTGTTGTTATATGGCAATATGCCAGGCAGTGGGTTATAAATTCCTCTTATTGTTTCAATGTGAAAACAAATTGACTTTTTCAACTTTAACTGCCATGCATGCCTTAATCTATATTAGATCCTGCCAAATATATAACTGAAGCTGATTCCTTGTACTGATCTCCTCCTATAGCAGACCGTAGCAGAGTGAGTGGATTATTGACATTTTTTATAAAACTGTGCTTGAGTTCACTCTCATCTCGAGTATTGAATAATTTCTGTGATTCAAAAGTCCTTAACGTTAAAGGCAGATTTCAAAAGAAATGTCCGGAATGTCTATTCCAGTGCCGAACTGTAAATGAAATTCATGAATTTATTAAGTAGCGAACAGACCCAAATCTGAATACAAGAATGTTTTTATTCTGTCTGTATGTTTCTGCAAAATAGAGTACCTTCACTTAAATTTTTAAAAACAATAAAAACTCATAAAAGATGTGTATTCACTATATTTCTGTCTTAAATTACACAATTTTTCGATTTTTTTATGCTTCTTAAATAGCTGTTAAGTATTTTTGCAGAAACTATAGCCCATGTAGGAAGGTGTTATCACACAGTGAAGTGGAGCAGTAGAGAAGTGTGGAGGGGACAAGATTTACATAAGAAAGGCAGTAGAGAGTGGGCAGACAAAGTCTGCATTGCAAGACCTTGTTGCTGTGGGCAACAATCAGTTTCATTTGTTTTGGTTATGTGTTCCATTGATCATTCTCACAGTAACCATTATGATGTGGAATGTGTCAAGTGCATAATAAATGCATACATGAATCAATTTTTTTATGCTTAAAATTTTTATCATGTACCCCATATTATTAAATGGCACAAAACTCATATATTATACCTATAAATTTATTTATTCCTATTCAAGAATTCATGTATGGTCTGTCAAACATTTTATTTCATCTGGTAATTTATCAAAAAGTTTTACAGCAGCATATTTTACCCCTTCCTGTGCCAAATATAGGTAAAGCAGAGGAGAGTGTAAGTCTTTCTTCCTTCTAGTATCATAATCATGAATGTCACTGTTGTTTTTAAAATGGTCCATGTCATTGAGAACAAATTTCATTAGTGAGTAAATGTACTATGAGGCTGTTGTAAGAATTCCTAACCTTTTAAACAGATGCCTAGATGTGCGACTATGAGTCCCACAAATTATTCTAACCTCTTTCTTCTGAACAGTGAATACATTTGCCCAAGTGTTGAGTTACCCCAAAATATAATTCCGTATGACATCAGAGAGTGAAATTGTGCTAAGTATGTTAGCTTACTAATTTCTATATTCTCAGAATTGGCAATTATTCTGATTGCAAAGTTCCTGAACCTAGTCGCTTTAGGAGATCCAAAATATGAATTTTTCCAATTAAGAATCTCATCTATATGTCCACCTACAAACTTAGTATGCTCTACCCTGTCTACTGACTTCTGTTGATGTGTTATTTTTATTGAAGGAACTGTACTCCTTGTGGCAGAAAATTGGATGTACTGTGTTTTTTTTTTTTAAGTTCAGAGCAAGCCCATTTGCAGAAAAGCAATGAACAACTTTTGCAAATTCATTATTTGTATCATTTTCTATTGGAGTTTCTTTTACTGGATAAATAATGATGCTTGCATAATCAGCAAATAGTGTCAGGTTAGCTTCTTGTTTCAGAGAAGGTAGGAAGATCATTCATTTATATCAAGAACAGAAGGAGACCCGGGATCAAACCCTGTGGAACACCTAATGTAATTTCACTCCAGTTACATGAAGTGGCAAACTTCCTTAAATCATCTAAACCATAGAAAGAAACTTTTTTGTTTCCTCTTTTGTAGATATGGCTTAAACCATTCATATGCTGTTCCATTTATACTGTAGAGTTGCAAGTTCTGTAATATAATGTCATGGTTCACACAATCAGATGCTTAGGATAAGTCACAGAAAATTCCTATTGGCGATATTTTACTATTTAAAGACTCTATTACATGGACAGTGAAATTGTATATAGCTGTCTCAGTAGAACAGCATTTTTGAAATCCGAACTGTGATTTACTAAGTATCCCATTACTGTTGAGATGGCTAACCATTCTTGAGTACATTACATTCTTGGTGATTTTTGAAAATGCTATAAGCAAGGATACTGACCGGTAATTATTGACATATGTGGTGTCCCATTTTTCCTAGAGAGGCTATGACAATGACATATTTTAAACTGTCTGGGAAAATACCTTGAGTTAGTGATGCATTACATATGTGACTCAGAACATCAGTTGTAAATTCTCCACATTGTTTTAATATCTTGTTAGAGATGTCATCTACTCCAACTGAACATTTATTTTTCAAAGATTTAATGATTTTCCTTATTTCATACGAGGTTGTTAGGTGAAAATTAATTTAAGATTTCTCCAAACTGACTCTTCCACGTGCTGCTTGTTTTTTTTTTCTTGAGCTGTTCTCACCAAGTTTTTTACCTACACTTAAGATATGGTTGTTAAATACATTAGCTGCTTGTGTAGTTGTTAAATACATTAACTGCTTGTGTACTGTTGGTTAAAATAGTCTCATTCCCCTTAATAGTAATACTACATACCCCCGTGGTTACTTTTCCTGTCTCCCTTCTAACAACATTCCATATTGATTTGATTTTATTGCCCGAGTTGTTAATTTCATCTCTAACATATGTATCTCTTTATTTTCTGACAACTTCTTTCACTATGTTACAATAACTTTATAGTGTAAAATTACTCCTGGGTCTATACTAATTCTTGCTATCTCATACAGTTTTCTTTTTCTTTCTGAAGACATTTTAATACTTTTAGCAATCCAAGGTTTCTTTGAAAAATGGTGTTACATTTAGTAATTTTTTTGGGCAACAATGTTCAGAAGGGGATATAAACCTATCAAGATATATGTTGCATTTATCATTAGCATTTGGCTCATTATATAGGTACTGGACTGAGCAACCTTACACTGTTACTTAATGGTTTCTGAACTGTACACCCTGCTAGGTTTTGTAAGTTAATCAATTGTGCATCATGGTCTGATAATCCATTTGTCACAGGGAAAGCATGTGTTAGTTCTGCATCCTCTTGCTTTACAAATACATTATCTATTAGAGTGCTACTGTCTTGAGCTATATGTGTAGGGAAATTGATCATTGATTCTAAGTTACATGTCATTAATAACACTTCTTGTTCCCTTTTCCTATCAGAGTTGCTTAGAAAGTTTATATTGAAATCACCACAGATTAATAACTTCTTCTTTCTGTCTGACGGACAGCATAATAGGAAGTCAAACGTTTTTTATGAATAGCTCCCATTCTCCTAATGGGGACCTGTGCACTGTTGCTAATATCAACATACACTAGCTAGCTGTAGTTCACATGCACAAACTTCAGAGTGCTGATCAACACAAAATTTGCTTACTTCTACAGTTCTGTATTTGTACCCTTGTTTTGTGTAAATGGCAATTCCTCCTTTATCCATGCTAGATCTGCAAGTGTAAGATGCTGAATTATACCCATTTGTACTGACACTTTCCATCCCCACAGTTACATGGTGTTCAGACAGACAAAGTATATCAATCACATTCTTATTTTTGAGATCATCTAAACACACTAATAGCTCATCTACTTTATTTTTTGTTTCCCTGATATTTTGGTGAAGTAAGTTGATAGTACCCATAGCTTTATCTCTATTTGCTGTACATATGGCTTCATTTGTACTATTTTTCTTGATTGTTGTCTGTCTGGACTTTGGCTTTAATCTAAAGAACCTGTTTGCCTGGTCCCATTAACCACAGCGATCGTCCCATGTGTAACTGTGGCCCTCCTTACAGTATCTACTAATAGAGAAGCGACCTTGTCTTTCCCCTTCATATTTAGGTGCAGGTGTATTCCCACTTACCAATAGCATCAACTGGAACAACACTTACATGAGATTTTGCCGGTGTCTGGGGCATCCTGTCCAGTCGTGCCTTATAGCAGTGTTTATCCAGAGCCGATCATGGCATAGAAAGAGCTCCACAAACCCCACATTTGTGTTCCCATTTTCTGCTCCTGTTTTATCCAGGTCACTCCTAATGATTTATCTTGGATTCATAGCCAGGCTGTCTCCTGCTCCTCCAATTATAATAACCTGATGTTCCTTCTCAGAGTTCCTGCATAACTGACCTAAGTTTGCTGTCACCTGGCTAAGGCTAGCACATGGTTTCACAAAACTTGTGACCTATTACCCTGCGCCTAATTCGTCCTGAAGCCGCTGGCCTACACCCCTCCCATGACTGCTACCTAGAAGCAGAATTCTTCTTTTCCTATTCTAATTTAATCCCAACCTGTTTTTTCCTTTAAGCTAATATTCTGCTTCAACCTACATTCATCTACATCTGGGTGAGACCCTTCCTACATTGCCTCAGATAGCAAGTAAAACTGATGATGTGTTCAAATATGTGAGTGGAACAACAAATTTTAAAATCTGATTTGATTTGATTTGATTTTTTATTGGTCCAGTTTTATCATACAGCACAAATTGTACAATTGATATTGGACAGGTCAAATATAAGTTACAATAATACGTAGTATAAGCAAAATAGTAGGCAAATTAAAAATAGGTACCTATTACAATTAATTTTGTTACGTATTCAGAAATTCTCTGGCAGAATAGAAACAGTGCTTTATTAGAAATGCCTTTAGTTTAGCTTTAAATATTGGATGAGTAGCATTTTTTATTTCCTCTGTTATCTTATTATGTAGTATTACACCAATGTTAATTATGCTCCTCTAATAGGTGGTTGTTCTGTGATATTTTTGATGTATATTTGATTTCCCTCTGGTACCATAGTTGTGTACATTTTTGTTCTGTAGCAGTTTGCTTGTTTTCAGGAGGTAGTCCCTAGTGAACAAGACAGTTTCATAAATGAATAAACTTGGAACATTTAGAACACTAAGCTCAGTAAAATGGGATTTACAGGAGTCCATCTTTTTAAGGCCACAAATTATTCTTAGAGCCCTTGTTGCATTCTAAAAACCTTTATACTATGAATTGAGTATCCCCAGAAAACGATCCCATATTGGACTAGTGAGTGGAACTGTGCATAGTATGCCTGCAGTACTGTTGTTTTGCTTGTTGTAGCCTTTAAAATTCTTAGGCCATAGCACACAGATTATAGTTTTCTAGACAAGTTATTTATATGTGTGCCCCACTTTAAGTCCTGCTGAACCAATAGACCCAAAAATTTTGTGACACTTACATTTTCTAGGGTATCATTTTTTAATTGTGCTTGAATAGACATTTGATTAGTTGGAGGAATTAAATGAAAATCGACACACACAGTTTTTTCTCTATTTATAATGAGTTTGTTTTTTTGTGAACCACTCAGAAAGTCTTTCCATAGAACTTTTTGCTGTGGACTGCAAAGTTTCTGGATTGGATCCAGTGAGCAATATGCTGGTGTCATCGGCAAACAGGATGGTTTTTGTGGGACTCGTATATTCAACTAAGCCATCCACATAAATCAAGAAGAGTAATGGACCTAAGATTGAGCCCTGCAGTACACCAAGTTTTATTGTTAATTCGCTAGAAAGTAAGGAGTTGTTTCTTATTTTATTAATTTTGTTGAATTCATACTGAAGTGATACTTTCTGCCTGCAGTTTTTTAGGTATGAAAACAACCAGCTATGTGCTACACCTCTTACTCCTCGTCTTTCTAATTTTTCGAGCAGAATGTTATGGTCCAGGATATCAAAGGCTTTTGATAGATCTAGAAAAATACCTGCAGCTAATTTATGTTGATCAAGGGATTTTAAAATGCAGTCTAAGAATTCGAAAATTGGTGTCTGTGTAGATTTAGACTTTCTAAAACCGTGTTGTTGTACTGTAAGTGGTGCATATTTATTTATGAAACTTAGAAGCCTGTCATAGAAGAGTTTTTCTAGAATTTTTAAGTAGAAACTTAACAGTGACACGGGTCGGTAGTTTGATATTTTTTTCCGAAGACCCTTTTTTTTAGCATTGGTGTAACTTTTGCTATTTTAAAAACATCTGGAAATACACCAGTTTTTAAAGAGAGGTTGAAAATTTTTGCCAAGGGGTTTTCTATGTGGTGAGCACATGTTTTTAATATGAAATCAGGTACTTCATCAAGACCACTTGACATTTTATTGCTTAATGATTTAATTTTACTTATAATTTCATTGGGGTTTGTTTCATAAACATACATAGAAGCAGTCAAGATCACTGACTTGCTGGAGAAACTTGGGACTGGTCCTTGATAGTGTACTTGAATGAGGTCTTCAGCCAGTGAAGTGAAGTATTCACTGAATTTTTCCACTATCAAATTTGGGTCTGTGACTTTTGAGTCTTCTAGTGTTAATGATACATTCTTTTTCTTTGGAGCTGAACTACAAGTTTCTTTCTTTATAACTCTCCACGTGGATCTCATTTTGTTAGATGAGTTTCTTATCAAATTGTCATTCCACATAATTTTTGCCTCTTTGACTACTCTACCATAGATTCTTTTGTAGGCTTTTGAATAATCAGTAATAATGATCAATCGGGTCAGTATAACTTTTACTGACATCACAGAACTTTATTTGTTTTTTTCACAAAGATGGCAGAGCCACCATGTTTGGAAAACTCTCGGCTAAAATGACTTGCTAATCTATATCCTGAGATTGAGGTTAATTTTACTTCGGCATTTCATAGCCAGTGTTCAGTAATGCAAATTGTATCTACATTTAGTGCATAGTGGAGTAGTGCTTCCAACATGGAAATTTTATTTGTGAGTGACTGAACATTATGGTGTACGATAGCAAACCCTGGGTATTTAGTAACTTTAGTGGAAATGGTTTCTGATTCTTTATCCAATGGCATTTCTAATACAGCACTTACCCTAAAAATTTTCAGTACCTTTCTTGTGTATGGCTTCTGTTTTCTGGTGGCAATCAGTAGGTTAGTTAACTTCTGGAGCTTGTATAAGTTTTGCTTCATCCACATCTGACCTCTTCAGTTTAAACCATTTCGTAATTTTCGTTTGGCTGATGACTTGATTGTTTGTTTCTCACCTAATTGGTTTAAACCACACTGTTTGGCAGATGGCACAGCTTGTAACTTGTCTAAAGCACTTCTTAATCTCCGTTTGTTTGTCACTTATACTTTTTTCTTCACTCTTCTTTGAGATGCGAGTACATATTTTTTCAGCTAGTAATTTCTTTCCATTAGTCGTCTACACGAGACATGAGCTGACTATGTTGTGTATGTTGCTCCACAGCTATAACCTCTGTGACGGCAGAAGGTGAAAACAGCTGATGCGGCTTTGTGAAGACTTTTTAAGTACAATTTTTCTCAAAAAAATGATCGTCTAACGATACAATCATCAAAATTGGTTACAGTGTTTATCATTTTAGTAAAAACTGAACAATATTATTAGTAAAAAATGTAGTAACAACCAGATTAACTTCAAGCAGAAACCAAAATTGCTATACTTGATTGACAACTGCTTCTACTACATAGAATTTAAAAAAAAATGTAAGTTTATATTTTGTGTGTGTGTGTGTGTGTGTGTGTGTGTGTGTGTGTGTGTGTGTGTTTTACTGTAGTTGAATGTAAATCACTGTGTGTAAAAAAGAATTACTTATCACAATTCTTTAAAATTATAGTGGTTGGGGGGAGAGATGATGTGAATTGTCCAGATCTGAAGTAATTATCATTTAGCCGCAACAAAACTTGTCCATAAATGCGCACAGGTATAGATGCGTACACGTTAAGAACATTGTGGCATTCAATAAATGTTAATTCCTGTTAGTTTGGGTGCACGTCGTGGTATTTACCTTTTCTCCCCAACGATGTACAACAACATGGCTGCGGCGGCTATTCTCTCTTCAGGTTGACTTCATCTCCAAAAAGGTCCATTTAAAAATGCAAGCCCTTGTCACATTGGGAAGTAGAAAATAAGGTGTAGCTAGGTACGAGAATGAAAACTTGTGTCTTCTGCATATTGTAACTTTTAATTAAAAGAATACTGGTAGAGTGCAATTACATACGTCTTTATTGCACCAGCTCAAAAGACCAACAAGACACCGAGATATATATACGAGGGCGGTTCAGAAAGTAACCTCCGATTGGTCACAGTGCGGGTTGTGGGGGGAGTAGCGACGCCATCTGTGCGTTCACGCACTCAACAGGTCAGTTGGCATCAAGCCGTGGTCGAGTGAACGCCGTACCTGCGCTAGTTTAGTTTTTGTGGCAGTTTGAAATGTGTGCTGCAATAGAAAACCCCGCCAAATGTGAAGTGCGTGCTGTCATAAGGTTTTTTACAGCCAAAGGATATTCTGCAGCAGCTATTCATCGTGAGCTTTGTGCCGTGTACGGACCAAGAGTTATGAGTGAAGGAGTTGTCCGTGAATGGGTACGTTTATTTAAAAGTGGACGAGAAAACGTTCATGATGAAGGGAGGAGTGGTTGACCATCATTGGTGACTGACGAACTCGTTCAGACAGTTGATGCAAAAGTTCGTGAAAATCGACGTTTCTCAATGTCAGAGTTGTCTACTGGTTTTCCACTGATTTCTAAGACTCTCTTGTACGAGATAGTGACAGCAAGATTGGGTTACCGTAAGTTCTGTGCACGATGGGTGCCCAAAATTCTTACCGACCACCACAAAACTCAAAGAATGGCCTCTGCATTAGACTTTCTGTCACGTTATGAGGACGAAGGAGAACCATTGTTAAACAGAATCGTGACCGGTGACGAAACCTGGATTAAGTACGTGAACCCTGAGACAAAAGAACAATCAAAGATGTGGGCACATTCAAATTCACCTACCAAACCAAGAAAAGCCTCGCAAGATTTTTTCTGCCAGAAAACTGATGGCAACGGTGTTTTGGGATGCCAAAGGGGTGTTGTTGGTTGAATTCATGGAACGTGGTACGACCATTAATCAAGACGTGTACTGTGAAACAATAAAAAAGTTACGACGGGCTATACAGAACAAACGCCGTGGTATGCTGACTTCCGGTATCGTTTTTTTGCACGATAACGCCCGTCCTCACTCTGATCGCAGAACAACGGCCCTTCTTGAGTCCTTCAAGTGGGACGTTATCAACCATCCACCTTACAGCCCAGACCTGGCGCCAAGTGATTATCACCTCTTCATGCATTTGAAGAAATGGCTCGGGTCACAGCGGTTTGATGACGACGAAGAGCTCAAAGATGCGGTGACAGGCAGGCTCCAGGCACAAGCAGGTGATTTTTATGCAGAAGGAATTTCAAAGCGTGTGAAGAGATACGATAAGTGCCTCAATCGCTATGGAGACTATGTAGAAAAATAGTGCAAAGATGTAGTTGTAAGATGTATATATTAAAATATTTTTATTTAACTTGGTGTATTTTTTTAAATCAACCGGAGGTTACTTTCTGAACGGCCCTCGTATATATATAAACAAAGATGATGTAACTTACCAAACGAAAGTGTTGGTATATTGATAGACACACTAACAAACACACACACAAAATTCAAGCTTTTGCAACCCACAGTTGCTTCATCAGGAAGGAGGGAAGGAGAGGGAAAGACAAAAGGATGTCGGTTTTAAGGGAGACGGTAAGGAGTCATTCCAATCCTGGGAGCGGAAAGACTTGCCTTAGGGGGAGAAAGAGACAGGTATACACTCGCACACACACATATCCATCCGCACATATACAGACACAAGCAGATATATATACATAAAGAGGTACATAAAAATCGATAGTTTTGTTTTTAAATTTTCTGTCAACGTAGATGTAATCATACCTCCCTATGATATCTCTGCCACGTGGGGATGGTGCGACTTTTTATTGATATGTGTAGGTCATTTAAAGAACCTACACAATTGCAACCCCCCCCCCCTCCCTTGTCACCCCTTACCCCTTACCCCTCCCCATTTATTGTATACTGGAGTGATCCATATCACTGGTCGCTGGATGTCAGTATGCAGTGGTGGTGCATTAACACCATTTAACTTTTCTGTGCCTTAAACTCTTGGCCTGCCATTGTACTGAGACCTTCATTTGTGCCCAAGTTTACCTCATGTACTCTCAGAACATGCCATTACATAATGTTTGTATCTAATTTTGTTTAATGTACACTTTACACATTATTACTACCGCTATTTACAAAATAATAAATGAATAAATAAAGGTTGCATCAACAGGCACATTTGAATTCAGAGTCTGTAGTTTGATTATTGGAATTTAACTGCTGCTATTGCGGCATCGTCCAGAGTGCTCACCTCACATGAAATATGGTGCAGGCGCACTTGAGTTTGTTAATGCTGCTGTTAAGTTGAACTGTCCATGAATGTGCTACAGTTTCACTTGTTTACCAAAGTCAATAAAAGTGTTCATCCCTTTGCTGGAACATGGTGTGCTGAGGCTTGTGCATAGTGGAACCATTGATACTGTGGTGAGGAGGTTCATCATTTATGGCCCAGGCATTTGTTCCTCTCATAATCCACATGTTTCAGTGGTTGAACCAAGCTCACGCTGTCAGCATTCTGAGGCAATTGAATGGATTCAACGTAAGTCTCCAATGCCCTTATTCTTTTCCATACCACGTCTGTGGTAGAATGCTTTGTCGATACTCAAGTCCACTGATGATACTAATGTTTGATACTCTTCAGCACTGGCACACGGTTTTTACAGGAACACACCATTGAATTGTGAGTTTCAAACTTTCATAAAATGTTCGTTGCATATTTGGTGTTATATTCAGCTCTACATTACATCACAGGCTGCCACGTAATCGTGACTTATTTAGTTTCATAATCGAAAGCAGTCTTTCATGCATTTATGTTGATCAAAACATTGTTATCACGTTTGCAATCTCATTATATGGACGTGGAATGTTGAGCTTCGGGACAGTTTCAACACAGATGGATTTGGCTTATAAACGGGAAATACGTTGCAGATCGATAAGCTCCATCTGCAGTTGCCCAGGGGCGCTTTAAAATTAAATGCAAAACGGTCTCTAAAAGAGATCACAAGGAAATTTAGAACTGGCAGTGCGCTCAAATGTTTGGAAAACTATTTCTGTAATTCTTTTAACGAGACAGAAGTTTGTTCAAATTCATGTTTTCTTTAACACCAGTGAGTTTAGGGAAATGGACGGTGTTTTTTTTTCATAATTTATCACCCGCACAATGCTATTTTTTTAAACATATCCCCGTCATATCCAAAATAGATTATTTCTCACCTTGCAATATCTTACTGTGGGCAGTGTGCAGTCAAATCCACGTAAAATGCAAAGTCTTCAGCCCATCCTGGGTGTTCCAATTTTCTTTCCTCCTTTCATTTTTCTTTCATAAATTTAACAATAGCGGGTTTCAATTTGAAAAATCGTTTCAGGCATGCCCCTTGACTTAACCAACGTACTTTGAAATAATATAGTCCAGTTACAAAAGACCTGACACCCCTTTAATTTCCTGAACGGTTACAGATATCGAAACGAGGTTTCGTGCAATTGATAGTACCCTGAGGGGCACTGTTTTGTATGGATAATGCCCTGATATCAGGCATCAACCGAGATGTTGATACAAGTATGATTTTTTTTAATGGAAATGTATACTTTTCATAACTATATTCAGTAGGTCTTGGAAAGGCAGTTGCGATGATATAGCGCTTTTATTACTGACACTGAAGCCTTTCGCAAGAGAATCCGAGAAATGCACTAAAACTGGGAAGCAATGAGGCGAGAGTAGGCCATTGCTGTGAAATAACACCAAGCTCTCAGACCAGACTCAGCCGTTATATGCCGATGCAGCAAGGCACGCCTTCGCTACTAAAATAAAACCTCATTTTGTATACGACCTAGAAACACCTACGATTTTTTTTGTGAGACTATGGCATATGCTAGTTTCTGGCGTATCAGATGGGACTAAGGAAAGCTGTTTCAATTGTACATACTTTTCCAGGTTTTTGTTGGAACAACTACAGTTTTTCGAGCAGTTTTTCATTACTATTTTCACAGAATTTTCTTGACATTCGTCTCATAATAGCGTGTCTAACTTTTGCACATTGGTGTACATGTCAGCATGCAAGAAATTATGAATCATAAATGATCTGCTGACAGACAACACAGTTTTGTTAGTTCTGGGGCACAGAGAAGTAAACAGTCGAAAAGCTTAATACAACGATGTAGACTGGCATGACCATGTTTACAATGTAATATCTGATTCCGGATGACTCAGTTTTAGAATATTTCTCTCATTCTTTTGCAAGGAGTTTCTACTACAAAATTAACAAGCATTGTATCACTGCAGTCGTCTTCTCATGCGCTTTCGGATGCCGTTAAGAAAGTATATCATTCTCTTTAAAAAATTATACTTGCCTCATAATCACGATCGATACAAAAGTGAAGATTCTGTATTACACACCAAATTACGTGTCCCTTAGCGTGCTATCATTGGCCCAAAACCTAGCTTCGGTATCTAAAATCATTCACGAAATAAAAGGGGTATTACGTCGTGCATGACTCATCCTGAATATACTCCCTTTGTCAGAAATGTTACAGGACAGATTAAAAAAAATATAGAAAATTGTACTTCAGTTACCAACGTTTCTGGAGGTCTTGAAAGAAAGCAGGGAAATTTTCAACTTCTATGCTTGTAAGCTCATTTGTCACAGGCTGTCGTATGTATGTGATATCTTGATGGAGTTTTCTTTCAGTTGCATTCTTGAAAGGGCCTCGCTGCAGTTGCTTAATCATCGTCCACATTTCACTAGGGTTTTCCCAGCTTAACGCATATCTTATTTTTCACTCTTTGCTCAGAATCAGCATCGATTGTGTCACCAAAACTAATGCGCCAAGAATCCAGACAGGGTGTTGCTAAGCACAGCCTTGCCACATAGTGAGTTTCACGGAAACACGTGCAAGGTCATTTCGAGGACACACACATTAACATGAAAGCAACATTTGTTCCCTTTTGGTATTGCAAGCTCAGAAATAAAAAAAAGCCTGTCCTGGAACTTTTTCTGCGAAATGGATTAGTCTCCATACTCTTCGTACAGTTTCACTGAAACAGTTATACCTGACGGCATAGTAATGTATTCTACTTCCGAATATTTGCTACTTGATCCATCAATGTCATCACGTCAGCTACGTCTGCTAATTTAAAACAAAGTGCTTTTTGATGTACAGAACACAGAATCTCGTCTGCTAATCTTTGTAATTTCTGGTTCTTTCCTCGTCAACTAAAAAAATGGTTCAAATGGCTGTGAGCACTATGGGACTTAACTTCTGAGGCCATCAGTCCCCTAGAACTTAGAACTACTTAAACCTAACTAACCTAAGGACATCACACACATCCATGCCTGAGGCAGGATTCGAACCTGCGACCGTAGCGGTCCCGCGGTTCCGGACTGTAGTGCCTAGAACCGCTCGACCACCCCGGCCAGCCCGTCAACTAAATCTTTAAATTCTATCTGAGTGGTGTGTAATGTTCCATAGGAAATTTCTGCTACTCATATATTACTGCGACTGCATTATGGATATGGAGAATTTCAACCTTCTGTTCTCGTTCCCATCCACATCTTGTGACGATAGATCACTAGACTGCCTGTTTTTGTGCGAATAACCACTGGACCAACTTCCTTTATACCACGAACAAATAGCGAAGGATAAACAGTGCTTACACCAAGACCCTGGCGAGCTGAAGAAAGCCGTGTCGATCAAAAGAAGCCTCATCAAATGCTGGAAGGAAGTGTCGCATCGCTCTGCTGTATGAAATGTGGCGCTATACCGAGAGGGACCGAGCAAAGGCGAGACGTACCAAACTGTGACGAGACAGACCGAACCTCGGAGCGCTTGGAAGCAGCACATTGTGCAAAAGTGAAATTTTGCACGACTTGGTCGACCATGGTGTATAACAACTGACGCTCAGAAAACCGATATTTGATCAGAATAGCAGAGCCGAATTAGACAACGTGTGAATATGATAGTGAAAATGGGCCTCCGATATCTGGCGAGCTATGCGGGCGCGCGCGGGCCGCTTAGCGCTTACCTCCTCGCGGGACAGCGTCTCGTGTGGCCAGCGCGTGTCCAGGTCCTGCAGCAGGCGCAGCAGGATGCGAGTGTCCAGCGGCGAAGACAGCGCCTGCCGGCAGTAGGACGTCCAGCGCACAGCGGCCAGCTGCAGCTCCGTCACGTCGCCCTGGATTGCGTGTTGGTGCTGGATCGTCTACGCCACATGCGGCAGCTCGCCGCTCCACTCCCACGTCGGGCCCTGCGGGCACATCGCCGGCACCCGTCACTACAGACAATCTCACAGGACAAAATATCAGCCACCCCCTCAAAAAAGCTCAACTCGTCGCTTTGGAGCTCTGAAGGTGGCAGGGGTAAAATACAGGGAGCGAAAGGCTATTTACAATTTGTACAGAAAGCAGATGACACTTATAAGAGTCGAGGGGTATGAAAGAGAAGCAGTGGTTGGGAAGTGAGTGAAACAGGGTTGTAGCCTATCCCCGATGTTATTCAATCTGTATACAGAGCAAGCAATAAAGGAAACAAAGGAAAAGTTCGGAGTAGGTATTAAAATCCATGGAGAAGAAATAAAAACTTTGAGGTTCGCCGATATTGTTGTAATTCTGTCAGAGACAGCAAAGGACCTGGAAGAGCAGTTGAACGGAATGGACAGTATCTTGAAAGGAGGGTATAAGATGAACATCAACAAAAGCAAAACGAGGATAATGGAATGTAGTCTAATTAAGTCGGGTGATGCTGAGGGAATTGGATTAGGAAATGAGACACTTAAAGTAGTAAAGGAGTTTTGCTATTTGGGGAGCAAAATAACTGATGATGGTCGAAGTATAGAGGATATAAAATGTAGACTGGCAATGGCAAGGAAATCGTTTCTGAAGAAGAGAAATTTGTTAACATCAAGTATAGATTTAAATGTCAGGAAATCGTTTCTGAAAGTATTTGTATGGAGTGTAGCCATGTGTGGAAGTGAAACGTGGGCAATAAATAGTTTAGACAAGAAGAGAATATAAGCATTCGAAATGTGGTGCTACAGAAAAATGCTGAAGATTAGATGGGTAGATCACATAACTAATGAGGAAGTTTTGAATAGAATTGGGGAGAAGAGAAGTTTGTGGCACAACTTGACTAGAAGACGGGATCGGTTGGACATGTTCTGAGGCATCGAGGGATCACCAATCTAGCATTGGAGGGCAGCGTGGAGGGTAAAAATCGTAGAGGGAGACCAAGAGATGAATACACTAAGCAGATTCAGAAGGATGTAGGTTGCAGTAGGTATTGGGAGATGAAGAAGCTTGCACAGGATAGAGTAACATGGAGAGCTGCATCAAACCAGTCTCAGGACTGGAGACCACAACAACAACAACCTGTGTAGGACTTCTGCCAAGCTGTCATGTTACCCTCCACCGCTCTGAAGTATGTCATGCCGGCCAAGTGGTGGGTACACCTTCTGATCAAAAGTGTCCAGCATCTAGTAATGGACATAAAGGGCACTGCGCACACACACCAACCGACCGACCAATTTCCTGTACAGCCTACACACTTTACGACCTACTTTACTGAGTGACTACAGGGACAAAAGATGAACTTCTGTTGGTCGGCTGGCAGGGCAGCGCTACACATAACATAATTTTTTGGGTGGAGTGATTGGGGGAGGGAGGGGTTGGGTGAAATTGTGACGGAGATCATGCGAAGGGCTGGTGGGTCGGCTGTTGGCTGTGTGTGTGTGTGTGTGTGTGTGTGTGTGTGTGTGTGTGTGTCCCTTTATTACTCATGGGATATGACCACCCTTTAATTTATGATAGCTGGAATTCTGCTGGGGACATTTCCAGTGAGGTGCATGAATGTCAGTGAGGGAATGACAGTCTGTTCTTCTTCAAGTGCTGAAACCAGAGGTGGTAGTGATGTTGGATTCTGGAGCGAAGTCGATCTTTTAACACTTCCCAAATGAGTTTCATTGGGTTCAGGTCGGGACACTGGGCAGCATAGTCCATTTCAGGAATATTGTTATTCACAAACCACAGATACTGCCGCACAACAGGGTTTACTATCACGCTGAAACAATTATAGTCTCCGAAAACGTCCTGTGCTGAATGCAGCCTAAAGCTCCACAAAATGTCTTCATATACTTCTGCATATAGCGTTTTCCTAAGTGCAATGAGGGAACGACACCCTAAGCACGATAAACAGCCCCATATTGTAACATCATCTCTTCTGTACTTCTGTGTTGGAATTACGCATGATGGCAGGCATTCTACAAACCCTTTCATTGGATTTCCAAAGTATGTAGCATGGTTCCTCACTTCAAATCACCCCTTTCCAGTGATACACTGCCCAATGGCGTCATTCTTTACATCACCCCATGTTTTGCTTAGCACTAATTACAGAAATTTGTGGCTTGACAGAAGCTGCGTGACCATCGTACTCCATTCCATTTAACTCTCATTCATTGTGCTAGCTGGACTACTGGTAGTACTTTGGAACACACGAGTGATCCCTTCCACTCATTTTTTGCGGTTTCTTACAACCACCGTCTGCTAGGGTTGGAGGTCCTGTCCGTCAGTACGTGATGTCTGCTTCATCTAGGTTTAGCTGTTAAGTTTCCTCTCCACTTCCACTGCACACTCCCATCGCTAGCAGTCGACTTGGGCAGCTTTAGAACGTCTGAAATGACCCTGATGGATTTGTTACTCTGGTGACATCCAGTCACTACGTTCGAGATCACCGAGCCCTCATGAACAACCCATTTTACAGTACTGTTTCTCTGCTAATAAGACAATGGCTCCCACCTCCAGTTACCCCGTCAAGTCTACCTCTCGTGACATATAGTCGCCAATTCCGCATCACATAGCGGTGTCCAGATACTTTTGATGAGATGGTTTATGTGCCAGTCAGTTATAAGGAACACCGCAGTAAGAAGGCTCTACATGGAGAAGTGACAGGATTGCAGTTAGTAGTAATCGTGTTTGGACTCTCCTGTGATCAGATCGTGAGTGCAGTCCACCGATTTGTTGATGTATCAAGACAGTAATGGTAGATCTCTCGCAGCCATGTAGTACAGCGTAGGAGCAACACTAGTAAGAAGACTTTAGCTGACATGGACCAGAGACAATTGTCATACACTACCAGATACAATCGGTTTCAAACATGACAAGGAATTGCTGCTCACAGCGAATGCTTTGGATCACTCTAAGTCACGTAGAACTGATACCAGACGGTTGTGTGACACTCCACTGCTGACCTAATTCAGGACAGTGCCTCTTTACAATGAAATTCTGTGTATGTGCCACTCAATTATCCGAAATTTGCGCTGTAAGATAGGTTGACGAGGTAATAGGACATGTACATGTGTTAAGACATTAGGCAGTAACTTGGATGGTACTAGAGGGAGCTGTAGGAGGTAAAAACTGTAGGTGAAAACAGAGATTGGAATATATGCACCAAATAATTGAGGACATTGTTCTTCTGAGATGAAGAGGTTGATTGGTGTATCATTGTGGATTGTCTACAAGGAATGGTGGACCACTCACAGTCATGTAACACATGTTAAGAGCAGCCATTGTTAAAACACCCTAACCGACAGTGACTAGTGACGGATGTCACACCTCGCCAATGACAATATTTTTCCAACCCGACAGAAATTGCTGCAGTCATTCAATGCAGACACGGATCCACAGTAGGATCCTAATGGGGGGGGCTCTCAGTTTCTTACTTTCTCACCTCTCCCACCGGAAGGATCCAGGACTGAAAGAATGCAACAAGTTTCCAGCGAACCAACGTTGCGAATGGAACTGCATGCCATGGACTTTCGAAACGAGGTACTTCGCAAAAGGTCATTGCTCTCAGCGGCATGTGGAGTTGGACGTCTTTAATTGGACAAACAACACAGTATCTGGGCAGTAGTTGACTGGAGTGCAATCATGCCATACTGAAGAGTGGAAGTTGTGGATCAGGCCGGAGGTGGTTCTGTGATGTTTTGGGGCAGTTTTCGCACCGTGACTTGCGACCATTCATTGCCATGAAAATAAACCACGATATTCATCTCTACATTATCTGTAATTAAGCATTACCCCTCTACATTTTGATATGGATATGCTGTGGACCCTCCCGTCTTCCAGGATGACAGCAGCCATTTTCACAGGGTTGTATTCTTATGTTCCTGGTATGACAAACACTCTCACTCCTCTCTGCAGATGACAGCTCTTGCAGGGGTGGATTCGTCAAGTGGATGTGGCATACCTGAAGAAAGTTCTGGAGCACATCATTGTGTGGAACTGAAATATATACCAAGCGAAAATTTGAGAAGTATAAATTAGAAGGACCGAAGATTTGGCTTCCTTTCAGCATCATCATGACTAGAGACTGTGCATAAACTGAGATGTGTGAAGGGTGTGAAGGGAAATCGGTGTATGCTTTTCAAAGGATCTATCCATGCAGTGACCTGAAGTGGTTCAGGGAAGCCACGAAAATCTGATCTCAGTGTGGAGCGAGTATTTGAATCCACCGTCCTCCCCAGTACGAGACCCTTACATTCATCACTACGCCACTTCAAACGATCAGAAGTTGGGGAGAATTTGATCCTTTCAGATGAGGTACTATCGAAGAAGGTAGTAAAGTAGAGAGACGGGATACGAAACAAGGAGGTACTGAAAAAACAGCCGGCCGCAGTGGCCGAGCGGTTCTAGGCGCTACAGTCGGGAACCGCGCGACCGCTACAGTCGCAGGTTCGAATCCTGCCTCGGGCATGGATGTGTGTGATGTCCTTAGGTTAGTTAGGTTTAAGTAGTTCTAAGTTCTAGGGGACTGATGACCTCAGATGTTAAGGCGCATAGTGCTCAGAGCCATTTGAACCATTTTGAAAAAACAAATAGGCCCTATATTAAATCTATGGGAAAGCCTTACCAGTAGAATGGTTACGTTAATGGAACATTTGCCACGCAGGCCGCTAAAATTAATTTTGCGCTGGAAGGAATTAGAAATGGAAAAAAGTAATGTAGGTGTAGACAGATACTAGAACACGTGTCCTAGTACAAAGAAATTATAAACTTGGTGTTCTAGATACGTTGAAACAGACTTCGAGCGGTTGTAGATGGTATCTTGAGGAATACGTTGCGGGTAGAAACCCGTGTTGGGGAACGTCGTTCAACGACGCTAGAGCGCGCCGATGTTATAGGCGCTGGCAGCAAACGTGACTTTGCACGCTGACGGACGGTAGGCAGAAAGTCTCTTAATGTTGTTTGTTTATTCACTGATCGACTGATTACCGCGACCTTCAGTGGAGAAGGTGGAGCTAGCTGCTGCTTAGAACGGCTTTGTTTCCTATGAATACGATGCTCTGGTGCTTCGGTTGGTGGCGGTTTCTGACACGAGTATCCACCCGCAGTTTATTTTTCTCCTGGAACCCTCTAAAATACAGGAGAAAAATAAACTACAGATGGAAACCCGTGTCCGAAACAGTCATCCACCAAGGCAACAGAACATCGCATTCGTTGGAGACAAGGCCTGTCTACGCAGCAGCTAGCTCCATCCTCTCCAATGGCGATCATGGCAATCAGTTGCGATCACTGAATAAGAAATAACATTGCGAGGCGTTCCTCTTACATTTCGTCAGTGTACAATGTGAATTTGCTGCCGAAAGGGTGCCCTAGTGGCAGACATAGGCTTCTATGACTTCGACGTTCTGTAGCTTCGTTGGATGAAATTTCTAGACACGTACTCCTATCCTCCATTTGTTCCTCAAGACACCCTCTACAACTCCTTGAATTTTGTCGCAACATTTCGGGGACACCCTGTAGAAATGAAAAGTAGTGCAGAAGATAGGAAGCGATGTAGGACTCCAAACCAGTCGAAAGACAGATGAATTAAAAAAACAGACAGTACTTTGGATACACAGCTGTACACCAGGATAAACTGAAGCAATACCACGTGGGAAGACTGTGGCTAAGGTCCTAAATTCTAAGCTTGTCAAGCAACGTACAACTGGTTCATGAATCAGTACTGACAATGTTTCGCGTCAATTGTTAAATGTGTGATATAATAACCAGAACATGTTTCGGGACTATGTTATTACTTTATAAAGTGGTATAAAGTAAGGAAGCAAATCGAAGATCGCAATACTACATACACTGAAAACCATGTAATTATATTGTCCTGCATTATACCATACCCTGATTGAGCCGTGCGCGGCTCGTGTTAGTGCCGTTTATTGCTTAACATCTTGTCTTTGCGGTACTGCCGTCCTGTTTCTTATTAGATTTACTGGCGTCACTAAGTTGCTGGCTTGCCTGCCCGTGAGTGGCACCAGTGGCGCTTATCGATAAGAGGACTGTCGTACTATCTTTAGAGCGACCGCTAGTATTTCCGGGTCGTCGTGTGTTGGGACGGAGCAGCAGTGAGGTCCGGACAGCCATGTACCTGTTATTGGAACACAGCATTCTGGACAGCTCAGGAACATATTTAGATAGTTGCATGTATTCTCTGTGGTTATCAAGATTAGTGCTGAACCATCTTTTTTTCTGATTCAGTGCTGGCAGACAGTAATTAACTTAGTTTCATGTAAGTACTGTGTGAATTATGAAATTTTTCCACCACACAGTGCTGCCTGCATATTACTGGATGTTCTGTGAGTAAATTTTCCACTGTAACTGCGAGAAATGCATTCGATTTTCCCCAGATAGTAGCATAGCTATATTGTTAAAATACTTTCCCCGGTTTTCAGAAAGCATGGGTGGTTTTTCAGGAATTCCATTTCTGATCTGTGCAATCGCATTTGAGCAAACTTTTTTATATCCTATTTTGAAATTTAATTCATAGTGTGTCGCACTTCGTAGATTTATACTTAGTCATAGGCTACAGAAGTGGGGGGGGGGGGGGGGAGGGAGGAGGGGGACGTCAGGGGACAGACAGCAAGGAGTTGCACTTGCCACCAACCCCCCCCCCCCCCCTCCCTCCCCACCATGAGCGTCTGCGATAAACTTCATCCATTTAAGAATTCTCACTAATTTCTGGATGTGTCCCGCATATAATTCGTGACAGACTAAATATTGAGTGTCCTGTCAGTTATTTGTGCAATGTTTCATTCGTTATAATAAATACATCATTTGCCTGTCGTTTCGGAACACTGCTGAAACAAAGTACCTTGTGTTGCTTCTTTCGCCCCCTCATACAGCTGGAAATTAGTTGCGGTAATGGACAGTTCCGACTTAGCACCGTGTATACCTGTCTGACAACTGTCCGAAATTTTAAGAACAGCCCTTTCGTTTCTGGACATCGTGACCTTAACAAAATGTCTGAACTTTACCTGTTAAGGCTTGCTGAGACTTTAACAGCAGACAACTGGATTTCATATCCAAAGATTTATTTCATTTGCAGTATGGACAACATAACATCCTATACTATGTGTTTCTTTACTTTTGGTTTATCTGAGGGCAAACAATAATCCTAGGCTAAACACGATGGAAAATTGTGAATATTGAGGTTGAAATGGTGTTTGGATCTTTCTCAACTGCATGGTTGAGAATTTATACGCTGTATGACCCTGTCTCACTTCTAGTCACATAACTTGTGTACTCGAGTTCACGCATGTACACATGATCACTCCAAACCGAAGAGACGAAGACCATTTTGTTTGCATCATTGGCCTTTGATACGTGATTATGGGTATTCATGTCGGCTCTCCAGCCAGATCAGATGATGTTTTGAATCTGGAGCCCCGACATGAATACAACCAATTATTACGCCGGCAGAGATTACGGAATCACATGAAGATCCTCTACGGTGAGGGGACGTTTCAACTTTCAAGGGTATTTCATGAACTTCGTAAGAAGGGGAAATTACTGAGCAACCTCGCTTTTTGGCTGAGATGCTGGAATGAAGTTTTAATACCTAAATTTGCCAGAATTGTTGATTACATTGAGACAAGAATGGCCAACACCATCAAGAAGCGTGCTGGTTTTGCCTTACTAAGGGAGCGCAATAGTTTTATACGCGCACAACTGGATTTCATATCCAAAGATTTATTTTATCTGCATTTGGCAGTTTCAGCGCTGCTTCCGCTGCATCCTGGAATTGGGTCGACAGTTCGTCCTGGGCAATATCAGACTGGGTGTAGGCAAACGCCGTCAGTAGGAAATCTTCGAAAATTCAACGGTTTTCTTCGCAGTCTACACTGATAACACCCGTCGACATGTGATCAGTCTCACAACGAAAGAGTGAACGATGCTATGCCTGCAGTATTGGAACAGGAATTCAATTTTACCCATACACCCAGTGATGTTCCAATTACGGAATACATTTCTGCCGTTGAACAAGTCGTGTCCAGGTTTCCCGACCATCTAGCTGATGAGGTTAGGTAAGAGGTGTCTCAGCTGTGTCAGGTGCCACCCCCGCGAGGTAACATCTCGCTTTAAAGAGCCGCAATCCGGTCCTTCAGAGAAGATTTCGTAATTCCTCCAGCGGACAAGGCCAGTTCAACGGTTCTTCTTTTGCGGGACAATTATGTGCTTAAAATTTATCTCTCTCTTGCACACTTGGCATACCAAAGATTGCAGAACTATCCAACTCACCGTATAAAACCCAAGACTCTCAAGACTCTTCCAGTCATTAAAAGAGACTTCATTATCTGATGAAGTTCTGGGAAAAACGTCGACCTGGTTCTGCAGTCCAGCCGAGATTATACGGTTTGCCTAAGGTAGACAGGAAGTACTTTCTCTTCGGCTTTTTGTTAGAAATTTGGGCACTCCTACTTATAAGTTGGCTAAGTATCTAGCGTCCATGCTCAGTCCCCCTGTCGGAAATTGCTATAATCTTATTTCCAATTCTCTGGTTTTTATTCAACATATGACTTCTGAGTCTCAATCCCAAGAATTGGCTCTTTAGTTTTGATGTTGCGTCTCTGTTTTCCAAAGTTCCTCTTGAGGATTCTTTGCAGTTAATTTGTGAAAAATTGGACGAAGAAACAACAAGCTTTGTCGCCATGTGTTGATGTTGACGTATTTTTTTACTTAATGACAAAAGTTTTAAACAAACTGAGTGGCTATTGGGAGTCCATTATCCCCCGTGGTCGCCAATTTGTGGAAGATTGAGGACATTGCAACATGGTTCTTTAAACCAACTTGTTCATGGAGATACGTCGACCATACGTTTATGGGATGGCCATTTGGGAGGGATGTTCTGGATCGTTTTCTGTATCATTTTAATTGTGTGCATCCCAATATTGAGTTCATTATGGAAGTCAAAGAGGACGGCGAACATCCGTTTTTAGGTGTCTTGGTCCACAGGAGGGGTGATGGGACATTAGGACAGTTTATCTGAAGCACACGCATACGAACAGATATCTTTATCCATCAGGCAGTTATCAATCCTACCAACGCAACGAGGTCCTACTTACATTGGTGAAAAGGGTTTACGCTATCTGAGATGCAGACAGTTTGACGCAAGAACTGGAGACTGGACATTCGCGGGAACTAACAGAAGATACAAGCAAATCTGCGGAATTCCTACATTTTGCGGGGAGCATGTCTTCAGAAACAGGAAAAAGTTTAAAGAAGTTTGATATTCAAAGTATTTTCCGTCCACCGCCTGAGACCACAGCTCTGCTGGGCTTAGTGAAGGATAACTTTGGTTCGAGAAAGCCCGGGATCTACACAATTCCCGCAGTTGCGGGAAAGCCTGTATTGGACGAACTATTCGTACGCTCCAGTATCGTTGCGTGAAGCACGATCGGCATGCACATTTAATTCAGCCAGAAAAATCTGAGTGTCTGAACATTGTCTTACTGAAAAATATGAAATGTTGTACGATGAGACAAGTGGTTGACCCTGCGTCGCTGTATTGGGACTGTGTAGTGGAAGAAGCCATTGGAATGCCGCTATCTAACAATACTCTGAATTGAGATAAGAGGTACCCTTTAACTAACAATTAGAACCTTGTTCTGTTTGATGTTAAGAAACACAATGGTCCCTGTTTCGGTCATCAGAAACTGTCAGTTTTTTATATCTATTGTTCCCACGAGCTTTCACCACCTGTGCGCTGTTGTGCCTGTCGCTAGAGGGCAGTTGTGTTCGCGCACGCGCGGTGGACCCACGGTCGATGGATATTTGTGTTCCGGCTGATAGTGCGACGGCTCACAGCCATAGTATTGTGACCAGATGACGATGTGTTCCACCTGGAGACCTGACATGAAAACAACCAATGGGGACGTTTACGGAACCTCAAATGGTGATTCTGCTGACCAATTCTATAGTTGTTTTTAACTATTATTCTATGTTCACATTCACATCAAGCATGTCAGAAGATGTACTGCTGATATACTCATGAGGTACGCTTACTTTCAAGGTACAGCTGCCATCTACATTTGAATAATGTTCGCTGTGTAGCTGTCAAGCGTTTGAGACAGGATAGGCTGTGTGTACTTCATGTGAAACTTATTTCTGCTGCCAAGGGTATTTAACTCCACTGGACGCTCTTTGTTGCTTCCGTACAAGGTAAAACAAAATTAACCACTCTGGAGCAACCCATACTCTAGCTACGCTACATATAAATCTGACCACAACCAACATTTCATTGGGGAGTTGGCAGTATTTCTAACTAGTCAAAATCAGCCTCTGATTATCACAAGAAGCAACTGCATGGAAAAAAGCGGGAATTTCAGAACATCCTTTAGTTACATGATTTGGCCTCACCAAACACCTGTAGTACTTTACTCGGAAGAAACACAGCAGTATGATGAATCTCACAGGATACTGAGCTACAAGCATGTGAATTGGGCATTGTTCAAGGAAATGCTTGAAAAGTCGTATCCCACAAATTCCCAAAATTACACAAAGCAGGAAACTTGTTGAAGCTGTCAAAGCCCTTACCACCGCAGTTCAGGATGCAATAGCAGGTACCATTACAGTACTTATACCACAAGAATGCTCAATGGCCCTGCTCCCAGAAATACAGGGGCCGATGTCAATGAGAGATCATCTCGGGAGATACTGGCTGTACAAACAGAATATTAGCAGGCTCCAGGAGATCATACGGGCTAAATTAAAACTTTTAAAACCACAAACTGGGACAATACACTCGCAGGGCTGCACACCACATGACCTGGAGTGTGGCAAATAGCTGTCCACTCCACCAAGAAGAAATACTACACACCAAGTTTACAAATACCTTACAGACCAGCATACTCCATGGAGGAGAAGCATGAGCTGATGACCAGAACACTAGCAACATCATTCACACTGAATCTGGCTCCTTCCAATCCAGCACTGCTACTTGAAATGGACCAGGAGGTTACATGGCTTGTAACCCAGCCCAAGTGCAGTGTAACAATACATACTGCTACACATGAAATTACACAGGTTATTAAGCACAAAACAGCTAGAAAAGCTCCTGGTCCCAATCACTTTCAAAACCGTGTCACCCAGGAGTTCATGAATAAAGCTATAGAGCATCTCACACATATGACGAATACCATTCTACAACATCAACACTTCCCTGTCCTGATGTTCAGGAAGCCAGGGAAATACCACTCCCTACCACAAAATTACGGAGCCATCAGCCTGCTGAGCTCCCTAAATAAGATTGTTGAGAAGATGATTCTCAAACATCTTACTATGCACTGCAACACCAATGACTCGCTGAGACTGGAGCAATTTGGATTCAGCAATCACCACTCCACAACACAACAACTCCTCCGCGTAGTAGAACATATTACACACACCCCCAACACCAACAAAGCTACAGGAGCGCTGTTCCCGGTCTTCAGTCATCTACAGCACAATCGTCTCATTCGCAAACTCTGCACTGCTAGTCTCTCCGACAAGCTCATACATCTTACACACTCATATCTCACCCACAGAAGCTTCAACACCGACGTTCAGGGCAAACAGTCAACACAACACAGTATACAAGTGGGAGTACCCCAAGGCAGCATCCAAGGGCCCCTCTTGTTTAATCTCTACGTCAATGACTTTCCAACTGAACAAAACACAATGGCAACCATCTACGCAGATGACACTACCATCCTAGTGCAAGACTGGAAACCATCAGGCATAATTCGCAACTGCAAGCAAAACTGCCTAGCTGGAATGACAGTGTGTTAAAGCAAATGCTGACAAGTGTGAAGCAGTTCTGTTCATTGACAAGCCATAACAACTGCACAAACATTAAGTGTTCTGGCATACCCACAAGCTCTGGAATGAAAATTAAGATCGCAAGAGCAAAGAAGGCAGCCAATAGCCCATTGGCAAGGACCACACCACGACGGGAGCAGGCCCCTAGACCAAGGGAATATAAGTGCCGCTCCTGCCAGCCTCGGCCACTCAGTATTTGGACAGGATTAGGACAGTATACGGACAGGCCTAGCGCAGAATGCTACAATAACAGTTATTAGTGATCCACAAACTGTGTGTCAAACTTGCACGAACATTGTATATAGCAAAGGACTCTGATTTATACTGCATGTCGCCTATTGCTTGCGACACCATTGTAAATTCCAGGTTAAGCATTGTCAAGCTTCTTATTTGTAATAAAAACTGTTAATGTTGTTTGCTTGAATTGTTGTATAGCATTTTGAGAATGCAGCATCCTTTAGGCACCCTATACGAGATGAGTGGGCAGGACCCCACATTAAGACTGCAGACGAATAACACTACACACACGCCCGATACGTTTCAGTGTGAAAGTCAAACACTTCAGTGACAGGCCAACTGAGCAAATGCAAGGCTCAAACAGTGTTACTCTAAGCTCAGCAGGTAAAGCACACTGAATAGGAGGGTATCGAGGTCCGTGTACATGATACTGATTAGACCCATGATGATACATGCAGCTGCAGTCTGGGGTTACGTGGCTCTGACCGCCTGTGCTGCCTACAGGTGATACAGAACGAAGTGCACCACAGTCCACACACACACTGTCGACCTTCACAGAGAATACTGCCTTGAGACTCACACACAGATATTCAAAAAACTCACCACATGACTGTACAGGAACTTGAGACACTCTGACAATCACTTCATTCTTAACCTGGGAAACTACGACCACAACCATGGGTGAAAACACAACTGCTGAAAAACACATCTATCTAGGGACAATTAATCACCTGTGGACAGCACAAGCTCACAGACAAAATAAACACTGGTGAATCCCTGCATTACAGCAAAACTAAATGGCATTGCCAGCTGCAAATATCTAGCTGACGAACTGGCAATACGGGAAAGCAGTATTGCACACTAAACATAAACATATCCAACCAAACCTCTTTATGGCCAATTGACCACTTGTATAATGACCTTGGCATGTTACAAGTACAGATGCTGCAGGTGGCCCAGGAGACACTCAGGTGCACAGCCCAGGAGTACCCCTCCTCAATAGGACTGACACTCGTAAAGAGTGTTTTAAGCTGCGACAGTGGTATTGAGCATCGCACGATACCCAAAACTAACGACAACCTCACCCTTGCAGACAGAAAGAAACTGCTATTGCTCTTACTATCTGTCCAGACTATTGCAGAAGTTCTTTTCCTTTGGTGCTTGCCTCAGCACTTTTCTCCCTCTGCCCTTAAAACTGCTACGTTCTGCTCACTTCTTGACCACTTCTATCGCCTCAAAGTACCTGTATTAGTGGGTAATCCTACGGACAGCATCATGACCCCACATCCTGTGCACTTCTCAATTGTAACGAAGCAAACGGAGGTGATGGTAGAACTTTGGTGATGGTCACCATGTCAGTGTGGGTGTGGAGTAGCTTCGCCCTTTAAAGAAAAAGGCATTACCACGAATTGGACCTGGGTCCTCCACATAGCAGCAAGATATGCTGACCTCTGAGCTGCTCAAATGGACAAGAGAGAATTTAGCATTAATTGCAAAGTTTGCAACCATAACAATCACAATATAAATAATTTCCATAGAGAATATGCATTGAAGCTTAGGGTTAAGAAAACTGTTTTATATTCAGGTGCAACACCCTTTTAACATCTGCCAGCCGACATTAGGAGCAATCTGGAAATCCCCAAATATTCAAAATTAAAGTAAAAAATGTTTTATTAGCCAGTCCACCAATAATTTACCTGGATATGTGAATTTACCTACCTGTCCCACCTCAGATACACAACGCACAAACACTTTCTAACAGAAACCATATTTAGCCATGCAACATATTCTCTAGGAGCAGACAGGAATGGCAGATGGTTTATTCCACAGAGGGAAGCTGGCAGCAGCTTTGGAATGCCTTTTGAAGTGGTGATTCCACCTTAGTAATAGCCTATGTGCAGGTACGGTTGGTTCTCCACGGAACAGAAACTACTGTACTGGTCCCAACGTGGCATTGACAGCATAAAGGGCAGCAGCCCTGTAAAGTTAATTGTTTTGGTATCATTTTAGAAGTGTCAACTACATTTCATTTTTGATTATTTTATTTTTGTGATTTAGGAGCAGAAAACTATAGTGGTAAGTATATTTCCCACTGTCTTTAGTAAGCTGTTATGAGTTACTACTACATGTGAAAAAAAGGAATTTTCTGTTTTTATTTGACTATCTATTTTACAATCCTAGAAACTTCATTCAACACTACGTAAAGAAACGAGCTGAGACAAGTCACAATAGCATATATTGCAGAATGAAACAATGTGTTCTGTTGTAACAAGTGACAAAAGCACTGATGTCATGACAAACAGACACCAGTTGTTTAGCATATTATCACAAAAGGTCAACCACATCCAGAGGAGGTACAACATTTTCCCAAGAGCATAGTAAAACAACTAAATTAGTGGTAAGTATGGTCAGTTGGTGGTAAGTATCCTTTCCGCTGTCCAAAAAAGAAATTAATTTTGTGGTAAGTATATTCCCCTTGTATCATGGAAAAATTACTTTGGTAATAAGCATACTTCCCAGTGGCCTTCAAAACAACATTATTTGGTGGCACATATAGTTGCAACTGCTTCTGAAAGGAACAAGTGACATTTAATGACAATTAAAAGCTACATTTCATAACAGACAGAGAGTTCAGCTGGTGCAGCAAACTAACATCAGGTGCCAGGTGCATACAGAGCTCAGGAACTTCTCTCACAATATATCGAGCAAGGTGGCACAGTGGTGAGCTCACTGGACTCACATTCAGGGCGACTAACAGTTAAAGTCCATGCATTACTCTCCTGTGGCAACCTATTCATCTCAGAGTAGCCCTTTCAACCTACAGCCTCAATTATCTGCTGGATGTATTCCAGTCTCTGTTTTCCTCTACAGTTTTTGCTCTCTACAGCTCCATCTAGTCCACCCAGACTTGGGTTTCCTG